>NC_041388.1:179362732-179399153 GCF_002162155.2 Triticum dicoccoides | reverse complement strand
GTGGGCCCCTTGTTGCTCCACCGACGTACTCCTTCCTCCTATATATACCTACGTACCCCCCAAACGATCAGATACGGATCCAAAACCCTAATTCCACCGCCGTAACTTTCTATATCCACGAGATCCCATCTTGGGGCCTATTCCAAAGCTCCGCCAGTGGGGGCATCGACCACGGAGGGCTTCTACATCAACACCATAGGCTCTCCGATGATGTGTGAGTAGTTTACCTCAGAGCTTCAGGTCCATAGTTATTAGCTATATGGATTCTTCTCTCTTTTTGGATCTCAATACAATGTTCTCCGCCTCTCTCGTGGAGATCTATTCGATGTAATCTTCTTTTGCGGTGTGTTTGTTGAGACCGATGAATTGTGGGTTTATGATCAAGTTTATCTATGAACAATATTTGAATCTTCTCTAAATTCTTTTATGTATGATTGGTTATCTTTGCAAGTCTCTTCGAATTATCAGTTTGGTTTGGCCTACTAGGTTGATATTTCTTTCAATGGGAGAAGTGCTTAGCTTTGGGTTCAATCTTGCGGTGTCCTTTCCCAGTGACAGTAGGGGCAGCAAGGCACATATTGTATTGTTGCCATCGACGATAATAAGATGGGGTTTTTATCATATTGCATGAATTTATCCCTCTACATCATGTCATCTTGCTTAAAGCGTTACTCTGTTCTTATGAAGTTAATACTCTAGATGCATGCTGGATAGCGGTCGATGTGTGGAGTAATCGTAGTAGATGCAGGCAGGAGTCGGTCTACTTGTCTCGGACGTGATGCCTATATACATGATCATACCTAGATATTCTCATAACTATGCTCAATTCTGTCAATTGCTCAATAGTAATTTGTTCACCCACCGTAAAATACTTATGCTCTTGAGAGAAGCCACTAGTGAAACCTATGGCCCCCGGGTCTATCTTCCATCATATTAATCTTCCAACACTTAGTTATTTTCATTGCCTTTTATTTTACTTTGCATCTTTATCATAAAAATACCAAAAATATTATCTTATCATATCTATCAGATCTCACTCTCTTAAGTGACCATGTAGGGATTGACAACCCCTAATCGCGTTGGTTGCGAGGATTTATTTGTTTTGTGTAGGTCTGAGGGACTCGCGCGTAGCCTCCTACTGGATTGATACCTTGGTTCTCAAAAACTGAGGGAAATACTTACGCTACGTTGCTGCATCACGCTTTCCACTTCAAGGGAAAACCAATGCAGTGCTCAAGAGGTAGCAATCATATCTTAGATTTCATGGCCTCAAGCCATCTATTGTAATCTGGGCTCATCATAGCTTCTTCATAGTTCGTAGGTTCGCCATGGTCTAGTAACATGACTTCCAGGACTGGATTACCGTACCACTCTGGTGTGAAACATGCTCTGTTCGACCTACGAGGTCTAGTAGTAACTTGATCTGAAGTTTCATGATCATCATCATTAGATTCCTATCAAGTTGGTGTAGGCATCACAGGATCGGATTTCTCTGATGTGGTACTTTCCAAATTGAGAGAAAGTACAATTACCTCATCAAGTTCTACTTTCCTCCCACTTACTTCTTTCGAGAGAAACTCCTTCTCTAGAAATGTTCCATTCTTGGCAACAAAGATCTTGCCTTCGAATCTGTGGTAGAAGGTGTTCCCAATTGTTTTCTTCGGGTATCCTATGAAGACGCACTTCTCCGATTTGCATTCGAGCTTATCAGGGTCAAGCCTTTTGACTTAAGTGTCGCAACCCCGAACTTTAATAAATGACAAGTTAGGTTTCTTGCGAAACCATAGTTCATACGGTGTTGTCTCAACAGATTTAGACGGTGCCCCTTTTTAACTTGAATGTGGTTGTCTCTAATGCATAACCCCAAAACGATAGTGGTAAATCAGTAAGAGACATCATAGATCACACCATATCTAATAAAGTATGGTTACGATGTTTAGACACACCATTACGTTGTGGTGTTCCAGGTGGCGTGAGTTGTGAAACAATTCCACATTGTTTTAAATGAAGGCCAAACTCGTAACTCAATTATTCGCCTCTGCGATCAGATCATAGAAACTTTATTTTCTTGTTACGGTGATTCTCCACTTCACTATGAAATTCTTTGAATTTTTCAAATGTTTTAGAATTGTGTTTCATTAATTAGATATATCCATATATGCTCAAATCATCTGTGAAGGCCAGGAAATAACTATACCCACCGTGTGCCTCAACACTCATCGGACCGCATACATCGGTATGTGTTATTTCCAATAAGTCATTGGCTCGCTCCATTGTTTCGGAGAACGGAGTTTTAATCATCTTGCCCATGAGGCATGGTTCGCAAGTATCAAATGATTCATAATCAAGTGATTCCAAAAGCCCACCTGCATGGAGTTTCTTCAAGCGCTTTACACCAATATGACCGAAATGGCAGTGCCACAAATATGTTGCACTATCATTATCAACTTTGCATCTTTTGGCATCGATATTATGAATATGTGTATCACTATGATCGAGATTCAATAAACCATTCACATTGAATGTATGACCATAGAAGGTTTTATTCATGTAAACAGAACAACAATTATTCTTTGACTTAAATGAATAAACATATTGCAATAAACATGATCTAATCATATTCATGCTCAACGCAAACACCAAATAACATTTATTTACGTTCAACACTAATCCCTAAGGTAGAGGGAGTGTGCGATGGCGATCATATCGACCTTGGAATCATTTCCAACACACATCGTCACCTCACCCTTTACTAGTCTCTGTTTATTCTGCAACTCCTGTTCCGAGTTACTAACCTTAGCAATTGAACCAGTATCAAATACCCAGGTACTACTATGAATAATAGTAAGGTACACATCATAACATGTATATCAAATATACCTTTGTTCACTTTGCCATCCTTCTTATCCGCCGAGTATTTGGGCCAGTTCCACTTTTAGTGACCATTCCCTTTGCAGTAGAAGCACTCAGTTTCAGGAAGCACCCATCTTTGGGTGTATGACCATTCCCTTTGCAGTAGAGGCACCCAGATTTGGGCTTCTTCACGGGAGTGACAACTTGCTTGCCACTCTTCTTGAAGTTCCCTTTCTTTCCCTTGCCGTTTTTGTTGAAACTAGTGGTCTTATTAACCATCAACACTTGATGCTCTTTCTTGATTTCTACTTTCACCAATTTCAGCATCACGAAGAGCTTGGGAACCGTTTTCGTCATCCCTTGCATATTATAGTTCATCAAGAAGTTCTAGTAGCTTGGTGATAGTGACTAGAGAACTCTGCCAATCACTATCTTATCTGGAAGATTAATTCCCACTTGATTCAAGTGATTGTAGTACCCCAGACATTCTGAGCACATGCTCACTAGCTGAGCTATTCTCCTCCATCCTATAGGCAAAGTACTTGTTAGAGATCTCATACCTCTCAACAAGAGCAAAAGTCTGAAATACCAATTTCAGCTCTTGGAACATCTCATATGCTCCGCGACATTCAAAACGTCTTTGAAGTCCTGATTCTAAGCCGTAAAGCATGGTGCACTAAACTATCAAGTAGTCATCATATCGAGCTTGCCAAACGTTCATAACGTCTGCATCTGCTCCTGCAACAGGTCTGTCACTTAGCGGTGCATGAAGGACATAATTCTTCTGTGCAGCAATGAGGATAATCCTCAGATCACGGACCTAGTCTGCATCATTGCTACTAACATCTTTCAACTTAGTTTTCTCTAGGAACATATCAAAAAATTCAAGGGAACGCTAGAACGAGCCATTGATCTACAACATAGATATGCAAAAACTATCAGGACTAAGTTCATGATAAATTAAGTTCAATTAATCAAATTACTTAAGAACTCCCACTTAGATAGACATCCCTCAAGTCATATAAATGATATGTGATCCAAATCAAGTAAACCATGTCTGATCATCACGTGAGATGGAGTAGTCATCAATGGTGAGCATCTCTATGTTGTTCATATCTACTATATGATTCACGTTCGACCTTTCGGTCTCCAGTGTTCCGAGGCCATGTCTATACATGCCAGGCTCGTCAAGTTTAACCCGAGTATTCCGCATGTGCAAAACTGTCTTGCACCCGTTATATGTGAACATAGAGTCTATCACACCCGATCATCACGTGTCTCAACACGAAAAACTGTCGCAACGGTGCATACTCAGGGAGAACACTTATACCTTGAAATTTTAGTTAAGGGATCATCTTATAATGCTACCGCCATATTAAGCAAAATAAGATGAATAAAAGATAAACATCACATGCAATCAAAATATGTGACATGATATGGCCATCATCCTCTTGTGCTTTTGATCTCCATCTCCAAAGCATCGTCATGATCTCCATTGTCACCGGCTTGAAACCTTGATCTCCATCGTAGCTTCGTGGTCGTCTCGCCAACTATTGCTTCTACAACGATCGCTAAAGCATAGTGATAAAGTAAATCAATTACATGGTGTATGCATTTGATACAATAAATTGACAACCATAAGGCTCCTGCCGGTTGCCGATAACTTACAAAACATGATCATCTCATACAACAATGTATATCACATCACTACATGCCCTACAAAAACAAGTTAGACGTCGTCTACTTTGTTGTTGCAAGTTTTACGTGGCTTCTACGGGCTTCTAGCAAGAACCGTTCTTACCTACTGGCACATCTCCAACGTATCTATAATTTATGAAGTATTCATGCCATGTTTACAAAAAATTTATATGGTTTTGGTATGATTTGCATGGAACTAACCCGGACTGACGCTGTTTTCAGTAGAACTACCGTGGTGTTGTTTTTTGTGCAGAAGTGAAAGTTCTCCAAATGATCTGAAACTTTTTGATGATTTTTTTGGAACAAGGAGACCCCCGAAGCTTCATGGAAGGACCAGAAGGTGGAGTAGGGCATAAGACACCGGGGCGCGCCTGGTGGGCCCGGCTTGCCCCGGTGGGTTGTGCTCACCTCGAGGCCCATCTTCGCGTGAAACCAACGCCAAAAAAATCCTATAAATAGAGAAGCCATCGAAAGTAACCCTAGATCAGAATTTCTGCCGCCGCAAGCCTCTGTAGCCATGAAAAACCAATCTAGAATCCGTTCCTGCACTCCGCCGGAGTGGGAAATCATCACCGGTGGCCATCTTCATTATCCCGGTGGCCAGCAAGATGAGGAGGGTGTAGTCCACCCTTGGTGCTGAGGGATTTTACCAGTAGCTATGTCTTTAATCCCTCTCTCCTGTTCTTGAGGTGGCATGATCTTGATGTATCACGGGCTTTGTTAATATAATTGGATCATATGGTGTTTCTCCCTCTCTATCTTGTTGTGATGAATTGATTTTTCCCTTTGAGATTTCGTTCTTATCAGATTGAATACTTTTATTGATTTGAGAGCACTTGATATATGCCTTGCATATGAATACCCGTGGTGACAATGGGGTATTATATTGATTCACTTGAGATATGCTTTGGCACTCAACTCACGGATTCTCGAGGTGACATTGGGGTAATCTATGCATAGGGGTTGATGTGCCTTCTCGTCTTTTGTTTCTTCGATAGAAATCTTGGGGCATTCTTTGAGGTTCTTTGTGTTGGATTGAGTATTATAAATCTGAATTTGCTTTGGTGTTATTTTAGTACGAACTCTTGATAGATTGATCGGAAAGAATAACTTAGTGTTATTTTAGTACGAAATTTTGATAGATCGATCGGGAAGAATAACTTGGTGTTATTTTAATACGAACTCTTGGATAGATCGATCGGAAAGAATAGCTACAAACAATTTCTTCTTATGTTCTCCGCTAGATAGGAACTTTGGAGTGATTCTTCATCGCACGTTGAGGGATGGTTATATTATCCAATTAGATTAGCATTGTTGAGATATTGCACTAGCGAAAGTACAGACCCTAGGTCTCATTTTCAAGCATTGCAATACCGTTTGTGCTCTGTTTTATCAATTGCTACCTTTTCTGTTTTTTTACTGTTCCTATTACAAAAATCAATATCTACTATCATTACTGCACTTGTATCATCATCTCTTCGCTGAACTAGTGCACCTATACAATTTGCCATTGCATTTGGTGTGTTGGGGGACACAAGAGACTTTTTATTATTTGGTTGCATGATTGTTTGAGAGAGACCATCTTCATCCTACGCCTCCCACGGATTGATAAACCTTAGGTCATCCACTTGAGGGAAAATTGCTACTGTCCTACAAAACTCCGCACTTGGAGGACCAACACGAGTCTACAAGAATAAAGTTGTGCAGTAGACATCAAGCTCTTTTCTGGCGCTGTTGCCGGGGAGGTGAGTGATTGAAGGTATATCTTTAGATCTTGCAATTGAATCTTTTAGTTTCTTGTTTTATCACTAGTTTGGTTTATAAAAGAAAACTACAAAAATAAAATGGAATTGAGGTTGCATCATATTATTCATCTTTATAATGTATTTTGTGAAAATGATGAAAAGGAAAATTGTGCTCAATTGATAGAAGAAGAATTCAATAGAATGTTTGGTATAAATGATGATCATAATTGCAATGTTGTTAGTATGAATTCTTTGAATATCCATGATGATAATGATATGCAAAGCCATAAGCTTGGTGATGTTATGTTTGATGAAGATGATATTTTTAGTCCCCCCAAGATTTGGTGTGCAAAGTTGTTATAATGATTGCATGCCTCCTTTTTATGATGATTATAATGATGAAAGTGGATTTGGAGAGGTCATGACTTTATTTAGTGATGAATCCACCATTTTGGAAGAGGTTTCAATTGATTGTGACAATAAAGTTGCTATCTATGATGATTATGGTGATGACATGAAGAATAATGATAACCATGAAACTTGTCATCATGATTTTAATTTTCAATTCCCTGATAGTTATTTTGTTGAGTTTGCTCCCACTACTATTCATGAGAATAAATTTGCTTATGTGGAGAGTAATGACATTTATATGCTTGTGGATCATGAAAAGAATGCATTATGTGATAGTTATATTGTTGAATTCATTCATGATGCTACTGAAAATTATTATGAGAGAGGAACATATGCTTGTAGGCTTCTCACTAATATCATGTTTCCTCTGTTTATGTTCAAATTTTTGAAGTTGCACTTGTTTTGTCTTCCTATGCTAGTTGATTCTTGTTCCCATGAATTGTTTTCTCACAAAATCCCTATGCATAGGAAGTGGGTTAGGCTTAAATGTGCTAGTCATATGCTTCATGATGCTCTCTTTATGTTTTAGTTCTTATCTTTTATGCGAGCATCATTAAAATCATCATGCATTGCTTAAAAGGCATTAAAGAAAAGCGCTTCTTGTGAGACAACCCAACATTTACCCCTACTGTTATTGTGTGTTCACATGATTAGACTACTATACTAATCATGTTTTATAGCTTTCGTTTCAATAAAGTGCCAAGTAAGACCTTTGGGATGGTCTATGGTGATAGTTGATTTGATCTTGCTGAAATACAGAAACTTTTGCGCCCAGTAAATTAATTTGCATTTTTTACAGGAGCATGATAAAATCGTGATTATTTTTACACAAGATTTATATACAAATTTCTCAGGTTTTCCTAATTTCTCGGAATTTTTGGAGTAGCAGAAGTATGGTTGTTGTTCAGATCATTACAGACTGTTCTGTTTTTGACAGATTCTGATTTTGATGCATAGTTTGCTTGTTTTCTAGTTTCATTGGCTTATATTGATCAATATAAATTGTGGAAATGATATGTTACGCATTGTGTGAGAACAATCATGAATCTTGTCTTTGACAGTACCAAAGTGAATGGTTTGCTCTTTATCATACTAACATATCCCACGAAGTTCCGTTAAGTTTTGTGTGATTGAAGTTTTCAAGTTTTGGGTGAGACATCTATACTAACGTATTTGGGGATGCCCAAAGGTTGGGGATGCCCAAAGCACCCCAAGGTAATATTAAAGGAAGATCCTAAGGAGTGACAAGACCCTAAGGTTGGGGATGCCCAAAGCACCCCAAGGTAATATTAAAGGAAGATCCAAGAAACTAAGCTTGGGGATGCCCCGGAAGGCATCCCGTCTTTCGTCTCCAACATTATCGGTAACCTCACTTGGAGCTATATTTTCATTCGTCACATAATATGTGTTTTGCTTGGAGTGCAATTTTATTTTTAGTATTTTATTGATTTTATTTAGAATAATATTTTGCATATTTTATTTCAATAAAAATGTCAGGTATAGCCTTTGCCATGCTTATTTTGCAAGTCTACATGTTGCTGTTTCAAAACAAAAAGTTTATCGCTGTTGCAAAAATTCCCTAGAAAAGTCATAATGTGATAAAATTTTGAAACTTTTTGCACAATAAGATCTGATAAATTTTCTACAGTGTGGTAAAGTTTTAGAAGTTTTGGAGTTACAGAAGTATGAATGTTCTTGCATTCTTTACAGACTATACTGTTTTGGCAGATTGCTGTTATGGTTGCATTGTTTGCATATGTTTGCTTGTTTAATGATTCTATTTGAGGATAGGACTGTTAAATATGTAGAGGAATTTAGTATGAAATGTTAAATTATAATTTTAGTGATTTTCTATAGTAGAGAATGATAAGGTGTTGCATTGATTTATACTAACGTATTTTACGAGTTCTTGTTGAGCTTAGTGTCAATGAAGTTTTTAAGAATTAGGGAAACCGTGTTATGAGAAGAATGAAGAAGACACAAGAGCTCAAGATTGGGGATGCCCAAGGCATCCCAAGTTAATATTCCAAGAAGCCTCAAGCATCAAAGCTTGGGGATGCCCCGGTACGCATCCCACTTTTCTTCATCAACAACTATCGGTTAGCCTCAGTTGAGCCTAAGTTTCTTCTTCTTCACATGATGTGTGCTATTCTTAGAATTTTATTTTATTTTATTTTGCTTTCTGCTTTAATAAAATACTTAGGTCTGAAACTTTTAAATAAGAGAGAGAGTCCTCAAATAGCTACTCATTCACATAACTACTCGCTTGATCTTCACTTATATATTTCTTGGAGTAGCTTGTCATTTACTCTTGTGCTTCACTTGTATGCTAGGAGTAAATTGTTGAATGAATTTAATATCACGAAGTTGAAATTATATGTTCGTATCATGCGTAGTAGTAGCTTCACGTTGGGTTTAGAAAGTGAATTTTTTTGAAGGTTGACAATCACAATATTGGTCATGCAAGCAATTCATAAATGATTAGTATAAGGAAGAGAACTTTCACATGCAAATAAATTATCTTGGAAATCTTCTATGACTGTGAATACCCATTAATTATTTTAAAACTTGAGCAAATTAGTTGAAGTTGGACAAGGAAGACAACATGATGAGTTATGGTTGTGTATATTTGCATAGAAGTTATATTGTCATGGATCCTCCAACATGTGGTGTTTGCCTTGGATCTTTTGCTAGAAAAAATTCGTACTAAGTAGAGATACTACTTGTCCATCCAAAAACCCTCAAACCCAGTTTCTTGCCATGAGTATCCACCATACCTACCTATGGATTGAATAAGATCCCTCAAGTAAGTTGTCATCGGTGCATAAAGCAATAAAAATTGCTCCTAAATATGTTTGATCTTTTATTGTAAGGGAAAATTGAGCATTGTACGAACTTGTGATGGCAAAGTAATAAAAGCGACAGACTGTATAATAAAGGTTGCTATCATAAGGGGCAATATAACGTGACGTTCCTTTGCATTAAGAGCTTGGCATCCAAATAAAAAGCGCATGACAACTAAGGGAGTCCTGGATTAGGGGGTCTCCGGACAACCAGACTATATCCTTTGGCCAGACTGTTGGACTATGAAGATACAAGATTGAAGACTTCGTCCCGTGTCCGGATGGGACTCTACTTGGCGTGGAAGGCAAGCTAGGCAATACGGATATGTATATCTCCTCCTTTGTAACCGACCTTGTGTAACCCTAGCCCCCTCCGGTGTCTATATAAACCGGAGGGTTTTAGTCCGTAGGACAACATACAATCATACCATAGGCTAGCTTTTAGGGTTTAGACTCTCTGATCTCGTGGTAGATCAACTCTTGTACTACTCATATCATCAAGAATAAATCAAGCAGGACGTAGGGTTTTACCTCCATCAAGAGGGCCCGAACCTGGGTAAAACATCATGTCCCCTACCTCCTGTTACCATCCGCCTAGACGCACAGTTCGGGACCCCCTACCCGAGATCCGCCAGTTTTGACACCGACATTGGTGCTTTCCTTGAGAGTTCCTGTGTGTCGTCACCGTTAGGCTTGATGGCTCCTCCGATCATCGATAGCGATGCAGTCCAGGGTGAGACTTTTCTCCCCGGACAGATCTTTGTATTCGGCGGCTTCGCACTATGGGCCAACTCGCTTGGCCATCTGGAGCAGATCGAGAGTTACGCCCCTGGCCACCAGGTCAGGTTTGGAAGCTTAAACTACACGGCCGACATCCGCGGAGACTTGATCTCCGACGGATTTGAGCCCCTGCCGAGTGCGCCACACGGTCTCGATGAGCATGATTTAGCTCTACCATCGGACAGTGTTTAGGAGATCGCACCGGCAACCGCTCCGACCCTCAATTCGGAGCCAATCGCGCCATCCATGGACGGGTGGATAGACCCCGCCACGGAGGTCATACTCTCAGTGGCGATCGAGCTAAGGATCAACCTTACCCTTTACGGGAGCCATGACGCCGAACTACCGGATTCTTCCGCGGCCACGGACTCCGAACCTCCTGCGCCCGTGCCTATCGAATCTGACTGGGCGCCGATCATGGAGTTTACCTCCGCGGATATCTTTCAGCACTCGCCCTTCGGCGACATACTGAACTCATTAAGGTCTCTCTCCTTGTCAGGAGAGTCTTGGCCGAACCATGTCCGGCAGGATTGGGATGCGGATGACGAAGAAATTCGCCGCCCACCCACCATCCACTTAGTAGCCACTATCGACGATTTAACCGACATGCTCGACTTCGACTCCGAAGACATCGACAACATAGACGACGATGCAGCAGGCGAACAAGAACCACTGCCCACAGGGCACTGGACAGCCACCTCATCATATGACATATACATGGTGGACACACCCAAAGAAGGCAATGGCGACGGGACAACAGAGGATGACCCCTCCAAGAAGCAACCCAAGCGCCGACGTCAGCGGCGCCGCTCTAAGTCCCGCCAAGGCAAAAGCGGTGATACCGGCACTGGAGATAATAGCACTCCGGACAGCGCCGAAGACAACAACAATCCCCTCCAGCAAGATTTAGAGCAGGAGGATGGAGAAGCCAGCCCTCCCGAGAGAGCGGCTGATGGATAGGCGGAGGATGATAATTACATGCCTCCCTCCGAAGATGAGGCAAGCCTCGATGATGACGAATTCGTCGTGCCTGAGGATCCCGTCGAACAAGAGCGCTTCAAGCGCCGACTTATAGCCACTGCAAATAGCCTTAAAAAAAGCAGCAACAGCTTCAAGCTGATCAAGATTTGGTAGCCGACAGATGGATTGAAGTCCTTGCGGCCGAGGAATATAAACTCGAACGCCCCTCCAAGAGTTATCCAAAGTGCAGGTTGCTACCCCGACTGGAGGAGGAAGCACCAAAACCTACATCTCCAGCATATGGCGCGACTGATCGGCCACCTCGTGGTCATGACAGAGAGGCACTTCAGCCAAAAGCTCAGCCCGCACCCTGACGCCACTCAAATAAAAATGTTAGGGCATGGGGAAATACGCCAGACCTGCAAGACGTATTGGAGGACGAAGCAAAACATGCAAGATCGATCTACGGATCAGGAGGACGCGCCACTATGCGAGACGATAACCGTCACGTGGGATACAGTAAAAGTAAATCCGGCCGGGCCGAACACAGCGGACAAGACTCATTTGAGCTGCGTCATGATATAGCCTAGTACAGAGGCGCCGCATACCCCCTATGCTTCACAGACGAAGTAATGGATCACCAGATCCCAGAGGGTTTCAAACCCGTATATATTGAATCATACGACGACACAACAGATCCTGCGGTATGGATCGAGGACTTCCTCCGTCACATCCACATGGACCGCAGTGACAATCAAAACGCCATCAAATACCTCCCACTCAAACTCAAAGGACCAGCTCGGCATTGGCTCAACAGCCTGCCAGCAGAATTCATTGGTTGTTGGGAAGATCTGGAAGCCTCATTCCTCGACAACTTCCAGGGCACTTATGTGCGACCACCAGCTGCCGATGACTTGAGTCACATAATTCAGCAGCCAGAGGAATCGGCCAGGCAATTCTAGACATGGTTCCTAACAAAGAAAAATCAAATCGTCGACTGTTCAGATACAGAGGCCCTAGCAGCTTTTAAGCACAACATCTGCGACGAGTGGCTCGCCCGGCACCTTGGCCAGGAAAAGCAGAAATCCATGGCAGCCCTCACGACACTCATGACCCGCTTTTGTGCGGGAGATGACAGCTGGCTGGCTCGCAGCAATAACATATCAAAGAACCAGGGTACTTCGGATACCAAGGGCGGCAATGGCAGGTCACATCGCAACAAACATAAGCGCCGCATCAACAACGACAATACCGAGGATACGACAGTCAATGCCGGATTCAAAGGCTCTAAACCCGTTCAGCGGAAAAAGCCATTCAAAAGAAGCACTCTGGGCCCATCCAGTTTGGACCGTATACTCGATCGCTCGTGTCAAATACACGGCACCTCGACAAGCCAGCCAACCACACCAACAGGGATTGTTGGGTGTTCAAGCAGGCCAGCAAGTTAAATGCCAAAAACAAAGATAAGGGGTCACATAGCAATGACGAGGAGGAGCCCCGGCAGCCGAACACTGGAGGACAGAAGAGGTTCCCCCAACAAGTGCGGACGGTGAACATGATATACGCAACCCACATCCCCAAGAGGGAGCGGAAGCATGCACTCAAGGACGTATATGCATTGGAGCCAGTCGCCCCAAAGTTCAACCCATGGTCCTCCTGTCCGATCACCTTCGATCACAGGGACCACCCCACTAGTATCCGTCATGGCAGATTTGCCGCACTGGTCCTAGACCCAATCATTGATGGATTTCACCTCACCCGAGTCCTTATGGATGGCGGCAGCAGCCTGAACCTACTTTATCAGGACACAGTGCGCAAAATGGGCATAGAACCGTCAAGGATCAAACCCACAAAAACAACCTTTAAAGGTGTCATTCCAGGCGTAGAGGCTCATTGCACAGGCTCAGTCACACTGGAAGTGGTCTTCGGATCCCCGGATAACTTCCGAAGCGAGGAGTTAATCTTCTATATAGTCACGTTCCGCAGTGGCTATCATGCACTGCTCGGGCGAACCGCATTTGCCAGATTCAATGCGGTACCACACTATGCATATCTCAAGCTCAAGATGCCAGGACCTCGAGGGGTCATTACAGTTAATGCAAACACAGAACTCTCTCTCCGCACGGAGGAGCACACTGCGGCCCTTGCAGCAGAAGCACAAAGCAGCCTCTTAAGGCAATCCACCAGTTCGGCGATTAAAGACCCGGACACCTTCAAGCGCGCCCGGAGTAATCGGCAACAAGACCGCCTGGCACATTCCAAGCTCGCATAGCAATGCGGCCCCCACCCCAGTCTCAGCCAAACGGCTAAATCCGTGCCCCGCGTACATAATTATGCATTGAAAATACCATGGGCACAGGTGGGGAGGGGGGCACGACTATGGCATGCCCCAAGACGTGGCTCAACCACACTAGGGGCTTCCTGCCTTATTATTTTTTCTCTCTTTCAGGACTTTACTCTCTGGAAACACCGTCCGGCAGTATGTTTGCCGGACACACGATACAACAACCAAGGAGGCAGAAAGCTACGTCGCATCATGGAATTCCCAGGTGGTCTCCGATAATGAGTGAAATACCTGCTTTCAATAACATCCTCAGCTTGTCCTTGGAAGGGACATATCAAATAGTCCCATTTTTTGCTTATCGCACTACTTGTATCATTTTGCTTTAACGCACCTTTTTGAATAAACAATGCATAGCACTAGTCTATTATAGCATTCTCTATTCTTCTTTTTATATATACATATATGTTCATTCATGACATTCAGCACCCATACACTCTGGTACGGCCAATACGCCAGGGGCTTAAGCGTACCCCATAATACGGCGTTAGAAGTCCGAACACTTTCGACAGTGCGGCACCCTGAACTTATAGCATTATATGCATCAGCTCCGAATCATGTCTTCGGTCAATAGTTTGGGTTTGCCCGGCTCCCATGTTTTGGTACCTTACGTTCCGCTATATCGGCTAAGGTAGCACTGGGAGAACTACTGCGATTGTGCCCCGGTTCAGCTGGGCTAAGCACCTTAGTAGAGAAAGCTAAAACTGACTGTCATGATAAGGCGAGAGACTGGTCGCTGTTCGAGGGGTTTCGAGTCCCTAAAGACTTATGTCGCTTAGAGCAAGGAGTCGGCTTCTTCCGGCTTCAGGCGTGTATAGCGCCCCGAATTTGGCCTTCCGAATAGTAGGGGCTTCGCCAAAATTTAAAATTATAGAATTCTATGGCTAAGTGAGAGTGATAAAGCACCATAGTCTGATTGCCTTGTTCGTTGTGCTGAGCACCTCCCTGGAAGGACCCAAAAATGGGAAAAAGAGTGCTCAGGTTTATCCCGAACACCCCAGCACTCGTGGCATGGGGGCAGAAGCCGACGACTGGCCATCTCTCAGATTTGATAAATAGCCGCACAGAAGGTAATATTTTAAATTCAAACAAGCGTTGCATAGCGCATATGAGCAAGTTTTCATAATACATGATCACACGAGAAGGTTTATTCAAAAATTACATCCTTCATGCACTCGTCCGCCACAAGACGGGCACCCTTCAGGACACCCTCGTAATACATCTCGGGGTGGCGATGCTCCTTGCCCTATGGAGGCCCCTCCTTCACCAGCTTCACGGCGTCCATCTTGGCCTAGTGCACCTTAGCACGGGCAAAAGCCCGGCGGGCACCTTCAATACAGACGGACCGCTTAATGACTTCTAGCCGTGGGCAGGCATCTACAGGCTGCCGCACCAGGCCGAAGTAGCTGTTGGGGAGGGAGTCGCTAGGCCACATCCGGACTATGAAGCCCTTCATGGCCTGTTCGGCCGCCTTGTGTAGCTCGAGCAGTTGCTTCAGCTGGTCACTCATAGGAACCGGGTGTTCGGTCCCAGTATACTGAGACTAGAACAACTTCTCCATCGATCTTCCCTCCTCGGCCTGGTAAAACTTCGCGGCATCCGACACGCTGCGGGGCAAATCTACGAATGCTCCTAGAGAGTTCCGGACTCGGGTAAGTAACAAGTAATTTACTTTCGCATGCTTGCTTTGCATATTGAATGCCTTACCCACCGCTATCTTCCCCATCGCCTCAATCTCCTGGAGGGCCTTTTGGGCTTTGGCCTTGGCATGCTTTGTGCTCTCGAGGGCCGCAGCAAGCTCGGACTCTCGAGTCTTCGAGTCAAGCTCCAAAGCCTCGTGCTTTGTCACGAGAGCCTGGAGCTCTTGCTGCACCTCGCCCACCCATGCCTCTTGTTTTCCCGCTCGGTGCGCTCCTGGGCCGCTTTGTTTTTGGCCTTGGACATCGCTTGCTTCAGGGCCGCCACCTCGGTCGTGGCCCCTGGCACATTTATGATGATCATGTCATTTCACAACCACATTTTCTTTTATATATAGACAAGGTATCACTTACCTTTGTTCTCCTCAAGCTGCCTCTTGGCAAGGCCGAGCTCTTTCTCGGACCCCTCGAGGTCCTGCTTCAATGCAGCGACCTCCGCAGTCAGTGCGGCAGAGGTTAGCAGCGAAGCCTGCATACGCATACAGACATACTAGTATTATACTCCTGCAGATATTATTTGATCCTCTATTCGGCTTTTCTTTGTGAACACCAAATAGAGCATCAGGGGCTACTGTATATGCGGTAATATTTTTCCTATATTTTGAATACTTACCTCAAAACCTGTTAGAAGGCTGGCACAGGCTTCAGTTAGTCCGCTCTTGGCGGACTGAACCTTGTTGATCACCGCACTCATAATAGTGCGGTGCTCTTCGTCGATGGAAGCGCCGCGAAGCGCTCCCAGCAGGTTGTCCGGTGCCTCTGGATGGACAGAGGTCACCGGCACGGGCGTCTTGCCCCTTTTGGAAGGAGGCCGCCTACCCGAGTCTGGAACCATTGGAGGTTCCGGTGCGGTGTTTGGCTGAGGGCCGAATATGGAGCCCTCGGGAGCCTTACTCCCTTTGCTCCCGCAGTCCGGAAGGTCGCCTTGAGGCGCCTCCGGGAGTGTCTCCCCTCGACCCGGCGCCTCTCGAGACAATACCTCGGCGTAGTCCGTAGGGCAAGGGGAGGAGACGGTCGGAAGTGGATCGCTATCCATATCCGACGAGTCCAAGGAGCCGTCCGATGAGGATACATCGATACGGGCTTGGGGCGGTCCGCATAATCATATTCGGTGTTAGGAGTAGCAGTGCGACAAAGGTATGCTATGAGTTAATCTGGTATCCGAATACTTACGACTTCGCCAGGGGCTTGGCCTTGAGCAGCCACTCATCTTCGCCTTCGGCGGCGGTGGTGGAGCAGTCCGGAAGGAGAGTCCTTCCCTTCTTGGACCCTTTGCCCCCCCGGTTGGGGCGGCCTTCCTTTTCTTGTCTCCCCCGGCTGGAGGGGGAGCATCTTCATCCTCCTCCTCGTCTTCGTGGGAGGAGTGCGTCACAGAGTCATCGGACGATGAGTCCGATACCACCTGGCGCCGGGAACTCTTTCGGGTTCCCTTGGCCTTCTTCTTGGTCTTCTCCCACACCTTGTAAGGAGCCGGAGTCAGCATCTCTGTAAGGAGAGCGTCCTCATTATCTTCGGGCAGAGGGGCTAGACAGTTAATCTACCCCGACGTCTCCACCCAGTCCTGTCAAAGACATGGAGCTCAGACCCCGCACATTGTTAAGCTATGGGCAATAAATATCCTACTGGATGTATATAACTCACCGAATTCGCAGGGCGCTTCGCGCTTAGCCCGCGGTCCTTGGTAAGAGAAGGAGGGACCTCGGCGCCCTCGAACAGCACCCTCTAGATGTCCTTGTGCGTCATGTCGAAGAGCTCGCTTAGAGTCTGGTGCTAGGCCGGGTCGAACTCCCATAAATTGAAATCCCGTTGTTGACACGGGAGGATCCGACGGAAGAGCATGACCTGGACTATGTTGAGAAGCCTAAGCTTCTTGCTTATCATATTCCGGATACATTTATGGAGTCCATCCAGCTCCACCGATGAACCCCAGGACAGGCCCTTCTCCTTCCAGGAAGTGAGCCATGTGGGGATTCCGGATCGAAACTCGGGGGCCGCCACCCAGTTGGTGTCGCGCGGCACGGTGATGTAGAACCACCGCGATTGCCACCCCTTTATGGTCTCCATGAAGGAGCCCTCGAGCCATATAACATTGGGCATCTTGCCCACCATGGCTCCGCCGCATTCCGCTTGTTGGCCGCCCACCACCTTCGGCTTGATATTGAAGGTCTTCAGCCACAGACCGAAGTGGGGCTGGATGCGGAGGAAAGCCTCGCACATGACGATGAACGCCGAGATGTTGAGGATGAAATTCGGGGCCAGATCATGAAAGTCCAGCCCATAGTAGAACATAAGGCCGCGGACAAATGGATGGAGGGGAAACCCCAGTCCGCGGAGGAAGTGATTGAGGAAAACCACCCTCTCATGAGGTTTCGGGGTAGGGACGATCTGCCCCACAGCTGGCAGCCAAAGCGCGATATCCGCGGCTAAGTATTCGGCTCCGCGTAGCTTTTTGATGTGTCCCTCCATAACGAAGGAAGCCATCCACTTGCCTCCCGCTCCGGACATGTTTGGAGAAGGTTGAGGAGAAGGATGTGGACTTGGGCGTTGGAGCTCGAGTGCGCAAGAATGGATGAGCAAGGAGGAAGAAGGCGTGGGTAGAAAAAGGTGAGACCTTACCCCTTTATAAGGGCGGACGAAACTATGCGCCCCCCGCTAGCCTGGTAAAACTCGCTTATCCCCCCAAGCGTCGTAATTGGTGGCGCGGTTGGGTTACCCACGTCCGTATTGATGAGAATCCCATAATAAGGGGAACACGATCTCTGCTTTGACAAGACATGTCAAGAAACCGCCTCGCGTTATGTGCGGGACTGGTTAAAGAAAAACAGTTCGAATAATTACTGGGCCATGGCATGATGTCATGCTGCCAAAACGTGTCAGCAAATTAGATTTGTGGAAATATTATTCTCCCTACGGTGGTATGTGGAACTTATTTTGCAGGGTCGGACACTATCCTTGTATTCAAATTCTCCCGTGGTGTATTCGAAGGAGGAACCCACCGTGCAATGCCGAAGACAACACTGCGCGCCGGACTCATCATCATTGAAGCCTGGTTCAGGGGCTACTGAGGGAGTCCTGGATTAGGGGGTCTCCGGACAGCCGGACTATATCCTTTGGCCGGACTGTTGGACTATGAAGATACAAGATTGAAGACTTCGTCCCGTGTCCGGATGGGACTCTACTTGGCGTGGAAGGCAAGCTAGGCAATACGGATATGTATATCTCCTCCTTTGTAACTGAACTTGTGTAACCCTAGCCCCCTCCGGTGTCTATATAAACCGGAGGGTTTTTGTCCGTAGGACAACATACAATCATACCATAGGCTAGCTTTTAGGGTTTAGCCTCTCCGATCTCGTGGTAGATCAACTCTTGTACTACTTATATCATCAAGAATAAATCAAGCAGGACGTAGGGTTTTACCTCCATCAAGAGGGCCCGAACTTGGGTAAAACATCGTGTCCCCTACCTCCTGTTACCATCCGCCTAGATGCAAAGTTCGGGACCCCCTACCCGAGATCCGCCGGTTTTGACACCGACAACAACCTCTGCTTCCCTCTACGAAGGGTCCATCTTTTACTTTTTAGTATTTACTTTTATGCAAAGAGTCAATAGTACGCATTCTCATTTCAACCTCAACTATTCTCTAGTTGGCAACCATCATGTGGTGGGGAAAGATCTAGGCACATATGACCAGTCAAATATATTTGATATGATAAATGAGTTAGGAGGAAAAATATTAAGCCCCTATACTTCTCTGTGTTTGATGGATGCCATTTGTTCTAAGAATATGCTTTGAGTACTAGCAATCATGGAAGACTATATATGATTGAGTATGTGGAGCTCTTACTTAGACTTTGTCGAATAAGTTGAATTGCAATTGTTTAGTGACTAAGAACATAGGTTGTTGAGTTTCAAGAGAATTCATTGTTTGAACCTTAACATGTGAATTGGTTGCTACTTTACCATGATGAGTTTTATGAGAAATAGTTGTTGTTATGATGCTAGGAAAAGTGATTGAAATTATCATTGATCAAACTCATGCACTTTGCTAGCATTCACACTTCATAAATTATTTATTTTATCATTTACCTACTCAAGGATGAGCAGGAATTAAGGTTGGGGATGTTGATACATCTCCAATGTATCTATAATTTATGAAGTATTCATGCCATGTTTACAACAATTTTATATGGTTTTGGTATGATTTGCATGGAACGAACCCGGACTGACGCTGTTTTCAGCAGAACTACCGTGGTGTTGTTTTTTGTGCAGAAATGAAAGTTCTCCAAATGAGCTAAAACTTTTTGACATTTTTTTGGAACAAAAGAGACCCTCGAAGCTTCGTGGAAGGACCAGAAGGTGAAGGAGTAGGGCACAAGACACCGGGGCGCGCCTGGTGGGCCGGCTTGCCCCGGTGGGTTGTGCTCACCTCGAGGCCCTTCTTCGCGTGAAACCAACGCCAAAAAATCCTATAAATAGAGAAACCACCAGAAGTAACCCTACATTACAATTTCCGCCGCCGCAAGCCTCTGTAGCCACGAAAAACAAATCTAGACCCCGTTCGGGCACTCCGTCGGAGGGGGGATCATCACCGTTGGCCATCTTCATCATCCCGACGGCCACCATGATGAGGAGGGAGTAGTCCACCCTTGGGGCTGAGGTTTTTTACCAGTAGCTATGTGTTTAATCTCTCTCTTGTGTTCTTGAGATGGCATGATCTTGATGTATCGCGGGCTTTGTTAATATAGTTGGATCATATGGTGTTTCTCCCTCTCTATCTTGTTGTAATGAACTAAGTTTTCCCTTCCAAATTTTGTTCTTATCGTGTTGAATACTTTTATGGATTTGAGAGCACTTGATATATGTCCTGCATATGAATACCTGTGGTGAAAATGGGGCATTATATTGATCCACTTGAGATATGTTTTGGCACTCAACTCGCAGATTCCCGAGGTGACATTGGGGTAATCTATGCATAGGTGTTGATGCGCGGTGTCATCTTTTGTTTCTCCAATAGAAATCTTGGGGGTACTCTTTGAGGTTCCTTGTGTTGGATTGAGTATTATAAATCTGAATTTGCTTCGGTGTTATTTTAGTACGAACTCATGATAGATCGATCGGAAAGAATAACTTAGTATTATTTTGTTACGAACTCTTGATAGATTGACCGGAAAGAATAACTTGGTGTTATTTTAGTACAAACTCTTGGATAGATCGATCGGAAAGAATAGCTACAAACAATTTCTTCTTATGTTCTCCACTAGATAGGAACTTTGGAGTGATTCTTCATCGCACGTTGAGGGATGGTTATATGATCCAATTAGATTAGCATTGTTGAGAGATTGCACTAGCAAAAGTACGGACCCTAGGCCTCATTTTCAAGCATTGCAATACCGTTTGTGCTCCGTTTTAGCAATTGCTACCTTGCTGTTTTTATTGTTCCTATTACAAAAATCAATATCTACTATTATTACTACACTTGTATCATCATCTCTTCGCCAAACTAGTGCACCTATACAATTTGCCATTGTATTTGGTGTGTTGGGGACACAAGAGACTTTTTATTATTTGGTTGCAGGATTGTTTGAGAGAGACCATCTTCATCCTATGCCTCCCACGGATTGATGAACCTTAGGTCAACCACTTTAGGGAAAATTGCTACTGTCCTATAAAATTCTGCGCTTGGAGGCCCAACACGAGTCTACAAGAATAAAGTTGTGTAGTAGACATCATCTACGCATCAACACCACAACGGTGTTTCGTCAAGTTTGTTGTTTTAACCTTCTTCAAGGTCCGGCCGCAGTCAAATTCGATTCAACTAAAGTAGGAGAAACCGACACCTGCCAGCCACCTTTATGCAAAACTAGTTGCATGTCTATCGGTGGAACCGGTCTCATGTGCGTGGACATGTATGGTTGGTTCGGGCCCCTTCATCCCACAATACCGCTGAATTAAAATAAGACGTTGGTGGTAAGTAATATGACTATCACTTCCCACAACTCTTTGTGTTCTACTCGTGCATATCATCTACGCATAGACCTGGCTCATGATGCCACTATTGGGAAACGTTGCATGGAAAACCAAAAATTTCTACACACACGCAAGATCTATCCATGGAGATGCATAGCTACGAGAGGGGGAGAGCACCTTCATACCCTTGAAGATCGCTAAGCGGAAGCATTTATCAACGCAATTGATGTAGTCATACATATTTACGATCTGTCCTGATCAAGTACCAAACATACGACACCTCCGTGTTCAGGACACGTTTAGCTCGATGACATCCTCGCCTTCTTGATCCAGCAAGAGGGGCGAAGTAGTAGATGAGTTCTGGTAGCACGACGGCGTGGTGACAGTGTTGGTGAAGAACAATCTCCGCAGGGCTTCGCCAAGCACAACAGAGACTATGACGGGGGATAAACTAGAGGGGCGGGGTTGCCGGCACATGGCTTAGTGTATCCTGATGTGTTCCACGTGCTAGCCCTGCCCCTCTATTTATAGGTTGAGCCCTGGGGTCGAAACTTGGAGTAAAAGCCTCCTCAAAGTCAGTTTTGCCCGCTAGGTAGAGTCCTTCTCGGACTTCCAGGACCATACACCATAGTCCTTAGCGTCTAGCCCAGATGCCATGGGCCTCGGCGTCTGGCCCAGGGTGAGACGCCAAGGTCTCCAACGTCTAGCCCCCTGGCCTCCGCAAAACTCCTTTTGCACCGACCTAAAGCGACATGGGCTTTACCCCTTGGCCTAACCATATCATCCTATATATCAATCTTTACCTCCGGACCATTCCAGAGCTCCTTGGCATGTCCGTGATCCCAGCCGGGACTCTGAATAACATTCGGTCACCAACATACATAACTCATATAATACTATATCATCAACGAACGTTAAGCGTGCAGACCCTACGGGTTCGAACTATGTAGACATGACCAAGACACCTCTCCGGTCAATAACCAATAGTGGAACCTGGATGCCCATATTGGCTCCTACATATTCTACTAAGATCTTTATCGGTCGAACCATATGACAACATACGTAATTCCCTTTGTCCATCGGTATGTTACTTGCACTATAAAAAAATACACTTATGTGATGATACGTGTTTGTCACAGTAGGTCACATTTTCTGTCAGCATGTACATTCATGACGATTTTATGACAGAATCAAGATAGTCATACCTGTGCTATCGTAGAAGTGTTCCATGAATTTACCAAAATTATCATCACGGAAGTGTCCACTTCCATGATGATAAATCGCGCATCATAGAAATGCTTTCGTCAAGGGTGACCGACACGTGGCATCCTGTGGGGACCCCGACTCATAAGTCATGATCACCGAATGCACATGTACAGTGATCCTAGAGATCAATGCTCACTGAACACACAAAAGCTGAATAACAAGAGTCTTACATCCATACATATCGTCTTACACAAATTATGACCATTATGATCAAGTCTTACATAGATAAAGCCACAAGGGCTGAATACCAAATAAACTTGAGCAGCGGAAATCTTTGTCGATAAGTAGAACCCATGCCATGTGCCTTAACCCTACAGGCATTCTGACTAGGAAACGTCCTAGTTCGCACGTTCGTCTCCAAAGAACTCTTCTTCAAACTCCTATTCTTCAATGCCTGGCCAATTAAATAACCAGTGGCAAGCCAATGAGTACTTTGAATGTACTTGCAAGCAACCCATGTTTTGGTTCGAGATACAACAATGCAGGATATAGGTAAATTTTTGCAAAAAGCTAATTTTACTATTCTAAGACATGTTCAACAACTGGTAAAACTTGCATCATATGAATTTAAGTAACCATAGGGACTGGTTACAAATATCAACATAAATGGAGTGGGCACCAACCCAACTCAATCTTGTCAAGTCCTTTGACTTGACCCAAGTAAATCTTTCCACTTATCCATACACACCCACTGGATTGTAAACATGTGGACGTAGCCCAAGAGCGGTTACCCAACTGTCCTTGACCGTGGACACGGCTATTCGAATAGTTTTACACTCTGCAGAGGTTGCACACTTTGCACACAAGATCCAGGGAACTTCCATGTCATCCACGACCCGCGGTACCTCAAGTACCCGGGGTAGGCACCTGATCACTATCTTTCCCTAGACGACACTAACATAGAGTCCACTCGATTGGTAGTAACCCCCGTGCCCAACATTATCACATAACACTTTCATGGAGCCACACTCCATAATCATCTCACATCACAAGCACGGGGTACCAATGGTGTGTCCAATGCCCTATGAAAATAGTCATGGCCGCCCTACCTAGCACGGCCCCATCCCGAGAGAGCGCAACAACAACTCTCCCATCACTAGTAATGTGGGATCCAAGCTAGTGTCGGCCTAGGTAATCAATAATGCCCTTTCCCATATAAGGGTAGAGTGGTTGCGCATGTAAGGTTGGAATAACGGTCGCAACTTAAACCAATCCGTTTTGAAAACAACACACACACTTGCCTTGGTACACCACTTCGTCATCAAGTGGTTACTCAACTCATTATCTCCCTCGGGCATAAGTGGCACCCGATGGGGTTTTCGAAAAAGTTTTTGAAAACAAACTTGCTTCCATCACCATGCATATACCCAACCCATTTGCGTAGAAGCTACTTAGCATCCTAACTACACCCACTCGCATAACCCTCATAGAAAGGTAGGGTCATGCATCATGCAAGTGTCAACGAGAAAAGCAACGGAGGCAAACCACCTCAAGTGGCCACCATTTTATTATGACTTCGATGCAAGCAATGAAAGTGCCATATGGCATGCATAAAAAGGGTTTCTTAGACATGGTCAAAGGGCTGCTTGCCTGGCTCAGCAAAGTCTTCTGGGTTTTCAAAGTCTTCTGGTCCAACTCCTTCGTCAGCAACGCAATCTATCGTCGCAAAATAATAACGATAAAATAAGGCAATAATAAAACAAATAAAACAAAGTGCTCAGAAAAATGTCAACTCATTTTTGTTAAATGCTATGGTTAAAAATAAGAATGGGAAAAATTCTTATTTCTGGATTTGGAGCTACAGAGATAGAGTAATCGATTTTCAAACAAGGATTTAATTGCTCAAATTTGAATTTAAATTTGAATAGCGCAAAAAAGTTGGTTGGGCATGTATGAAAGTTATAGCATTAAATAGGTGGGATTTTTAAAAGATTTTATGAACTAGAATTATTGCATTTGGATGTATACTTAATCTTGTGGAATTTTTGCAAGTCTAAGAGAAAAGAAAAAGGAAAAGGAGCACTGTGCAACTAGGCCAGAGCAGCTGAAGCGCAGCAGGCCCAGTCTGAGAGGCGGCCCAGCGCACTGGTGCATGCTCGCGCGCCAGGTTTAAACCTGACGTGCGGGGCCCAGGCGTCAGCGAGAGAGAGAAAGGCGATGGAGGGGAGAGGCTGACAGGCGGGGCTCGCCTGTCATCCCTAACCCCAAGTCCAGACGGCCGGTGAGCTCACTAGCGATGATGCAGGTCACGGCGGGATCGGGCGAGGGTACTGCTGGGCTCAGCGTCGTGTCACCGTTCGGGTGGAGGTGGGGTTGGTCGCTGGAGCAGCCTGGTTTGTCGGCGACGAGGTCACGCGGCGGAGGTGCTTCGGGCATCGGTGGTTCCGACCGTTACCGGCTGCAAAAAGAGTAGGGAAGAGAGGGGAAGGGTTAGTGATGCCGTGCGGTTCCAGATCGAGAGAGAACGAGGGCGGAGGAGGCCTGTACCGCGCGAACACCGACGAGCCGAGGCGGCAGAGCTCGAGCTCGATCTCGAGCTCAGGCGGCTCTGGAGGGAAATGGGTGGTGCGGGAGGTTGATTAGGAGTGTGGGGGAGTGACAGGGAGTGAGAGAGAGGCTCAGGGTCGTCTTATATAGGCTGGCCGAGGTCCACCATAGGCGCGGCCTGCAGGTGTCCGCAGGATCGGCTTGGGTGGCCGTTAGAGAGGAAATGGAGGGCTCAGGGGTGTTCGTGAGAGTGGTTCAGGGTGCCAGGGAGAGAGAGGAGGAGCGGGACAAGCTGTGGGCGGGCCACAGGAGCGGCGCGAGCATTGGCCGAGCGAGGCTGCGTTTTGGCGCGAGCTGCAGGAGAGAGAGAGGAGGGCACGGGAGCAAGTGGGCGGCCTGCTGGCGTGGAGCGGACATCGAGGGGCATCGACTGGCACGCGGGGGGAGGTTCGAGGCGGTCGGGGCACACAGCGTCAACGGTCGGGTGCTCTGCCAGGCGCTCCAGAGCGCGACTTTGGCCGGCATCCGTGGTTTTCCCGCGTCCTCATGCGTCCACTTGTGTCTGGCAACTTCAGTGGGCGGGGGCAAAAGCTGGTGAGAGCCTTGGATGCTCTGGAAAGCTGAGGGGAGAGAAGGAGGCTGAGAGAGAGAGAGAGAGGGATGATTCCACTGTCCAGAGAAGAAAAATGGGGCTCTCCCCCTTCATCATTGCTTCCTCGGGCAGCAAGGCACACAGGTGCTAGAGGGGGACTAGGAGGGGTCGTGGTAGAAAGTTGAGCCTATAGAGATTAGTGGAAGAGGCCAAAAATGGGATTTTGGTAAAGTGGAAGAAGGTGTTTGATGCTGGTTTGGGCAAGTAGATGATTTCCATTTTCCATGATACTCCACAGGGTGAAATGTCACATATAATTAGGGCCTTCCACCAATTTTGAGCTCATTTGGGCAAAGTTTCCAATGCAACTTTTGTAAACCCTAGATATTAGCAAAAATGAACTTCTGCAGATCTAGTTGAGCAAATCACTTCCCCTTGATGCACCACTTAGTTTGGTGGCTTTATTTGGTCATGTGAACATGTTCACAAAAGTTGGAGTCAAGGAGAGAAAGTTGGTAGTACAAAGTTGTTCAAATCTGAATCTGGACAGAGATGGTTTTGGGGCACTTTTGTGAACCAAAACAGTTTGGATTGAGATGAAACTTTGAAATGTCATCATATTATGTATATGTGACATTCTAGAATTTTCTTGGATTTTTATGAAAATATTTCCTATAGAAATATTTCAAATCCTTGAAATGGGCAGACATGGTTTTGGGAGGTTTTGTCCAATATTTTGAACATGACCATGTGTTGAAACTCTTATATATGGAAAATATATGTCCCTAGAGTTTCCCTGATTTTTGTAAAATATTTTTGAATCAATAAAATATTTTTTCCCTATTAAAGACCATTTCTGGCCTTAAGAAAAAGCTTTTAAATAAAATAGGAAAATAACTTTTAAAATTATATTTTTGTGGTTTATGGGAATCCTATATCTATTAGGTTTCAAATATACTCTTTGAAATATTTTTCATACCCTAAATCAAGTACTTGTAGTGCAAGCCTCAATTCAGGGGTTTTTGAAAAACTAAATTTTGAAAATACTTTTTGGCCAATTTATTTCTAAGAAAATACTATATTGCACTATACACATGGCATGATCATTGGACAGAAGTTTGGGGCAGGGAGATGAAGTATATAAAGTGGAGTAGTTGACTTTAAAGAGCACTTGAAAATCATAGAGAGAAAACCAACTCCAAATAAAAGCCAAATAATGCAAAAGTTTTTGTTGGTCCAAATTTTCATGTTTTATTAATGCAAATGACATGTTACAAAATGCAGGGTGTGACAGTCCTACCCCCTTACAAGAATCTCGTCCCCAAGATTCCTAAACTAGGCTTTAAAGAGATACGGAAACTCGGATCTAAGGTAGTCTTCACGTTCCCAAGTTGCTTCTGCTTCAGTGTGGTTGCTCCATTGGACCTTGAAGTACTTGATGGTGCGGCTTCGAGTGCGTCGCTCAGCCTCGCCCAGAATGCAGATGGGCCTCTCACGATAGGTCAAATTAGGCTAAAGGTCAATGGCTTTGTGATTGACGTCCTTGTAGAGATCATGCTTGTCTGGAACTTGGAGACACTTCCAGAGTTGTGACACGTGGAATACATTGTGCACATCGGATAGTTCAGGTGGCAGTTCCAACTGGTAAGCGACTTCTCCTCGCTGTTCAGTGATCTTGAAGGGGCCGATGTATCTTGGTGCGAGCTTTCCTTTGACATGGAAGCGCTGGGTTCCCTTGAGAGGTGTGACCCGGAGATAGACATGGTCTCCAACTCGGAAGGTCATGTCTCTTTGACGTGAGTCAGCGTAGCTCTTCTGTCTTGACTTGGCAGTCTTCAAACGCTCTTTGACAAGCCGGACTTGCTCTTCTGCTTCACGGAGGATATCAGGCCCAAAGACTAGTCCTTCTCCCATCTCTGACCAATTGAGGGGTGTGCGATACTTGCGTCTGTACAACACCTCAAATGGTGCCATCCGGGGGCTTGACTAATAACTGTTGTTGTAGGAGAACTCGGCGAAAGGGAGGCAATCTTCCGACCTAGCTCCATATGCTAAGACATAGGCTCGGAGCATGTCTTCGAGTATCTGATTCACTCGCTCTGTCTGACCTCCGGTCTGTGGGTAGAAAGCAGTGCTGAAGGACAACTTGGTCCCCATGGCCTCTTGGAACTTCTTCCAGAACCTTGAGGTAAATTGGGTCCCTCTATCCGACACAATCTCCTTGGGAACACCATGAAGACTTACGATTCGGTTGATGTAGAGACTGGCTAACTGGTTCCCCTTGTGGGTCATCTTGACAGGAATGAAGTGGGCCACCTTGGTCAAATGGTCAACAATGACCCCTATGGAGTCATGCCCCTTGCTTGGCCTGGGTAATCCGGTGATGAAGTCCATCCCGACTTTGTCCCACTTCCATTCAGGCACCTTGAGAGGTTGTAATAATCCAGCGGGTCGCTGATGTTTAGCCTTGACTCTCTGGCATACGTCACACTTAGCGACGAAAGCAGCTATCTCTCTCTTCATGCCATGCCACCCGAATATTTCCTTCGGGTCTTGATACATCTTGGTCCCTCTAGGATGGATGGAATACGGGGTGTTGTGAGCTTCTTGCAAGATCAAGTTCTTGAGCTCAAGCTTGTTGGGTACACAAATGCGATTCTCGAACCACACAATTCCTTGCTCATCTTCTGACAATCCTGGGGCCTTGCCTTGCTTCATCTTCTTCTTGATGCCTTCGATGCTTACGTGTCCTTTCTGTGTTTCCTTAATATCGTCCATCAAGGTAGGCCTAACTTCGAGGTTGGCCAAGAATCCTGGTACAACCAGTTCCAACCTGAAGCTTTCAAGTTCTTCGTACAAGGCGGGTAGCCTTTCCTTAATCATAGCGTTCAAGGAACAAGCCTTTCTGCTTAAGGCATCTGCTACCACATTAGCCTTCCCAGGGTGGTATTGAACACTGAGGTCATAATCCTTGATCAACTCTAGCCATCTTCTCTACCTCATGTTCAATTCTTTCTGAGTGAAAATATACTTCAGGCTTTTGTGATCCGTGTATATCTCATACCGCTTCCCTAGGAGGTAATGTCGCCATGTCTTCAGGGCATGAACCAATGTTGCTAACTCAAGATCATGCGTAGCATAGTTCTCTTCATGAGGACGTAGCTTTCTGGATAGATATGCTACGACTCTGCCTTCTTGCATAAGAACACCTCCAAGTCCACTTCGGGAGGCATCACAATATATCAGAAATTCCTTGTGAATATTAGGTGTAGCCAGAACTGGGGTAGTGGTCAATCTCTTCTTCAGCTCCTGGAATCTCTCTTCGCACTTCGGTGTCCACTCAAACTTCTTGTCCTTCTTCAAGAGCTGGGTCATGGGTTGGGCAATGCTTGAGAATCCTTCAACGAACTTGCGGTAATATCCCGCGAGTCCGAGGAAGCTTCTGACTTCCTTCACATTGCTCGGGGTTTGCCATTCAGTCACGGCTTGAATTTTGGTGGGATCCACTGACAACCCTTCAGCAGTCAATTTATGACCTAAGAATCCAACTTCATGCAACCAAAATTCGCACTTGCTGAACTTGGCGTACAGTTGGTGCTCTCGAAGCTTGTCTAGGACCATCCTCAAGTGTTGCTCGTGCTCTTCTTCCGTCTTCGAGAAGACAAGAATGTCATCAATGAAGACAACGACAAACTTGTCCAAATATTCCATGAAGACCTTATTCATGAGATACATGAAGTAAGATGGGGCATTGGTCAATCCAAAGGACATGACCGTGCACTCATACAGGCCATATCTGGTTACAAATGCCGTTTTCGGAATATCTTGGGGTCTGATTTTCAGCTGGTAGTACCCAGATCTGAGGTCGATCTTGGAGAACACCTTGGCCCCATTGAGTTGATCGAACAGATCTTCAATCTTGGGAAGTGGAACTTGTTCTTGATTGTAACTTCATTGAGGGAGCGATAGTCAATGCACAAGCGGATGGTACCGTCCTTCTTTGCCACAAACAGGACATGTGATCCCCAAGGGGAGGCACTAGGGCGGATAAATCCCTTCCTCAACTGCTCTTCCAGTTGCTTTTTCAACTCTGCTAACTCTTCCGATCCCATTCTATAAGGCTTCTTATAGATGGGTCCTGCTCCGGGTATGAGCACGATGATGAACTCAATATCTCGGTCAGGAGGCATTCCTGGTAGCTCATCAGGAAAGACATCGAGGTATTCGCACACTACCGACACTTGCTCCAATCCAACTTCAGTCAGATAGTTGACTTGGGTGGCTTGAGTAGAGGAGGGGTTGGAGGCAAATTTAACTTCGACTCCTTGGTTATTGTTCACAGTGCCAGTTCGGTTGGCACAATCTAACAAGCCTTGGTGCTTGATGAGCCAATCCATTCTTAAGATCACATCCAAGCCTTGCGATCTTAAGATGATAAGGTCTGCTAGGAAGTCTACCCCATTAATGACAATCCCGACTCCTTTACATCCTATCTTGGCTCTCATCTCTGCTCCGGGGGTTTGTACCACCATAGGGTTATTCAGGGGTGTAGGGGTCATGCCACATTTTAATGCAAACTTTTGGGTGACAAATGAATGCGTGGCTCCAGAATCAAACAAGATAGTTGCAGGTGTTGAGTTGACAAGGAACGTACCCATCACGACATCCGGGTCTTCCTGGGCTTCTTCTGCAGTGACATGATTCACACGACCCTTGCCATTGTTGGGTAGGTTGCGGGGAGCTTGGTTCCTTGGTGGCATCCCACGGCCTTGGCCTTGGTTCTGCGTATTGGGGCGCGGGGCGTCAGGCTTCTTGTTGGGGCAATACTTGGAGTAGTGTCCTGCCTGACCACAACCGAAGCAAGTGATTTGATTGGGGTTGCTGCTCTTGCCGGCATTTTTATTGGGGTTGTTGAAAGAGGGCCTGGGGTTGGCATACTGCTGAGGCTGATAGTTGGTGCGGGGTGCAGGGGCTCTTGGCTGCTGATAGGTTGGCTTGACCGAGGCTGGCTGCCACGGGCGAGGCCTCTGGTTGCTGGAGCTACCCTTGCTGATCATCTTGCGCTGACGAGTATCGTCCAAAGCACGTCGCTTATCCTCAAGCATGAGTGCCTTGTTCACCAGATCAGGAAAGGTTGGGCAGTCACACACAACAAGCGAGTACTGCAGATGTCAGGACCCCGACTCGATGTCACATCGATCTAGCCGGTAACACCTCATATCACTTTGCGGCCTCACGCACGGTATCCCCACGGGTGTCGCCTTACCTTTGCCCGGGACCGTTTGCGCCTTTTGGCTCACGTATATGATAGTGTCGCTAGCATCCATATGATAAAAGAGCCCGGGCTGACATGACTAGTCGTAAACCCAAAGTGGCACAGACTTACAGGGACAGGCATCCATGACCCAGCTTCGAACGTGTCGGTCATCAGCAAGTGGGTCCGGGCTGTAGCACTGGGCTAGCAGGACTCCGGTAAACCGGGCTGTAGCGGGCTAACAGGACTCCGGTACTCAAAGCATGACATTTCCCCGAAGGGACAGACACAGGAACGAAGAAGGACACATGCCGGCCAGCCTAAGTGTTCCAGAGCAGTAGCAAGCTACCATGGCTCAGCGGTAACACTAGGAGACATTTCCCGGTAAGAGAGGCTACTAAAGATAAACAACTAGATAGTCAGATCCCACACATACCAAGCATTTCAATCATACACACAATATGCTCGATATGTGCAAATACAACGAAGCATCACAACATGACTCTATGACACAAGTACTTTATTTAAGGCTCAGGGAGCCATACATAACATACACAAAGGTACGGGTCTCACGACCCAACATACAAGTCATACAGTCATACAAACCAGCAGCGGAAGTAACTTGTCTGAGTACAGACAACTAGTAAAATAAAAGAGGCTTGGAAAGCCTAGCTATACTACGTGGTCCTTCACAAGCTCAGGGTCACCACCTGGGTCTCTAGCCTACTCGTTGATGTCAACGTCTACATAGAACCCATCAGAAGGGGTTGCAGCGTCTTCTGTAAACATGTAGATTATAGCAACATGAGTACAAGGGTACTCAGCAAGACTTACATCAGATCCTACATACATGCATGTTATCAAGAAGGGTTGGTGGAGTTATTGCAGCAAGCCAGCTTTGACTCTTGGCTAGGCTATCCTACGATACTCCAACTTGAAATGGTTTTGCGCACACGAGTCCACTACTCACCAATTCAATACACTACCGAGGATCCGTCTCCGTCTTCCTATGGAAGAGCCATCCTCGGCACTCACACTTATCTTGAGGCTTTTAGCAGTTTCCATTTACTTGTCTATGAACTGTATAGGCAACCAAGTAGTCCTTTACCGCGGACGCGGCTATTCGAATAGATTATGATAACCCTGCAGGGGTGTACTTCTTCATACATGTTTCCACCACTTAGCGTCTGCACACGACATGTGCTCGGCAGACTTCAAGCGAAAGCCGACGTGGGTGTAGACCACGACCTACCTAAACACTTAAGCCTCTAGTCCAGGTTTATCGCCTATTCAGGTTCCATCCGCAGGGAGTCCGGCCGAGGTTTCCCATACGGCCTCGAACAATGTGAACAGGGTTCCCGAGATACCTAACGGGTATTCGGTACACCCGGCCACGTACCTACCGCATCACAGCCCACCCCTACGGTCAGCGCTGTCCACGGCCTCCAGTAGGCTACAAACACCAGAAACTACTTGCAACTCCTGGACAGAGAGCTAGGGTGAATAAGAAGTCGAGCGGGGTCATATTTCAGGGCCCAATGCATGGTAGTAGCTGTGTCTTAAATCACACATACAGATCTCAGTGCTTAAGGTCGGCTTCAATGAAACAACCCACCATGTACTCCTACATGGCCTCTCATCGATACCTTTACCAAATCGTGTTCACCACACCACTCTCATTACCGACATAATCATTTCACTCTAGCCCATCACCCAGATGAACCAGACCTGACACGACTCTAAGCATAGCAGGCATAGCAAGGTAGGAACAACACATACATATGGCTCAATCAACTCCTACACATGCCAGTGGGTTTCATCTAGTTACTGTGGCAATGACAGGTCATGCAGAGGAAATGGGTTCAACTACCGTAGCACACAGCAGTTTGAATCGCGTTGTCTTAATGCAGTAAAAGAGAGCAGGAGCGAGAACATGGGATTGTATCGATATGATCAAATGGTTGGTTGCTTGCCTGATGGTTCGATGCACGGATACGGTTCTTCGTTAGGGTAGTCACGGTACTCCTCGGGGACAGATCCTGTCGTAAAGGATAACGATACACAGGCATCACCAAACAATGTGCAACAATATGATGCATGCATGAAACATGGCAATATGAGTGTGTTGGGCTAATGCAACTAAAGCTACCAACGCTGTCAGGACCCCGACTCGATGTCACATCGATCTAGCTGGTAACACCTCATATCACTTTGCGGCCTCACGCACGGTATCCCCACGGGTGTCGTCTTACCTTTTCCCGGGACCGTTTGCGCTTTTTGGCTCGCGTATATGAAAGTGTCGCTAGCATCCATATGATAAAGAGCCCGGGCTGACATGACTAGTCGTAAACCCAAAGTGGCACAGACTTACAGGGACAGGCATCCATGACCCAGCTTCGAACGTGTCGGTCATCAGCAAGTGGGTCCGGGCTGTAGCACTGGGCTAGCAGGACTCCAGTAAACCGGGCTGTAGCGGGCTAACAGGACTCCGGTACTCAAAGCGTGACATTTCCCCGAAGGGACAGACACAGGAACGAAGAAGGACACATGCCGGCCAGCCTAAGTGTTCCAGAGCAGTAGCAAGCTACCATGGCTCAGCGGTAACACTAGGAGACATTTCCCGGTAAGAGAGGCTACTAAAGATAAACAACTAGATAGTCAGATCCCACACATACCAAGCATTTCAATCATACACACAATATGCTCGATATGTGCAAATACAACGAAGCATCACAACATGACTCTACGACACAAGTACTTCAGTGAACCATACATAACATACACAAAGGTACGGGTCTCACGACCCAACATACAAGTCATACAGTCATACAAACCAGCAGCGGAAGTAACTTGTCTGAGTACAGACAACTAGTAAAATAGAAGAGGCTTGGAAAGCCTAGCTATACTACGTGGTCCTTCACAAGCTCAGGGTCACCACCTGGGTCTTTAGCCTACTCGTTGATGTCAACGTCTACATAGAACCCATCAGAAGGGGTTGCAGTGTCTTCTGTAAAAATGTAGATTATAGCAACATGAGTACAAAGGTACTCAGCAAGACTTACATCAGATCCTACATACATGCATAGTATCAAGAAGGGTTGGTGGAGTTATTGCAGCAAGCCAGCTTTGACTCTTGGCTAGGCTATCCTACGATAATCCAACTTGAAATGGTTTTGCGCACACGAGTCCACTACTCACCACTTCAATACACTACCGAGGATTCACCTCCGTCTTCCTACGGAAGAGCCATCCTCGGCACTCACACTTATCTTGAGGCTTTTAACAGTTTCCATTTACTTGTCTATGAACTGTATAGGCAACCAAGTAGTCCTTTACCGCGGACGCGGCTATTCGAATAGATTATGATAACCCTGCAGGGGTGTACTTCTTCATACATGTTTCCACCACTTAGCGTCTGCACACGACATGTGCTCGGCAGACTTCAAGCGAAAGCCGACGTGGGTGTAGACCACAACCTACCTAAACACTTAAGCCTCTAGTCCAGGTTTATCGCCTATTCAGGTTCCATCCGCAGGGAGTCCGGCCGAGGTTTCCCATACGGCCCCGAACGATGTGAACAGGGTTCCCGAGATACCTAACGGGTATTCGGTACACCCGGCCACGTACCTACCGCATCACAGCCCACCCCTACGGTCAGCGCTGTCCACGGCCTCCAGTAGGCTACAAACACCAGAAACTACTTGCAACTCCTGGACAGAGAGCTAGGGTGAATAAGAAGTCGAGCGGGGTCATATTTCAGGGCCCAATGCATGGTAGTAGTTGTGTCTTAAATCACACATACAGATCTCAGTGCTTAAGGTCGGCTTCAATGAAACAACCCACCATGTACTCCTACATGGCCTCTCATCGATACCTTTACCAAATCGTGTTCACCACACCACTCTCATTACCGACATAATCATTTCACTCTAGCCCATCACCCAGATGAACCAGACCTGACACGACTCTAAGCATAGCAGGCATAGCAAGGTAGGAACAACACATACATAGGGCTCAATCAACTCCTACACATGCTAGTGGGTTTCATCTAGTTACTGTGGCAATGACAGGTCATGCAGAGGAAATGGGTTCAACTACCGTAGCACACAGCAGTTTGAATCGCGTTGTCTTAATGCAGTAAAAGAGAGCAGGAGCGAGAACATGGGATTGTATCGATATGATCAAATGGTTGGTTGCTTGCCTGATGGTTCGATGCACTGATACGGTTCTTCGTTAGGGTAATCACGGTACTCCTCGGAGGCAGAACCTGTCGCAAAGGACACCGATACACAACCATCACCAAACAATGTTCAACAATATGATGCATGCATGAAACATAGCAATATGAGTGTGTTGGGCTAATGCAACTAAAACCAGAAGGGTTTGAACAAATTTGAATCAAAGATTCAAATTTCAAACTCAAACATGGCCTTTTAAAGTGCTTTTCCTTGTTCTTCTTAAAACATCACTTTAACTTGTTTGATCATGCATGAAAATAGTACAGATGGATAGATTGGATTTTTCTGATCATTTTTCATATATAATTTGTCCAATTTGGAGTTACAGAATAAAAGTTATGAATTTTTGAAGTTTAAGTAATATTCTGGAATTTCCTGATTTAATTTAAATCCAGAAATATAATTATTGCGCCAGCATGACGTCAGCATGACGTCAGTGATCAACTGCGGCTGGCTGAGGTCAAACCTGACGTGTGGGGCCCACACGTCAGTGACAGGGGGGTTAAACAGGGTTAAATTAATCCTAATTACTAATTAGTGGCGCTGGGGCTCACTAGTCAGTGTCAGGGGGTTAACTAACAGTGGTTAGCGCTAATCCTAATTAGCTACAGGGCTGGGCCCACCCGTCAGGGACTCAGGGGGGGGTCCTGCCGTGGTCAAAGTGGGTCAAACCCACCGGCGGCGTGACGCCGGCGAGGCCCGAGACGGCGGCGCGATGCGGGATCGCGCTACAGGGCACGGGCGAGGCCGTTCTTGGGCTCGTTGGAGAGCTCTTGCTCCCGCGCGTCGAACGGTGGTGGTGGCCGAGCCTGGGGTGGCCGGTACCGTCGACGGCGAGCTCGTGAGCGGCGGCCGGAGTTCGGGTGCGGTCGGTGTCGGCGTTGCAGGGTGTTTGGGGAGGCGTTGGTGCGTGCTGCGTGCTCCTAGTGAGGCGTGGAGCACGATAGTGTGCTCGGTTGGGCGCTACGGTGACCGTGGCCACGACGGCGACATCGCCGGCAGCGTGGAGCTCTCGGCCAAGGTGGGGCTAAGGCCTAGAGGTCGAAAGAGACCAGGGGAGAAGGGGGAAACGACTCGGGGGCTCACCGCGGTTGCAGTGGGCGTCGAAGCGGACTCGGAGACGCGCTGGAGACGGCGAATTCGACGGCGATGATGGTCGGAGCCCGAAGAGGGGAACGGTGACGTGGCGGCGATGCAGGGCTTCCGGAGGCCCGTGGAGCGGTGGGGAGGAAGAGGGGGTTGTGGCGGAGCTTCTGAGCTAGTCGGGGGAGCGAGGGGTGGCCGGAGAC
>NC_041388.1:179350876-179362659 GCF_002162155.2 Triticum dicoccoides | reverse complement strand
AAAGAGACCAGGGGAGAAGGGGGAAACGACTCGGGGGCTCACCGCGGTTGCAGTGGGCGTCGAAGCGGACTCGGAGACGCGCTGGAGACGGCGAATTCGACGGCGATGATGGTCGGAGCCCGAAGAGGGGAACGGCGACGTGGCGGCGATGCAGGGCTTCCGGAGGCCCGTGGAGCGGTGGGGAGGAAGAGGGGGTTGTGGCGGAGCTTCTGAGCTAGTCGGGGGAGCGAGGGGTGGCCGGAGACGGCTGCTATGGCGAACGGCGGTGACGGTGGTGTTCGGCCGTGTGAGAGAGAGAGCGAGGGAGAGGAGGGAAGAGCCGAGGGCGAGTGAGAGAGAGCAGGGGGGAGGCGTGGCGTCGTCCGGGGCATCGAGCGAGGAGGGGAGGGCAGGCAAGCAGGGAGAGAGGTGGCGTGGCGCGATGGCGCGCGCGCGCGCCGGCCACACTCCCCTCCCTCTGTCGAGGACGAAGACGACAGAGGAGGGAGGTGGGCTGGGCCGGCTGCTGGCTGGGCCGGCCAGCTGGCTGGGCTGCACAGGGAGGAGCCCAGGTAAGCTTCTCCCTTTTATTTTTTCTGTTTTTCTAATTTCTGACATTTGTTTTGATTTAAATAATATATTAAATCATTTATTTAACTTATGCCAATTTTTGCAGGGGCTAGATATATTATTTCAGAGCTCCTTTATAAATGGCATAATATTTGGACATATATTAATATATATAATTAATATATTTCCAAAGCAAATATTTATGCATTAATTCCAAATGCCCAAAATAAATACCTATGAGCTCTTAAAAATATTGGTTTGATTATTATCTCTGTCCAATATTTTCAGAGAGCAACATGAGCATTTTCTTGGACCCTTTTGGAGAAATTTTTATTTGGGTCATTTTCAAAATGATTCTGAGGGTTTCACAAATCCCCTTTTCAAATTAAATGGAATTTTAAACATGATGCACACACTCTGATGCATGACTAGCCAGGGTGTGACAACTCACCCCCACTCAAAAGAATCTCGTCCTGAGATTTGGGTTCCTCCGGGAAGAAGGCGGGGTACTCGAGTCGAAGACGATCCTCCCTTTCCCAAGTTGCTTCATCCTCAGAATGGTGCGACCATTGTACTTTGAGGAACTTGATATTCTGACGTCGGGTGATACGTTCGGCCTGATCGAGGATACGAACGGGGTACTCTCGATATGTAAGATTATCTTGGAGATCAAGCGTTTCGTGGTCCACTTCATGGATAGGATCCGAGAAGCAACGCCTGAGTTGAGAAACATGGAAGACATCGTGGACTTTGGAGAGATGCGGAGGTAGTTCCAGCTGGTAGGCAACTTCTCCTCGTTTGGCGAGAATGCGAAAAGGTCCAATGTAACGAGGAGCCAATTTGCCTTTGATACCGAAACGATGGGTTCCCTTCGGAGGGGTGACCCGAAGATAAGCCTTCTCGTCAACCTCGAAAGTCATAGCCTTATGCTTTCGGTCATATTGACTCTTTTGACGGGATTGGGCTGTTTTCAACTTTTCACGAACGATACGAACTTGTTCTTCTGCTTCCTGAATCATATCCGGGCCAAAGAATTGTCTTTCCCCGGTCTCTGACCAGTTAAGGGGTGTTCGACACCGTCGTCCATAGAGAACTTCAAAAGGGGCTTTACCCAAGCTAGATTGATAGCTGTTGTTCTAAGCGAATTCGGCAAATGGAAGGCACTTCTCCCAGTCCATTCCGAATGAGATAACAGAGGCTCGAAGCATGTCTTCTAGAATCTGGTTGACGCGTTCCACTTGACCACTCGACTGAGGGTGGAAGGCGGTGCTAAAGGAGAGACGAGTTCCCATAGCATTTTGGAAACTTTCCCAAAATCGAGAGGTGAAAAGACTTCCTCGATCCGAGTTAATTTCCAAAGGAACACCATGGAGGGACACTATTCGGGAGATGTATAAGTCTGCCAGCTGACTAGCGGTTATACTCTCACGAACAGGTAAGAAATGGGCTACTTTGGAAAGGCGATTCACCACGACGAAAATAGCATTATTCCCTCTCTTGGTCCTGGGAAAACCGGTAATGAAATCCATACCAATTTTATCCCATTTCCATTCAGGAATAGCTAGGGGTTGAAGGGTGCCAGCAGGCCGTTGATGCTCTGCTTTTACACGACGACAGACGTCGCAATTAGCAATATACTGAGCAATTTCTCTCTTCATCCTAGTCCACCAGAACCTCTGGCGTAGGTCCTGATACATCTTAGTACTACCGGGATGAATGGTGAGAGGAGATTCATGAGCCTCCTTAAGGATCAACTGCCGTAGATGCTGGTTCTTGGGAACCACTAGACGGTTCTCAAAGTACACAACACCATGATCATTTGTGGAGAAACAACCAGCACCTCCGCTAGCAATGTTCTCCTTGATCGTAGCTATTCCCTTATCTCGCTACTGGGCAGCACTGATTTGATCCGTAAGAGTAGGTTTCGCCACCAAGGTGGAAAGAAATCCTTGAGGAACAATGTGAAGGTTAAGCTTCCGAAATTCCTCATGGAGAAGCGGTTGACTTTGTTGTAACATCAGGTTGTTACAATAAGATTTACGACTTAGCGCATCAGCCATGACGTTGGCTTTCCCTGGGGTGTAGGTTATTCCTAAGTCGAAATCTATGATCAACTCGACCCAACGTCTTTGCCTGAGATTCAAATCCGGTTGGGTGAAGATGTACTTCAGACTTTGGTGATCAGTGAATATTTTGCAACGATTACCGAGGAGGTAATGTCGCCAGGTTTTAAGTGCATAGACTACGGCTGCAAGCTCTAGATCATGAGTAGGATAATTCTCCTCATGTGGGTGCAATTGCCGTGAAGCGTAGGCAATTACGTGTCGATCTTGCATGAGAATGCAACCTAGTCCTTGTCGCGAGGCGTCGTAGTAGATAACAAAGTCCTTGGAGAAGTCTGGCGGTACCAGTACGGGAGCAGAAGTCAGGCATCTTTTCAGTTCCTGAAAGCTGTGCTCACATTGTGGAGTCCACTCGAACTTCTTATCTTTCTTGAGGAGTTCGGTTAGAGGTTTAGCAACTTTGGAGAAGTTCTCGACAAAGCGACGACAATAGCTCGCTAAGCCCAGAAAGCTCCGAACTTGCTTGACCGATTCAGGTGGAGTCCAATTAAGGACGGCTTGAACTCGCTCAGGGTTAACAGCAATACCTTTACCAGATATTGCATGACCCAGATAGGTCACTTCTGGCAACCAGAATTCACATTTAGAAAATTTGGCATAAAGGCGATGCTCTCGAAGTTTCTGCAACACTAGCCTTAGATGTTCGGCATGTTCTTCCTCGTTCTTGGAGTAGATGAGTATATCATCGAGGTAAACTACGACGAACTTATCCAAATACTCCATGAAGATTGAGTTCATTAACCGAGAAAAGGTGGCTGGAGCGTTGGTTAAACCGAAGGACATGACGGTGTACTCGTATTGGCCATAACGAGTAACAAAGGCCGTTTTAGGAATGTCCCCGTTTCTGATTTTGATTTGATGGTAGCCCAACCTCAAATCCATCTTGGAGAAGACTGAGGATCCAGCGAGCTGATCATACAGGTCGTTGATCCTGGGAAGCGGATATTTGTTCTTGATTGTGACCAGATTGACAGGTCGGTAATCTACAACCATCCGGTCCGTACCATCCTTCTTCTTGACGAATAGGACGGGGCAAGCCCACGGAGATGAGCTAGGTCGGATGAAATCCTTTTTCAAGGACTCATCGAGTTGTTTCTTAAGCTCGGCTAGTTCTAGGGGTGCCATCTTATAAGGTCTTCTAGCAATCGGAACGGTTCCTGGAATGAGGTCTATTACGAATTCAACTTCCCTGTCAGGTGGGACACCTGGCAATTCCTCTGGAAAGACATCCGGGAAGTCACGGACTACCGGAACATCCTCAAGGTCTGGCAAAGGGCTGGCGTTAAGAGAATATAATTGTCGCTTGGCTATTCGGGTCAAGACATTGACTATCTTTCCCGAAGGATGGGTGAGTTGAACAGTCCTAGAGAAGCAATCGATTTGGGCATGATGAGCCGACATCCAGTCCATACCCAGAATGATATTAATATCTGAAGATTTAAGGGCTATCAAAGACGCGAGGAAAACAAGTCTGTCGACTTGGATTTCATTTCCATAACTTACCCTAGAGGTCTGCCATCTAGAACCAGGGGTAGAAATTTCCATAGTGGATGGCATGTCACAGAATGCAACGTTATGCAAACGAGCATAACTTTCGGATATAAAAGAATGAGAGGCTCCTGTATCGAAAAGAACAGATGCCGGGTGGCAGTTAACAAGAAGCGTACCGAGAACGATGTTGGGATCCTCTTGAGCTTCTTCGGCAGAGATACAGTTGACATGGCCACGTGAAGCGGTGACCGGCTTGGCGTGGAATATTTTTCCTGTCGGCTTGCCACGGCCAACAGCTTTAGCAGATTGATTGGGGTTGGTCTGGGGACACTCACGCATATAGTGACCAGATTCCCCACACTTGAAACAAGTCACGGAACTGGTACGTGGAGGAGCATTGTTGGTTGGACCCCCATAGGGCTTGGCCGGTGCAGACTGTTGAACAGGGCGAGGCGCCTGGAAGATGGCCTCGGTGTGAACCTGGGTGGCAGGGCGGTGTTGGGTACCCACACGCGGCGCTTCTGAGGACCAGCACCGGATGAGGAACCCATGTCACGGCCATGCTTGCGTGTTGCGTCATAGTCAGTCTGACCAGTTTCAGCACTGATGGCTTTGTTGACAAGTTTCTGAAAAGATGTGCACTCATGCAGACGGAGGTCACGGCGAAGCTCAGGACTAAGGCCCTTACGGAACCTTGCTTGCTTCTTGGCGTCAGTAGAAACTTCCTCGGTTGCATATCGTGCGAGATTACCGAACTCCCTGCTGTAAACATCCACAGAAAGTCGGCCTTGGGTGAAACTGCAAAATTCTTCACGTTTACGGTCCATGAGACCCTCCGGAATGTGATGTTCACGGAAAGCCTCGCTGAATTCAGCCCAAGTAGTGACATGGCCCGCCGGGCGCATAGCTCCATAATTCTCCCACCATAGACTGGCGGGGCCTTCAAGATGATATGCAGCAAAGGTGACCTTGTCAGCCTCCGCTACCAGCGCGGAACGCAGTTTGTGAGCAATACTGCGAAGCCAGTCATTAGCGTCGAGAGGCTCGACGGAGTGGTGGAACGTGGGTGGATGTAATTTGATGAAATCACTGAGTGACACCATGTTAGTCCTCTGATGGTGTGCCGTGTTCTGTTCAATACGCTCTAACAAACGGTTGGTCTCCCGCTTGTTTCTCTCAGCTTCCATCATAACCTCGGCTAGTGAAGGAGGATGAGGCAGATTTTCATTCCTGCCTTCACTGCCTTCGGCCTGCTCTTGAGAAGCAGGGTTAGCGCGCGTGTTGACCATCCTAGGTAAACAAGACAATGATTTAGTCAGAATGATAAAATTCCGACATAGGATACAGAATGTAAGGAATAATTCGGAATGCAAGATGATCATCCGTATGACATGGTAAATACAGAAACTGCTTCTTTATTCCATCGTCATACACACCATACAGGGTTTAGTACAAGACCAAACAAAGTACTATTACGGTGAAAGAGGATTACATCTCATCGGAGGCATTCCAAGCTCCTATACATTATTTTTCTACACCTCCGGAAGGAGTACAAACTAGGTCATATCCCACGAGTCACGCGGGACGATAGACGACACAGCTAGTGCTAACTAGTGATACTACCACTAACTCAGACCGATCCGTAGTAGTCCTCGTAAAAGTCACCTCCATAGCCTGGAAGCTCAACATGATCATCCGGAAACAGACGATCTCGCGGAGCTTGTGGACCATAGGGGCTAGGATGAGGCCTTGGACCAACAGACGGTGGCCTGCGGGGACCGCGAGGTGGGGTGATGCCTCCTACATCACGCCAAACCATCACGTCTGGCAGAGAAGATCTCACAGGATAGAGATCGCGCATATCTGAGAATCTAGCTTGCACCGCCGGTGCGAACCGAGTCAAAGTGGCCCAGTGGTCAGCACGGGTATTGAAGAGCTCTAACCTCAAATCCCGATTTTCACGGTCCTTATCCTCGAGCATCTCAGCAGTGGTGCGAGTCCGTGAATCCTCCTGAGTGGGGTCAGCATAAATAGCCTGAAGATACCCTTGTGCTCCCGGAAGTGATCCTGGCATATACCGGAAATCAGAGTCCCGAAATAGACCAGATTTGACTCGCATAATGGTCATCATAGAGTAGGAGGCGTCCTGCACAGCCATCTCAATAGTAACCCCGAGTCCATATGAGCAGTGAAGGGGCTCGGTGGATCCAGGATAAGATGGAAATATCCTGACAGTGCAGAGATACTGGCTTTGATTAAAGTCTCGGAATTGCTCTTCGACCGTGTACTCAGGATACCAGCGGTATCCAGCCTCAGTCATTACCCTGACCAACTTAGCAGTATGGCCGGGTACATCTAGGCATCGAGTCAGGAGAACCACTTGATTGAGGTTGCGAGTGGCCATCTGAAAGCACAATCATAATGCAAAGGCATTAGAATTTCTAGCAAAATTTCGGCAGCATAACAGCTGTAAATGCTCAAGAGGGATTTGAGACATTTGACAAAGGATTTCGTACACACTCAACATCATCATATCAAAGTTCTGAAACCATACTAACAACATAATGTGGTAGTAGAACTGAACTAGGCTTGTATCCATCAAACTTATAAGGTACTACTGATTGGTAACACGTGATCCTGATAGAGAGAATGGATCCTAATTCCTTAACCCCCGGTGGAAGAATGGACTGACTCAGATCAGAATGTCATGAGATAAAGGAGTAAAAAGAGCCTTACGTTCCATCCCACAATCAATTCCCCTACATATAACTAAAGAATTTCTAGACTCAACATCGACCAGTTTGGCTTGGAGAACCTACAGGCAGTCCGGCTCTGATGCCAACGCTGTCAGGACCCCGACTCGATGTCACATCGATCTAGCCGGTAACACCTCATATCACTTTGCGGCCTCACGCACGGTATCCCCACGGGTGTCGCCTTACCTTTGCCCGGGACCGTTTGCGCCTTTTGGCTCACATATATGATAGTGTCGCTAGCATCCATATGATAAAGAGCCCGGGCTGACATGACTAGTCGTAAACCCAAAGTGGCACAGACTTACAGGGACAGGCATCCATGACCCAGCTTCGAACGTGTCGGTCATCAGCAAGTGGGTCCGGGCTGTAGCACTGGGCTAGCAGGACTCCGGTAAACCGGGCTGTAGCGGGCTAACAGGACTCCGGTACTCAAAGCGTGACATTTCCCCGAAGGGACAGACACAGGAACGAAGAAGGACACATGCCGGCCAGCCTAACTGTTCCAGAGCAGTAGCAAGCTACCATGGCTCAGCGGTAACACTAGGAGACATTTCCCGGTAAGAGAGGCTACTAAAGATAAACAACTAGATAGTCAGATCCCACACATACCAAGCATTTCAATCATACACACAATATGCTCGATATGTGCAAATACAACAAAGCATCACAACATGACTCTACGACACAAGTACTTTATTTAAGGCTCAGGGAGCCATACATAACATACACAAAGGTACGGGTCTCACGACCCAACATACAAGTCATACAGTCATACAAACCAGCAGCGGAAGTAACTTGTCTGAGTACAGACAACTAGTAAAATAAAAGAGGCTTGGAAAGCCTAGCTATACTACGTGGTCCTTCACAAGCTCAGGGTCACCACCTGGGTCTCTAGCCTACTCGTTGATGTCAACGTCTACATAGAACCCATCAGAAGGGGTTGCAGCGTCTTCTATAAAAATGTAGATTATAGCAACATGAGTACAAGGGTACTCAGCAAGACTTACATCAGATCCTACATACATGCATGTTATCAAGAAGGGTTGGTGGAGTTATTGCAGCAAGCCAGCTTTGACTCTTGGCTAGGCTATCCTACGGTACTCCAACTTGAAATGGTTTTGCGCACACGAGTCCACTACTCACCAATTCAATACACTACCGAGGATCCGTCTCCGTCTTCCTACGGAAGAGCCATCCTCGGCACTCACACTTATCTTGAGGCTTTTAGCAGTTTCCATTTACTTGTCTATGAACTGTATAGGCAACCAAGTAGTCCTTTACCGCGGACGCGGCTATTCGAATAGATTATGATAACCCTGCAGGGGTGTACTTCTTCATACATGTTTCCACCACTTAGCGTCTGCACACGACATGTGCTCGGCAGACTTCAATCGAAAGCCGACGTGGGTGTAGACCACGACCTACCTAAACACTTAAGCCTCTAGTCCAGGTTTATCGCCTATTCAGGTTCCATCCGCAGGGAGTACGGCCGAGGTTTCCCATACGGCCCCGAACGATGTGAACAGGGTTCCCGAGATACCTAACGGGTATTCGGTACACCCGGCCACGTACCTACCGCATCACAGCCCACCCCTACGGTCAGCGCTGTCCACGGCCTCCAGTAGGCTACAAACACCAGAAACTACTTGCAACTCCTGGACAGAGAGCTAGGGTGAATAAGAAGTCGAGCGGGGTCATATTTCAGGGCCCAATGCATGGTAGTAGCTGTGTCTTAAATCACACATACAGATCTCAGTGCTTAAGGTCGGCTTCAATGAAACAACCCACCATGTACTCCTACATGGCCTCTCATCGATACCTTTACCAAATCGTGTTCACCACACCACTCTCATTACCGACATAATCATTTCACTCTAGCCCATCACCCAGATGAACCAGACCTGACACGACTCTAAGCATAGCAGGCATAGCAAGGTAGGAACAACACATACATACGGCTCAATCAACTCCTACACATGCTAGTGGGTTTCATCTAGTTACTGTGGCAATGACAGGTCATGCAGAGGAAATGGGTTCAACTACCGTAGCACACAGCAGTTTGAAACGCGTTGTCTTAATGCAGTAAAAGAGAGCAGGAGCGAGAACATGGGATTGTATCGATATGATCAAATGGTTGGTTGCTTGCCTGATGGTTCGATGCACTGATACGGTTCTTCGTTAGGGTAATCACGGTACTCCTCAGAGGCAGAACCTGTCGCAAAGGACACCGATACACAACCATCACCAAACAATGTGCAACAATATGATGCATGCATGAAACATGGCAATATGAGTGTGTTGGGCTAATGCAACTAAAACCAGAAGGGTTTGAACCAATTTGAATCAAAGATTCAAATTTCAAACTCAAACATGGCCTTTTAACGTGCTTTTCCTTGTTCTGCATTAAACATCAAGTTAACTTGTTTAGTCATGCATGAAAATAGTACAGATGGATAGATTGGATTTTTCTGATCATTTTTCATATATAATTTGTCTGATTTGGAGTTACAGAATAAAAGTTATGAATTTTTGAAGTTTAAATAATATTCTGGAATTTCCTGATTTAAATTAAATCCAGAAATATATATATTGCGCCAGCATGACGTCAGCATGACGTCAGTGGTCAACTGCGGCTGGCTGGGGTCAAACCTGACGTGTGGGGTCCACACGTCAGTGACAGGGGGGTTTAACAGGGTTAATTTAATCCTAATTAGGAATTAGTGGCGCTGGGGCCCACTGGTCAGTGTCAGGGGGGGTAGTTAGTTTAGGTAGGTCGTGGGTGTAGACCACGACCTACCTAAACACTTAAGCCTCTAGTCCAGGTTTATCGCCTATCCAGGTTCCATCCGCAGGGAGTCCGGCCGAGGTTTCCCATACGGCCTCGAACGATGTGAACAGGGTTCCCGAGATACCTAACGGGTATTCGGTACACCGTGCCACGTACCTACCGCATCACAGCCCACCCCTACGGTCAGCGCTGTCCACGGCCTCCAGTAGGCTACAAACACCAGAAACTACTTGCAACTCCTGGACAGAGAGCTAGGGTGAATAAGAAGTCGAGCGGGGTCATATTTCAGGGCCCAATGCATGGTAGTAGCTGTATCTTAAATCACACATACAGATCTCAGTGCTTAAGGTCGGCTTCAATGAAACAACCCACCATGTACTCCTACATGGCCTCTCATCGATACCTTTACCAAATCGTGTTCACCACACCACTCTCATTACCGACATAACCATTTCACTCTAGCCCATCACCCAGATGAACCAGACCTGACACGACTCTAAGCATAGCAGGCATAGCAAGGTAGGAACAACACATACATAGGGCTCAATCAACTCCTACACATGCTAGTGGGTTTCATCTAGTTACTGTGGCAATGACAGGTCATGCAGAGGAAATGGGTTCAACTACCGTAGCACACAGCAGTTTGAATCGCGTTGTCTTAATGCAGTAAAAGAGAGCAGGAGCGAGAACATGGGATTGTATCGATATGATCAAATGGTTGGTTGCTTGCCTGATGGTTCGATGCACTGATACGGTTCTTCGTTAGGGTAATCACGGTACTCCTCGGAGGCAGAACCTGTCGCAAAGGACACCGATACACAACCATCACCAAACAATGTGCAACAATATGATGCATGCATGAAACATAGCAATATGAGTGTGTTGGGCTAATGCAACTAAAACCAGAAGGGTTTGAACAAATTTGAATGAAAGATTCAAATTTCAAACTCAAACATGGCCTTTTAAAGTGCTTTTCCTTGTTCTGCTTAAAACATCACTTTAACTTGTTTGATCATGCATGAAAATAGTACAGATGGATAGATTGGATTTTTCTGATCATTTTTCATATATAATTTGTCCAATTTGGAGTTACAGAATAAAAGTTATGAATTTTTGAAGTTTAAGTAATATTCTGGAATTTCCTGATTTAATTTAAATCCAGAAATATAATTATTGCGCCAGCATGACGTCAGCATGACGTCAGTGATCAACTGCGGCTGGCTGAGGTCAAACCTGACGTGTGGGGCCCACACGTCAGTGACAGGGGGGTTAAACAGGGTTAAATTAATCCTAATTACTAATTAGTGGCGCTGGGGCCCACTAGTCAGTGTCAGGGGGTTAACTAACAGTTGTTAGCGCTAATCCTAATTAGCTACAGGGCTGGGCCCACCTGTCAGGGACTCAGGGGGGGTCCTGCCGTGGTCAAAGTGGGTCAAACCCACCGGCGGCGTGACGCCGGCGAGGCCCGAGACGGCGGCGCGAGGCGGGATCGCGCTACAGGGCACGGGCGAGGCCGTTCTTGGGCTCGTTGGAGAGCTCTTGCTCCCGCGCGTTGAACGATGGTGGTGGCCGAGCCTGGGGTGGCCGGTACCGTCGACGGCGAGCTCGTGAGCGGCGGCCGGAGTTCGGGTGCGGTCGGAGTCGGCGTTGCAGGGTGTTTGGGGAGGCGTTGGTGCGTGCTGCGTGCTCCTAGTGAGGCGTGCAGCACGATAGTGTGCTCGGTTGGGCGCTACGGTGACCGTGGCCACGACGGCGACATCGCCGGCGGCGTGGAGGTCTCGGCCAAGGTGGGGCTAAGGCCTAGAGGTCGAAAGAGACCAGGGGAGAAGGGGGAAACGACTCGGGGGCTCACCGCGGTTGCAGTGGGCGTCGAAGCGGACTCGGAGACGCGCTGGAGACGGCGAATTCGACGGCGATGATGGTCGGAGCCCGAAGAGGGGAACGGCGACGTGGCGGCGATGCAGGGCTTCCGGAGGCCCGTGGAGCGGTGGGGAGGAAGAGGGGGTTGTGGCGGAGCTTCTGAGCTAGTCGGGGGAGCGAGGGGTGGCCGGAGACGGCTGCTATGGCGAACGGCGG
>NC_041388.1:179344467-179350756 GCF_002162155.2 Triticum dicoccoides | reverse complement strand
GGAGGCCCGTGGAGCGGTGGGGAGGAAGAGGGGGTTGTGGCGGAGCTTCTGAGCTAGTCGGGGGAGCGAGGGGTGGCCGGAGACAGCTGCTATGGCGAACGGCGGTGACGGTGGTGTTCGGCCGTGTGAGAGAGAGAGCGAGGGAGAGGAGGGAAGAGCCGAGGGCGAGTGAGAGAGAGCAGGGGGGAGGCGTGGCGTCGTCCGGGGCATCGAGCGAGGAGGGGAGGGCAGGAAAGCAGGGAGAGAGGTGGCGTGGCGCGGTGGCGCGCGCGCGCGCCGGCCACACTCCCCTCCCTCTGTCGAGGACGAAGACGACAGAGGAGGGAGGTGGGCTGGGCCGGCTGCTGGCTGGGCCGCCAGCTGGCTGGGCTGCACAGGGAGGAGCCCAGGTAAGCTTCTCCCTTTTATTTTTTTCTGTTTTTCTAATTTCTGACATTTGTTTTGATTTAAATAATATATTAAATCATTTATTTAACTTATGCCAATTTTTGCAGGGGCTAGATATATTATTTCAGAGCTCCTTTATAAATGGCATAATATTTGGACATATATTAATATATATAATTAATATATTTCCAAAGCAAATATTTATGCATTAATTCCAAATGCCCAAAATAAATACCTATGAGCTCTTAAAAATATTGGTTTGATTATTATCTCTGTCCAATATTTTCAGAGAGCAACATGAGCATTTTCTTGGACCCTTTTGGAGAAATTTTTATTTGGGTCATTTTCAAAATGATTCTGAGGGTTTCACAAATCCCCATTTCAAATTAAATGGAATTTTAAACATGATGCACACACTCTGATGCATGACTAGCTAGGGTGTGACAGCAGAGTCTGGTTAAGGCCTTCCATGAAGCGCTCTCTTTTGGCAGCATCAGTGCTGACATCTTTAGGAGCATATCTTGATAGGACACTGAACTTCTGCATGTACTCCTTGACAGTGCTACTACCTTGCTTCAGGGCTCGGAATTCACGCTTCTTGATGGCCATGATTCCAGAAGGAATGTGGGCCTTGCGGAATTCTTCCTTGAAGTCATTCCATGTGATGTTTTTCTCAACATGCATGGCCTTGAATCCATCCCACCAAGCTCTGACAGTTCCGCTCAGACAGTGAGCAGCATACGCCACCTTCTCAAGGTCCTCAGTGCATCCGACTAGTTCCAGCAGATCCTCAATGGTGCGGACCCAATCGTCTGCATCCAGGGGTTCAGTAGTCTCAATGAAGGTGGGTGGTGCATGCTTCTTGAACTCCTCCAATGTGGAACGTCCATTGCCGTTCCCCGCCGGCTGGCGATTGACAGCTTAAGCAATCATCTCGAGGCCTGCAGTGTTGGCTTGGCGTTCCTCTCAGAAGGCTTGGAGAAGCTAAGCCATGTCCATGTTTGGAGGCGGTGGCGGTGGTGGAGCTTGTCCCTGGGTTTGGTCCTGACTGGCTCCTGCTTCGGCTTCTTGCTGCTGGGTAGAGGTACTAGTACGTGTTACAATAGGCATCATGTTGGAGCGGTCAAGGTCTCATGATTGGGAAAGATGAGGGAAAACAATATAGATGGGATGCCTAGTAAGGGGGTCGGTATGACACTAATTGTTTTCATGCAAGGGCCAAAAGGCCAAACACATTCATTAAAATCCAAATGGGTGATGTAGTCGTTTACAAGTTCCCGAAGGAAAGTACGACGTTCACCAAACACGTCAAAAACGAACAAAACACTACATGGTTTCATATGAACCATTACAAGGACTCGACTTCGCATAGGGGGTACACGACCTATCCTACCTTAAGGGTTATGAACTGGCCTATCCTAGTCCCGAACGGTGTCTAAGTGGTGGAATGCTCGGTCGCGTATTATGGTTCCTCTGGGTCTTCCTCCTCATCTTTATCTGTCTCAGTTTCTTCGTCACTTGAGGGAGTGGGGGAGTGGAGGAGCTGAACACGGCGTTGCTTCGCTGGTGGCACCATGAAGAGGTTGCGATATTCCTTCGCCGTCATACGACGTGGCTGAAATGATCCCTTGGCATGTGTAACCTGTGGGGGTCGCCCGCCTCGATAGGCAACAACGGGCTGTCCAGGGGGTTCACCATCCTTCTTGATCTTGTCCGCCTTTGCCTGAGCTAGGCGGAGGAGTTCCTTAGTCTCGTGGAGTTCCTTCCGGAGCTCCATCGACTCCGAGGCCAGATGCTATGCCAGGCTGTCAGCACACAAGCTAAAGTAGGCCTGGAAATGGAGGGGAAGCCCCTCGTCCATGGGTGGAGCTCGTGCGCTGCTCTCGTCATCACCCTCCTTACGATAAGGCAGGTAACGAGTGGCTGGCTCACTTGCCATCTCTCGCAGAAGATCCCTAAGGTGAGTCAGCGCCTTGAGTGCAGCAGTCTCAACAGCGAGGAGCAGGGTCGCCATCTGGGGTCCTTCAAAGAACCAGCCTGTCGGAGAGTCGTTCGCCCTCACGACTACCTCCACGTCATACTCCCTCTTGGCGCTATTGATCCAGTGCTCGTGATAGGAGAAGGTGGGGGCTCGAGTGAATTGGCACTTCTTGAGGCTGTCCTCAAGAAGCACAGGAAATCCAGTGGTCAGGAGGTCCTCGGGTACGACGACCATCTACAAAAGTGGAAGGGGAAGGGTCAATAGAGGAGATATGACCCCTATTTGGGATATTTTTAGAAAACGTAGATATATAGGTAGTTTGTAGATAGTATCACTCTAACTAGCGTCCATGCTAACTAAGGCTTCCTGCAGTCAGGATGGCTCTGATACCAGCTCTGTGGGGACCCCGACTCATAAGTCGTGATCACCGAATGCACGTGTACAGTGATCCCAGAGATCAATGCTCACTGAACACACAGAAGCTGAATAACAAGAGTCTTACATCCATACATATCGTCTTACACAAATTATGACCATTATGGTCAAGTCTTACATAGATAAAGCCACAAGGGTTGAATACCAAATAAACTTGAGCAACGGAAATCTTCGTCGATAAGTAGAACCCATGCCATCTGCCTTAACCCTACAGGCATTCTCACTGGGAAACGTCCTAGTGTGCATGTTCGTCTCCAAAGAACTCTTCTTCGAACTCCTGTTCTTCCATGCCTGGCCAATTAAATAGCCAGTGGCAAGCCAATGAGTACTTAGAATGTACTCGCAAGCAACCCATGTTTTCGTTCGAGATACAACAATGCAGGATATAGGTAAATTTTTGCAGAAAGCTAATTTTACTGTTCTAAGACATGTTCAAGAACTGGTAATACTTGCATCATATGAATTCAAGTAACCATAGGGTCTGGTTACAAATATCAACATAAATGGAGTGGGCACCAACCCAACTCAATCATGTCAAGTCCTTTTACTTGACCCAAGTAAATCTTTCCACTTATCCATACACACACACTGGTTTGTAAACATGTGGACGTAGCCCAAGAGCGGTTACCCAACTGTCCTTGACCGTGGACACGGCTATTCGAATAGTTTTACACTCTGCAGAGGTTGCACACTTTACCCACAAGATCCGGGGAACTTCCGTGTCATCCACGACCCACGGTACCTCAAGTACCCGGGGTAAGCACCCGATCACTATCTTTCCCTAGACGACACTAACATAGAGTCCACTCGATTGGTAGTAACCCCCGTGCCCAACATTATCACATAACACTTTCGTGGAGCCACACTCCATAATCATCTCACATCACAAGCACGGGGTACCAACGGTGTGTCTGGTGCCCTGTGAAAATAGTCATGACCGCCCTACCTGGCATGACCCCGCCCTGAGAGAGCGCAACAACAACTCTCCCGTCACTAGTAATGCGGGCTCCAAGCTAGTATCGGCCTAGGTAATCAATAATGCCCTTTCCCATATAAGGGTAGAGTGGTTGCGCATGTAAGGTTGGAATAACGGTCGGAACTTAAACCAATCCGTTTTGAAAACAACACACACACTTGCCTCGGTACACCACTTTGTCATCAAGTGGTTACTCAACTCATTGTCTTGCTCGGGCATAAGTGGCACCCGATGGGGTTTTCGAAAAAGTTTTTGAAAACAAACTTACTTCCATCACCATGCATATACCCAACCCATTTGCGTAGAAGCTACTTAGCATCCTAACTACACCCACTCGCATAACCCTCATAGAAAGGTAGGGTCATGCATCATACAAGTGTCAACTAGAAAAGCAACGGAGGCAAACCACCTCAAGTGGCCACCATTTTATCATGACTTCGATGCAAGCAATGAAAGTGCCATATGGCATGCATAAAAAGGGTTTCTTAGACATGGTCAAAGGGCTGCTTGCCTGGCTCAGCAAAGTCTTCTGGGTCTTCAAAGTCTTCTGGTCCAACTCCTTCATCAGCAACACAATCTATCATCGCAAAATAATAACGATAAAATAAGGCAATAATAAAACAGAAAAACCAACGTGCTCAGAAAAATGTCAACTCATTTTTGTTAAATACTATGGTGAAAACTAAGAAGGGGAAAAATTCTTATTTCTGGATTTGGAGCTACAGAGACAGAGTAATGGATTTTCAAACAAGGATTTAATTGCTCAAATTTGAATTTAAATTTGAACAACACAGAAAAGTTGGTTGGGCATGTATGAAAGTTATAGCATTAAATAGGTGGGATTTTTAAAAGATTTTAGGAACTGGAATTATTGCATTTGAATGAATACTTAATCCTGTGGAATTTTTGCAAGTCTAATAGAAAAAAAGGAAAAGGAGCCCTGTGCAACTGGGCCAGAGCAGCCGCAGCGCAGCATGCCCAGTCCGAGAGGCGGCCCAGGGCACTGGTGCATGCGCACGCGCTAGGTTTAAACCTGACGGGCGGGGCCCAGGCGTTAGCGAGAGAGAGAGGCGATGGAGGGGAGAGGCTGACAGGCGGGGCCCGCCTGTCATCCCTAACCCCGAGTCCAGACGGCCGGCGAGCTCACCGGCGATGATGCAGGGCACGGCGGGGTCGGGCGACGGCACTGCTGGGCTCAGCGTCGTGTCGCCGTTCGGGTGGAGGTGGGGTTGGTCACCGGAGCAGCCTGGTTTGCCGGCGACGAGGTCACGCGGCGGAGGTGCTTCGGGCGTCGGTGGTTCCGGCCGTTACCGGCTGCAAAAAGAGTGGGGAAGAGAGGGAAAAGGGTCAATGATGCCGCGTGGTTCCAGATCAAGAGAGAACGGGGGCAGAGGAGGCCTGTACCACGCGAACGCCGACGAGCCGAGGCGGCAGAGCTCGAGCTCAGGCGGCTCTGGAGGCAAATGGGCGGTGCAGGAGGTTGATTAGGAGTGTGCGGGAGTGACAGGGAGTGAGAGAGAGGCTCGAGGTCGTCTTATATAGGCTGGTCGAGGTCCACCATAGGCGCGGCCTACGGGTGTCCGCGGGATCGGCTTGGATGGCTGTTAGAGAGGAAATGGAGGGCTCAGGGGTGTTCGTGGGAGTGGTTCAGGGTGCCAGGGAGAGAGAGGAGGAGCGGGACGAGCTGTGGGTGGGCCACAGGAGCGGCGCGAGCATTGTCCGAGCGGGGCGGCGTTCTGGCGCGAGATGCTGGAGAGAGAGGAGGGCGCGGGAGTGTAACGCCCCATATGTAACTTGCCATATTTGTATTCCAATTCTTTCCATTTTTGGCACTAAGTTATGATATTCCTCGTTGTTGGGTTTTTTCTCCGTGTTGCTTTTGTCTTTGTCATGCATCTCATATCATGTCATCATGTGCATCGCATTTGCATACGTGTTCGTCTCATGCATCCGAGCATTTTCCCCGTTGTCCGTTTTGCATTCCGGCGCTCCTATGTCCTCCGGTGTCCCATTTTGCCTGTTTTCGTGTGCGAGTGTTTAACATTCTCGGATTGGACCGAGACTTGCCAAGCGGCCTTGGTTTACTACCGGTAGACCGCCTGTCAAGTTTCGAGCCATTTGGACTTCGTTTGATACCCAACGGTTAACCGAGGAACCGAAAAGGCCTCGTGTGTGTTGCAGCCCAAAACGTCTCCAAAGTGGCCCAAAACCCACCTAAACCCCCTCCATCATCTCAGTCGTTCGATCACGATCGCGTGGCCGAAAGCCGTTCTCAATTTGGAGCCTCCTAGCTCCCTCTACCTATAAATATATGCCCCCTCCGAAATCTCGCAGTCCAAACCCTAAAAAACCGTCCCCTCCGCCGCCGGACGTGTCCGCTCCCGCCGGAGATGCCCGCACCGCCGCGCCCAGCCACCCAGGAGCCGCCACGTGGCCTCCCGCCACCGTCCACCGCGCCGGCCCGCTCGGGCCCGAGGCTGGCCCCCGCGGCCCGGTCACCGCGCGCCGTC
>NC_041388.1:179341803-179344111 GCF_002162155.2 Triticum dicoccoides | reverse complement strand
CTGCCTTCGCCGCTCGCCGCCACCGGGCGCCCGCCGTCGCGCCTCGTCGCCCGCACCGCGCCTCGGCGACCAGATCCGCGCCGCCCCTGTCCTTCTCCATCCAGCTCCAGCCTCCTCCTTCTAGCTCTGGCCACCATCCTACCTTCGTCACCGGCGAGGTCCCAACGAACCTCGGAAAGCGTGCCGATCCAAATCTGAGATGAACCCTAGGGTCGACCTTTTTTCTCCCCTAAGTCCTTAAATTTTTTATCATACTTCATCGCATCATATCTTTGCACCCGTAACTCCGTTTTGAGCGTGTAGCATATCAAATTGTTCGTCTGGATGTGCACTTCATTTCATTCTTGTCACCGTGTTCATTTGAGTTCATCTTGATGCCCTAAATGCTGTTGCAAGAGTGCTATGTAATGTTACTATCAGATTCTTAACAGATTATGGACATTTGTCATTTTTGCCATGTTTAATGTGTGCCTCGTATGAACTTGAGCCCTACATGTGTTTTGTTGTATGCCATGCCATCTTTACAGGGGTATATGCCATGTATTTTTGTAATCAATATGGTGAATAGCACAAGCATGCAAAGTAGCTCTCGTGATGTTGCTGATTTCAGGGACTTAGAATTCTTCCAAGTCTTTTCCCTGATGATATATTTATGCCATATATTCATGTTGCTACAGAGTGGTCCATGCCCCTTTTGAGCATGTTCAGTACGGATGATTTTGAGATATTGTTATGCTCTATCCATCCATGTCTTTGTTTGCAATTATGGAGTACCCTAGCATGACTAAATCTTGCTCTAATTTTGCTATAAAATGTTCCTGGCAGATTGTTTATGTGTTAAGCAATTTTGCCGAGGTTGTTGTAGTTGATCCATGCATGCTATGAGAGTGTTCTTGCCATGGTTAGCTTATTGATCATGTATTCTTGCTGGGTGTATGCTTAGTTTGTCATGCAATTCCTTGTGGTGAGTGCATCGAGCTTGTAAACATGCCTACATAATTCTGTTTTTGCCATGTTCCAGTTTTTCTGCTAAGTCTGAATCTGTTAACGAAACTTGCTATGTTCACATGGTTGCCATTGTATCTTCTGATCCCTTTTGGCTTATGGTCAGTAAGGGACTTTTATTATATTCTTTGAGTAGTTTCATGCCATGCCTTGCTTTGCCATGATATGTTCCTGTAGCATGTTGTTATCTTGCTCTAAACTTTGCTTCCTGATGTTAAATCCCGACATGCTATTTTCACTAAGTCTGAGAACCTAATATCTTTTGCACTTTTTGCCATGCTTGTTTGAACCTGCTATTGTGTGAATTAGCCGTAGCTCAGTTTTCATCTTTTGTCAAGCATCTTGAGTGGATCACTGCCATGTGCTTTGTTGTTATGTTAGATTGTAGTAGCTTATTTTTATTGATGCATTTAGATGGCATCATGCTGTTGATCGCAGCTTTGTGCCATTATTGTTTTGCTTGCCATTTTCAAACCGTGCATCCGATTCCGGTGATCTTTATATTGATTTCGACCGAAATCAACTCATATTTCCAGTGGCACTCTTGGTTTTCCAAGTTGAGGCCTGGTTCAATCTTTCCTTTCCGAAGCGTGCATATGCATTGCATATCACATCCCGCATATCATGCCATGTTTTGCATCATGTTGTTTGCGCATTGCACCGTGGTTGATTGTGTTTCCCTTTGCTTGTGTTCTTGCTTTGGGTAGAGCCGGGAGATGAGTACGTGATCGAGGAACCCGTTGAGTATGCTTACGAGGATCAAGCTTACGTCAACTCGGAGAACTTTGCAGGCAAGATGACCATACCCTCGAAATCACTTCTATCTTTGCTTGCTAGCTGCTCGCTCTATTGCTATGCCTATGCCGCGATACCTACCACATGCTTTATCATGCTTCCCATATTTCCATGTCAAACCTCTAACCCACCTTGTCCTAACAAACCATTTTTTGGCTATGTTACCGCTTTGCTCAACCCCTCTTATAGCGTTGCTAGTTGCAGGTGAAGATTGGAGTTTGTTCCTTGTTGGAATATGTTTATTGTTGGGATATCACTATTATATCGTGTCTACTTTAATGCATCTATATACTTGGTAAAGGGTGGAAGGCTCGGCCTTATGCCTGGTGTTTTGTTCCACTCTTGCCGCCCTAGTTTCCGTCATATCGGTGTTATGTTCCTTGATTTTTGTGTTCCTTACGCGGTTGGGTTATAATGGGAACCCCTTGACAGTTCGCCTTGAATAAAACTCCTCCAGCAAGGCCCAACCTTGGTTTTACCATTTGCCATCTAGCCTTTTTCCCTTGGG
>NC_041388.1:179291749-179341555 GCF_002162155.2 Triticum dicoccoides | reverse complement strand
CCCCCCCGGGCCAGTGCTTTTCTAAGTGTTGGTCCAAACTGGGCGATGTCCGGCGCCCCCTGGGCAACCAGGGTCTATGCCAACCCGACATCTTGCCCATCCGGTGTTCCCTGAGAACGAGATATGTGCAGCTCCTATCGGGATTTTTCAGCACATTCGGGCAGCTTTGCTGGTTTAGATTTACCATTGTCGAGATGTCTTGTAACTGGGATTCCGAGTCTGATCGGGCCGTCCTAGGAGAAGGAATATCCTTTGTTGAGCGTGAGAGCTTGTGATGGGCTAAGTTGCGACACCCCTGTAGGGATTTGAACTTTTGAAAGTCGTTCCCGCAGTTATGGGTAGATGGGAATTTGTTAATGTCCGGTTTAGAAAACCTGAAACTTAACTTAATAAAAATGGATCAACAGCGTGTATAGCCGTGATGGTCTCTTTTCGGCGGAGTCCGGGAAGAGAACATGGTCTCGGGTTATGCTTGAAACGTAAGTATTTCTAGGATCACTTCTTGATCATAGTTTCTCGACCATGCCTTGCCTTCTCTTCTCGCTCTCATTTGCGTATGTTAGCCACCATATATGCTAGTGCTTGCTGCAACTCCACCTCATAACTTTTTCCTACCTAGAAGCTTAAAAAGTCTTGATCGCGAGGGTGTGAGATTGCTGAGTCCCCGTGACTCACAGATTACTTCCAAAACTAGATGCAGGGACTGATGATACCATTCCAGGAGATGTGACTAAGCTCAAGTGGGAGTTCGATGAGGACTCAGGACGATACTACATTTCCTTTCCAGAAGATCAGTAGTGGAGCCCAGTTGGGGCGATCGGGGACATTATGCATTTGGGTTGTCTTTATTTTGGTTCCGTAGTCGGACCTTGATTGTATCTGGATGATTGTAATGATATATTTATGCTATTGTGTGAAGTGGCGATTGTAAGACAACTATGTACCTATTTTCTTATTCAGTACATGGGATGTGTAAAGATTACCCCTCTTGCGACATTGCCTACAATGCGGTTATGCCTCTAAGTCGTGCTCCGACACGTGGGAGATATAGCCGCATCATGGGTGTTACAAGTTGGTAATCAGAGCCATCCCCGACTTAGGACCCCCCTGCTTGATCGAATCGCTGGCGTTGTTGAGTCTAGAAAAATATTTTGAGTCTTTTAGGATTATATATTGGAGAGTAGGATTCTTTTTACTTCTCAGTCCCTTCGTCTCTCTGGTGAGGCATCCTGGCGTAGAGTTTTGACTCTTCTCTTCTCAAATTTCACTAAAAAAAATTAGGATCATGCGGGTATCTTGGAATCGTTCCGATGGTTTTGTGACGAGAACATTGTTCTTGGTGCCTCCTGACATATAGGGGTTGTGGCAGTGTCCCGGGCAGTTGAGCTCCGAGGTGTTGTCCTCACAATTTTATCGTTGCAGTTCTGGAATACCCGAGTTTCGACATCGAAAATCTCTTTTATGCAGTTGTTGGTGAGATAACCTCGACGCCACCTAGTACTGGGGTGGGAGTTAGGGAGTATTGCCATAACTCATATAACGGATGCTTTTCGAAGGTTGAGGTAAATGATTTCCGAAGGTTTCTTGATTATGTGTTGAAGTATGGATACAGCTGGATGTAGGATTTGCTAGTTTTGGGTGAGATATTATGCTTCCCCTGTATCCCCAACACCTGATTGCATAACCGGAAAATTGTGGGAGTTTCATAGGTGGGAATTCATGTAGCTCTAGTATTTCTTCCGCAGATATTTGGTTTGTGATTGGGTAATCCTTACCAAGTATTTGTTCATGTCCGTACCTTGTTGTTTTATTCATCTACCTCTATCTAAGTGGCTTCTCAATTTATGGAAGTGTGACCTTTTAATCTGGAATTCATTCGTTCATTCTTGTTCGAATGTTAAGACTATATGTTGCAATTTCGATCCATTTGATTCAGCTTGAATATATGTCTGTCAAGATGCTAACAGATGTCACTCTCTTCAAGATGGCTCCTCCAACGCGTCTGAATCCGGATCCGCCGCCACCAGCTCCACCTCCGGAGGCATGGCAAGCTGTGATGGCCGCTACCAACGCCAACACGCAGATGCTTATGCAACTATTGCAAGAGCGCAACCAAGGAAATCAAGGCCATGGCAACAATCAAAATTAGTTTTCCACACTCAACCAGTTCCTCGCAAACCAGCCAAAGACATTCAGTAACTGTATCGAGGCCACAGACGCTGATGATTGGCTCGTGGATATCTGCAAACATTTCGAGTGCAGCAATGTCAGGCCTGAGGACTTCGTCAAGTTTACTTCGTTCCAACTCAAAGACCAAGCTGCTGAGTGGTATCCGCAATACAAAGAGTCCAGAGGAGGTCGTGTGATTACCTGGGATAAATTCCGCCAAGACTTCAAAGCTCACCACATTCCTCAGAGTGTTGTTGAGAGCAAGCGTGAGGAGTTCCCCAATCTGAAGCAAGGCAGCTTGTCTGTTTACCAGTACAACATCATGTTCCAGAAGCTCGCTTGTTTTGCTAAGCAAGACGTCCCTGATGAGAAGAGCATGATTTATCAGTTCAGAGGTGGCCTCAGAGAAGATCTCCAACTAGCTCTTGTGCTTTTTGAGCCGAAGAAGTACGATGAGTTCTACAATATGGCACTAAAGCAAGAGACTTCTCAGCTCAAGTGCGATGCTTCCAAGAAGCAAGTTAGGGATGCAACTCCTTCTTCTACTTAAAATCAAGTGGCAACTAAGCAGCAAAAGTTCTGGTTGCCTTCTCCTCCGTTCCGTCAGCCTTATCAGCAGAAGAGCAAAAGTGGCAATGTATCTTCCCACCCACCCAACCCAGGCTTTCAGAACAAGACTTCGTCTCAAGCTCCAAGATCAAGTGCTCCGTATCACCGTCCGCTCTCAGAGGTCACGTGCAACAAGTGTTGGCAGAAGGGTCACTGAGGGAGTCCTGGATTAGGGGGGTCTCCGGACTGCCGGACTACATCCTTTGGTCGGACTATTAGACTATCAAGATACAAGATTGAAGACTTTGTCTCGTGTCCGGATGGGACTCTACTTGGCGTGGAAGCCAAGCTAGGAAATACGGATATGCGTATCTCCTCCTTTGTAACCGACCTTGTGTAACCCTAGCCCTCTCCGGTTTCTATATAAACCGGAGGGTTTTAGTCCATAGGACAACATACAATCATACCATAGGCTAGCTTCTAGGGTTTAGCCTCTCTGATCTCGTGGTAGATCTACTCTTGTACTACCCATATCATCAATATTAATCAAGCAGGACGTAGGGTTTTACCTCCATCAAGAGGGCCCGAACCTGGGTAAAACATCGTGTCCTCTGCCTCCTGTTACCATCCGCCTTAGACGCACAGTTCGGGACCCCCTACCCAAGATCCGTCGGTTTTGACACCGACATTGGTGCTTTCATTGAGAGTTCCTCTGTGTCGTCGCCGTTAGGCTTGATGGCTCCTACTATCATCGATAGCGATGCAGTCCAGGGTGAGACTTTTCTCCCCGGACAGATCTTTGGTTCGGCGGCTTCGCACTGCGGGCCAACTCGCTTGGCCATCTGGAGCAGATCGAAAGTTACGCCCCTAGCCACCAGGTCAGGTTTGGAAGCTTAAACTACATGGCTGATGTCCGCGGAGACTTAATCTTTGACGGATTCGAGCCTCTACCTTATGCGTCACGCGATCGCGATGAGTGTGATTTAGCTCTACCATCGGACAGTGTTCAGGAGATCACACCGGCAGTCGCTCCGACCCTCGATTCGGAGCCAGTTGCGCAGTCCATGGATGGGTGGATGGACCCCGCCACGAAAGCCTTATTCTCATCGGTGATCGAGCCGAACATCGACCTTACCCTGCACGAGAGCCGTGTTGTCAAATTGCTGTATCCTTCTCCGGCCACGGACTCCGAACCGCCTATGCCCATTCCTAGCGAATCTGTTTGGGCGCCGATCATGGAGTTTACCTCCGTGGATATTTTTCAGCACTCGCCCTTTGGCGACATACTGAACTCATTAAGGTCTCTCTCCTTGTCAGGAGGTTCTTGGCCGAACTATGTCCGGCAAGATTGGGATGCGGACGACGAAGAAATTCGCAGCCCACCCACCACCCACTTAGTAGCCACTGTCGATGAAGTAACCGACATGCTCGAGTTCGACTCCGAAGACATCGACGGTATGGACGACGATGCGGGAGACGAAGAGGAACCACTGCCCACAGGGCACTGGAGCCCACTTCATCACATGATGTATACATGATGGACACACCAAAAGAAGACGACGACGAGGAATGGAAGGACACAACAAAGGGTTGTCCCCTCAAGAAGCAGTCAAAGCGGCGACGTAAGCGCTGCCCCAAATCTCGCCTCGGCAGAAATAACGATCCAGCGTTAGAGCATGGTGAACCATTGCCGGACCACGACAACACGGAAAATCAAACCGAACAACCCGATTTTGTCAAAGATAATAGCCCGGATGACATAACACCGGACAGACACCCGGAGCAACAGAATGCCCATCAAAGGCTTGTTGCCACCACGACGAGTCTAAAAAAGCAGAAGCAAAGGCTCAAGGCTGCGCAAGACACACTCCAAATCAGATGGAGTAAAGTACTCAACACAGCAGCGAAGTATGGCGGTAATCGCCCTACCAAGAGCTACCCAAAGCGGAAGTTGCTACCTGAATTCGATGAGGAGGCCTTAGATCCCCTGCAACCAAAAATTAAAACGGCCACCTGGCCGGATAGACGACCTCACGGCCAACATAGAGCGGCAAGCAATGCCGCACATAAGCCAATACGCGATCCACGAGAGGGCTCGCATCAAAAGAACGGAGCAACCAGATCCATCTATGGACCACACCAGCGCGCTCCAGCATACGATGCAACACACCAAACATCCGAACACCACGGTACACCCAGATACAGGGGTGCCGCACACCCCCTATGTTTCACCGATGAGGTGGTAGACCATGAATTTCCAGAGGGATTCAAACCCGTAAACATAGAGGCATGCGACGGAACAATAGACCCTGGGGTCTGGATTGAGGACTATATCCTCCACATCCATATGGCTCGAGGAGATGATCTCCACGCCATTAAGTATTTACCCCTCAAACTCAAAGGGCCAGCTCGACACTGGCTTAAAAGCCTCCCCGAAAACTCCATTGGAAGCTGGGAAGAGCTCGAAGATGCTTTTCGGGCAAATTTTCAAGGGACTTATGTCCGACCTCCGGACTCGGACGATTTGAGTCATATAACTCAACAGCCCGGAGAGTCAGCCCGAAAGCTTTGGAACAGGTTTCTTACTAAAAAGAACCAAATAGTCGACTATCTGGACGCCGAAGCCTTGACAGCTTTTAAGCATAGCGTCCGCGACGAATGGCTTGCCCGACACCTCGGCCAAGAAAAGCCAAGAACAATGGCAGCATTAACAAGCCTCATGACCCGCTTTTGCGCGGGTGAGGATAGCTGGCTAGCCAGATGCAGCACCAACGACCCCAGTACATCCGAAGTTAGAGATGGAAACGAGAAATCACGGCGCAGCAACAATAATAAGCGCCGGAATAAAGAAGACAGCCCGAAGAGCACGGCAGTAAACGCCGGATTCAGAAGCTCTCGGCCAGGTCAGCAAGAGCCTCCCTCTAAAGGCGCCAGAGATGAACTGTCCAGCCTAAATAAAATTCTGGACCAAATATGTCAGATCCATAGCACCCCTGGTAAACCCGCTAATCATACCCACAGAGAATGTTGAGTCTTCAAGTAGTCCGGCAAGCTCAATACTGTACACAAGGGGGAGGATACACCAAGTGAAGACGAGGATGAGCCTCTCAAGCAAGACACTAGGGAACAAAAGAAATTTCCCCCAGAAGTCAAAACAGTAAACATGTTACACGTGATCAAGGGGAGAAACAAAGCGGCACTCCTAGAGAACTATGCCCAAGGGCCTATCACCACGGAGTCCTGCCACTGGTCGTCTCAACCGATCACTTTCGACCCTCGGGATTACTCGGCAAGTATCCGGCATGCAGGATGGGTTGCATTGGTATTAGACCCAATAATTGATGGATACCACTTCACATGAGTCCTGATGGACGGTGGCAGCAGTCTAAACCTGATATATCAGGACACAATCTGCAAAATGGGGATAGACCCAATGAAAATTTGCCACAACAATACTACCCTTAAAGGAGTAACGCGAGGCCCAGGGGCTCATTGCATGGGCTCCCTGCTACTAGAGGTTATATTCGGCTTCCCCGATAACTTCCGTAGTGAACATTTAACCTTCCACATCGCTCCGTTCGAAAGTGGCCATCAAGCACTACTTGGACGCGAAGCTTTCGCTCGCTTTAATGCAATACCGCATTGCGCTTCCCTCACGCTCAAGATGCCCGGCCCACGTGGCATCATTACATCGAATGGAAATATTGAGCGATCTTTGCGCGCTGAAGAAAGTGCGACTGCCTTGGCAGCCGCACACTAAAAATGGCCCCACCAACTAAAGCATTTGATAGGTCGTCAAGACCACGGAAACGGTTAGACGAGTCCGGCGCAGCTACATGTAATTCATACAGGTTTGATGGCCACACCCCTATTACAAATACAAGGGGCTCAACGCGCGCAGACAAGTGGCAATTTTTACTCATCTCGAATTATACATGGTTTCTTTAAAACTACCTTTTTGCACGACAACTTTTCACCTAAGTTTCTCTCTTTTACAGATAACCATCGTCCTACACCTGTCCAGGATGCGACACAACAGAGACACAGGCGCAGACATGCAGCAGGGACCCGTTCCAAGGATTCTTTTTAGATTAAGACCCTGCGTAAACCTTTTTTACTGTCTCTTGTTGATACACATCCCTCGGATTCTCAGTACAATTGAGAAGGATGCTGACGTCTTGGCATGTGGCCACGTCAGAATAATGCACGTACCTGGACACAAGGGGCTTCTTACAAAGGGCACTATTTAGGTCTGGTTTATACCATAAAGACCGAATACCTTAGGGAGTGTTCGGCGTCGCGAGTTTGGCCTTATATGCATCAACTCCGAATCATGTCTTTGGTCAAATGTTGGGTTTGCCCGGCTCCTGTGTTTTGGTGCCTTACATTCCAGTCTATCGGCTAAGGCAGCACAAGGAGAACTAATGCGATTGTGCCCTGGTTCATCCGGACGAGCACCTCAGTAGAGAAAGCCGAAAACTGACTGTCGTGATATAGCGCGAGACTGGTCAACCAATCGATGACCTATCGGAATGTTAGAATTCCTCCGCTTTAATGAAGGGCCGTTTCTCGGCCAGGCACATACGCACCCCGAGTTCCGGAGAGTGCGGAGCCACCAGGGGCTATATAGTAGCCCCACCGTCAAACTCCTATGGCTAAGTGAAAGTGTTAAAGCATTATAGTCCGGTTTCCTCGTTCGTTGCACTATCACCTCCTTAATAGGACCAAGACGCTGGGTTAAGTGTGAACACGCATCTTCTGCGAGCACCTCCACATTATATGCGTGGGGGTTGAAGCCGATGACTGCAATCTTTCAGGTTATATACATATATACATAAACGACCGCACATGAGGCATCATATTACTTTCAGGCAAAAGTATAAATACAACCTTAATACATTTGATAAAAACATTGTGTTTACAATGGGAATACATGTCACTCAAACATAATATTCTTCGAGCACTGGGCCTCTATCAAACGAGCACCCTCAAGAACTTCTTCAAAATAGAGCTCTGCAGCCACTCGGCCTATGGTTGAACCCTGCGCCGCAATAGTGGTAGCATCCATCTCCGCCCATTATGCTTTGACACGGGCAAGGGCCATCCGCGAGCCTTCTATGCACGCCGACCTCTTCATCGCATTGATGCGCAGCACCGCACCAAGGAACTGCTGCACTAAGCTGAAATAGCTATTCGGCTTCGGCTTCTCCGACCACAGATGATCTACGACGGACCTCATGGCAAGTCCGGACAATCTATTAAGTTCGGCCCATTCGGCTAGCTGATCAGTCAAGGGAAGCGGATGCTCTGGAATGTTAAATTGCGACCAGAACAACTTGTCCACTTCACGATCTGTCTGATCTCAGAAGTATTCGGCTGCATCGACAGCGCTCGCTGCCAAGTCCATATATGCGTCTGCCGAACTCCACAGCCGATCCAAAGGGGCATACCGCGGATCTCCGAACTTCCTCTGCAGCAGAAAGGGCTTCCCAGCCGCAATATCCCTGGCTTCACGCAGCTCCTCCTTCTTCGCCCTCATAGCAGAGCGGGTGTCTTTGGTCGCCACCGTGGCCATTTCAAGGTCCACTGCCTTCACTCGGTTCTCTTCTTCAAGGAACTGGCAACGGTCGGCAGTGTCTTTTAATTTTACGGCCATCTTGGCCATCTTCTCTTTGCTTTCGCAATGCGCGGCCTTCTCGGCTCTTAACTATTTGCCCGCCTTCAAAGCAGCCGCATTACCACTTCTTGCTTGTTCTTTGGCTCGGGCAAGTTCTGCCGGAAGGGTCTCCACGGTGGCAGCTCCATCTACAGTCACAACATATTAAAGATACTGGCATCGTGCTGCTCTTACTATGTGACATTCACCAGAAACCATTACTTACCCTGTGCCTCGTCAAGCCGCTTGTTCACAAGCTCAATGTCGGCATCTGCCGCATCCAGTTGTCGCTTTAGTTCGGCAAACTCATTAGTCCGGCTAGCCACCGGAGCTTCCACCACCTGCACAAAAAGGCGGTTTGGTTATTACCTGGGACTACGATCCTCTGTTCGCCGCCGTTCTCGACGACAACCAGAGTCGCAGGGGCTACTATCTACACGGGGCACAACTAAAAATGTGCGGTACTATCAAAAAGTATAACATTGCACGTACCTCAAAGCCCGTCAGTAGACTCATAAAGGCTTCATGCAATCCGCTTTCGGCGGACGAAATTCTTTCCATCACCGTACTCATCAACGTACGGTGTTCTTCTGAGATGGCCATTCGCTCCAACAGCTCCCTCAGTACGTCCGACCGCATACCAGATGGTGCCGGCCTCTTTTGTTTGCTCTCTTCGAGAGCCGGACGCTGGGGACTTCGGGTGACTATAGGATTATCTTGTGGCCTCATCGGATCTACAGAGGTCCTCCGTGACGACACTTCAAGGTCGCCCGCTTCTTGAGTGGGGGAGTTCGGGGGAGGCGTTTCGCTCTCCATCATCTCCGGAAGAAGATCCCCCGAAGACGAGCTCTGCTGAGAGGGGCTAAGGTCCGAACTGCAAGATAAAGGCTTCGGTTATTTTCCTCAGAGGTAAGGTAGTATATCTTCACTGTTAAAGTACTTTTTGATTACTTACAGCTCGTTGGAGGGCTGATCCCCGCATGGACTTTGTGCGGCAAGAGCACCCTCCAAGGCAGGACCCTCTGGTGGAGATTTCTTCTCCCGTTTGGAAACGTTAGTTTCCGGATCTTCAGAGGTAGTCCTCTTCCTTCCCCGAAGTGAGAGAAGGTTGGATTCTTCCCCTTGGTTATCCTCCTTCACGGATGCGCTCATTCCCTCGGTTGGAATTGGTAGCGATGGGGGCCCGCTCTCGCCCTTGTTATTCCCCCTTTATCTTCCTTTGGGGGCTTCGGGCAAGGTGCTAGCTCGAGCATCTTTTCCAGTATCGGATTTTCCAAACCCTCAGGAAGGGGGGCCAAACACCGAATCATCTTCGCCTTTGTTAGCCAGTCCTGGTCAAAGAGCAATTTCTCAGAATGACGTCATGATAAATGAAAGACAGCATGTTCGGCTAGAGGATTACATACTTGTTTGCATGGCTGGATTTGTCGAACCAGCATGACTTGCACCACCATGACCAGACTGAAATATCCTTCAAAGAGACCTTGAATGCGGCTCTGCAGTACAGGCACGTCCTTGGCTGGACCCTAGCTCAGCCCCCTGCTGATCCATGACATCAATTGTGGTGGGGGGCCCTAGTGGAAAGCAGGGGCAGCCACCCACTTGGCGCTTCTCGGAGCTGTGATGTAAAACCACTCCCGTTGCCATAATCTGGACACCTCTGGAAAGGAACCTTTTGGCCATGGAGCTCCAGCAATCTTGCTTATTGATGCGCCTCCGCACGCTACTTGCTGCCCCTCGACCGTCTTCGGCTTCACGTCAAAAGTCTTGAGCCACAGGCCGAAGTGAGGGGTAATGCGGAGGAAGGCCTCACACACGATAATAAATGTCGAGATGTGGAGAAAGGAGTCCAGGGCTAGATCCTGGAAGTCTAGCCCGTAATAGAACATCAAACCCCTTACGAAGGGATCCAGAGTGAGGCCTAGACCTCGGAGGAAGTGGGAGATGAACATGATGTCTTCGTTGGGTTCAGGAGTAGGGACGACGTGCCCTCGGGCAAGCAGCCGATGTGAAACCTTGGCGGTCAGGTATCTGGCCTCCCTCAACTTCTTGATATCCTCTTCCATAACGGAGGAGGGCATCCATCGGCCTTGAAGGCTGGATCCGGACATGATTGAAGATCCGGAGCACCTGACCTGGGCTTTGGTTGTTAGAACTCGAGGCGGGGGAAGGATTCGATTGAGCACGGGAGGGAAAAAGTAAAAGCCTTGTCCCTTTATAAAGAGGGAGAATGTCAAGCGTCCTCTCCGTGGCCGTTTGGGACTTGCCTATAATCTAGGAGTCCTAGACACGGTTGGGTTACCCACGACCGTATTGATGAGAATCCCATAATTAGGGGAACACGATCTCTGCTTTGACGAGACGTGTCAAAAAACTGCCTCGCGTTATGTGTGGGGCTAGTTAAAGGAAATGGTTCGAATAATCACCGGGCCATGGCATAATGTCATGTTGTCAAAACAAGTTAGCAGATTAGATTTGTGGAAATATTATTCTCTCTACGGTGGTATGTGGAATTTATTTTGCAGGCTCGGACACTATCCTTGTATTCAAATTCTTCTGTGGTGTATTCGGAGGAGGAACCCTCCTTGCAATGCCGAAGACAATACTGCGCGCTGGACTCATCGTCATTGAAAGCATGGTTCAGGGGCTACTTAGGGAGTCCTGGATTAGGGGGGTCTCCGGACAGCCGGACTATATCCTTTGGCCGGACTGTTAGACTATCAAGATACAAGATTGAAGACTTCGTCTCGTGTCCGGATGGGACTCTACTTGGTGTGGAAGGCAAGCTAGGCAATACGGATATGTGTATCTCCTCCTTTGTAACCGACCTTGTGTAACCCTAGCCCTCTTCGGTGTCTATATAAACCGGAGGGTTTTAGTCCGTAGGACAACATACAATCATACCATAGGCTAGCTTCTAGGGTTTAGCCTCTCTGATCTCGTGGTAGATCTACTCTTGTACTACCCATATCATCAATATTAATCAAGCAGGATGTAGGGTTTACCCTCCATCAAGAGGGCCCAAACCTGGGTAAAACATCGTGTCCTCTGCCTCCTGTTACCATCCGCCTTAGACGCACAGTTCGGGACCCCCTACCCGAGATCGCCGGTTTTGACACCGACAGTCACTATGCAAACAAATGCTTCAACCAGAGGCGTCTTCCTCCTCCTCCTGTGAGATCTTCCAGCAATGCAGTGGTCAAGCATAATCCCAAATCTGCAAAGATCAACATGATGAACGCAGCTCAGGCAGAGGACTCTTCAGAAGTGATCATGGGTAACCTTCCTGTTAATGATATTCCTACAAGAGTTCTTTTTGATACTGGTGCATCTTTGTCATTCATATCGAAGCCTTTTGCATCCATGCACAATTTGCATACTGTCGATTTGCCTAAGCCAATAGCGATTTCCTCTCCGGGTTTGTTCATGAACACCAAAATGATGGCTCCGGATGTTTCTATCATGTTGGGCGACTATAAGTTTCTGTCTTCTCCAATGGTCCTTGGTAACTCAGATATTGATCTAATTATCGGAATGGACTGGCTTTCTAAGCACAAGGCTCAACTTAATTGTGCTGCCAGGCAGATTTAATTGACACATTCGTCTGAGGATGTAATCGTCTTTGCCGCTCATGATGATACCATTCAACTGATTTCTCTCAATGAGAAGGGCGAGTTGGATGCCATCTGTCAGATTCCAGTCGTTTGTGAATATCAAGACGTCTTTCCAGAAGAGCTTCCAGGAATGCCTCCTCACCGGCTAGTTGAATTCATCATCGATCTTGAACCTGGCACGGAACCTGTTTGGAAACGTCCTTACAAGCTTGGACCAGAAGATTTGAAGGAGCTGAAGAAACAACTCGATATTCAGAGCATATGGGTCTCATCTGACCAAGTTCTTCTCCATGGGGTTGTGGTGTTCTTTTCGTCAAGAAGGATGGAACGGACCGACTTTGTGTCGACTACCGTCCATTGAACAAGTAGACCATATAGAACAAGTACCCACTTCCCAACATCAATGAGCTTTTCGAATAACTCAAAGGTGCTCAAGTATTCTCCAAGCTTGACCTCCGTATGGGCTATCATCAGATTCGCATTCGTGAACAAGATATCCCCAAGACAACATTCAGAACAAGCTATGGTTCATATGAATACACTGTCATGTCTCTAGGCCTTGTCAACGCTCCTCCAACATTCTCTCGCATGATGAACTTCATCTTCAACCCCTACACAAATGACTTCGTTTTGGTCTATCGCGATGAAATTTTGGTATTTTCCAAGAACAAGGAGGATCATGCCAAACATTTGAGGTTGGTGTTAGATAAACTCACAGAACATCAGTTCTATGCGAAGTTTTCAAAGTGCGAGTTTTGGCTCGATGAGGTTCTCTACCTTGGGCATATCATCTCCGCCAAGGGCATAGCTGTGAATCCTGAGAAGGTGTCTACAATTGTGAATTGGGAACCGCCTCAGAATGTGAAGCAACTCCGTAGCTTCCTTGGGCTCGCAAGCTATTGTCGAAGGTTCGTTGAGAATTTCTCAAAGATCGCGAAGCCTCTTTCCAACCTTCTCCAGAAGCATGTGAAGTATGTTTGGTTGCCTGAATGTGACGTAGCTTTCAACACCCTCAAAGAGAAGTTAGTCACAGCTCCAGTTCTGACTCCTCCTGATGAATCCAAACCATTCAAGGTTTTCTGTGATGGTTCCCTTCAAGGTCTCAGTGCAGTGTTAATGCAAGAGAAGAAAGTTGTGGCCTATACCTCTCGCCAGTTGAAGCCAATGAAAAGAACTACCCCACTCATGACCTCGAGTTGGCGGCAGTTGTCCACGCTCTTTTAACATGGAGACATCTCTTGTTGGGAAGGAAAGTGGACATCTTCACTGATCATAAGAGCCTCAAGTACATCATCACTTAGCCCAACCTCAACCTCAGGCAGACTCGTTGGGTCGAAATGATTCAAGAGTATAACCCAAGTATTGAATATACTCCAAGCAAGGCCAATGTCATTGCTGACGCATTGAGCAGGAAGGCTTACTGCAATAGTTTGAATCTCAAGCCCTACCAACCGGAGCTTTGTGAAGCTTTCCGCAAACTTAATCTCCAAGTTGTTCCTCAAGGATTCCTTGCCAACCTCCAAGTCTCTCCTACTTTGGAAGATCAGATCCGTGAGGCTCAACTTCTTGATGCTATGGTGAAGAAGGTGAAGATTGGGATTGCCAAGAGCCAGCCCAAGTATCGCCTTGATGACAAGGATACTCTATTCTTCGAGGATCACATTGTTGTTCCTAAGGGTGACCTTTGTAAAGTCATTATGAACGAGGCTCACAATTCACTCCTTTCTATTCACCCTGGAAGTACAAAGATGTACCATGACCTCAAGCAGTCGTATTGGTGGACTCGAATGAAGCGCGAGATTGCTCAGTTCGTGCATGAATATGATGTCTGCAGAAGAGTGAAAGCAGAACACCAACGACCAGCTGGTCTCCTCCAACCTCTTGCCATTCCATAATGGAAGTTTGACCATATTGAGATGGACTTCGTGACTTGATTTCCAAAGTCCAAGTGTGGCAATGATGCTATCTTTGTTGTCATTGACAAGCTCACTGAAGTGGCTCATTTTCTTCCTATCAAAGAGTCTATCACAGCAGCTCAGTTGGTAGAGCTATATACGTCCAGGATTGTCTCTCTGCATGGCATTCCACAGTTGATATCTTCAGATCATGGTAGCATCTTCACTTCTAAGTTCTGGGATTCTTTTCAGAAGGCCATGGGCACCAACATTCGCTTCAGCACAGCCTTTCATCCTCAAACTAGTGGCCAAGTCGAGCGAGTCAATCAAATTCTTGAGGATATTCTCAGGGCATGTGTCATTTCTTTCAGTATGAAGTGGGAAGAGTGTCTTCCATATGCCGAGTTCAGCTACAACAACAGCTTCCAAGCGAGTTCGGGCATGGCAGAAAGTGTCGTACTCCTCTTAACTATTCAGAGACTGGTGAATGCCAACTTCTTGGCAATGACTTGATCACAGAGGCTGAAGAAATGTGCAAAGTCATTCGTGAAAATCTCAAAGCTGTGCAAATCGCGCCAGAAGAGTTACTATGATAGCAAGCATCGCGACTTGGCTTTCGAGATCGGAGACCATGTCTACCTCCGCGTCTCCCCAATGAAAGGTACGCGTCGCTTCGGTATCAAAGGGAAGCTTGCCCCTAGATACGTGGGTCCTTTCAAGATCATTGGCAAAAGAGGCGATCTCGCCTATAAACTTGAGCTTCCATCCAACTTTGCAAATGTGCACGACATGTTTCATGTGTCTCAGCTTCGCAAGTGTTTCAAGACTCCTGACCACTCCATCAACTTGGAAGACATTGATCTCCAAGAAGACTTGTCTTATCATGAGCATCCCATTGCTACTATTGAAGAAACTGAGCGCAAGACTTGCAACAAGTCTATCAAATTCCTGAAAGTGAAGTGGTCACATCATTCCGACCGTAAAGCCACCTGGGAACGCGAGGACCACCTCCATTCCGAATATCCGGAGTTTTTCCAGTCCTTGATCTCGGGACGAGATCCTTTCGTAGTGGTGGAGTGTTGTAACGCCCCATATGTAACTTGCCATATTTGTATTCCAACTCTTGCCATTTTCGGCACTAAGTTATGATATTGCTCATTGTTGGGTTTTGCCTTCGTGTTGCTTTTGTCTTTGTCATGCATCTCATATCATGTCATCATGTGCATCGCATTTGCATACGTGTTCGTCTCATGCATCCGAGCATTTTCCCCGTTGTCCGTTTTGCATTCCGGCGCTCCTATGTCCTCCGGTGTCCCCTTTTGCCTCTTTTCGTGTGCGAGTGTTTAACGTTATTGGATTGGACCGAGACTTTCCAAGCGGCATTGGTTTACTACCGGTAGACCACCTGTCAAGTTTCGTGCCATTGGACTTCGTTTGATACTCCAACGGTTAACCAAGGAACCGAAAAGGCCTCGTGTGTGTTGCAGCCCAAAACGTCTCCAAAGTGGCCCAAAACCCACCTAAACCCCATCCATCATCTCAGTCGTTCGATCACGATCGCGTGGCCGAAAACCGTGCTCAATTTGGAGCCTCCTAGCTCCCTCTACATATAAATATATGCCCCCTCCGAAATCTCGCAGTCCAAACCCTAAAAAACCGTCCCCTCCGCCACCGGACGTGTCCGCTCCCGCCGGAGACGCCCGCACCGCCGCGCCCAGCCACCCAGGAGCCACCACGTGGCCTCCCGCCACCGTCCACCGCGCCGGCCCGCTCGGGCCCGAGGCTGGCCCCCGCGGCCCGGTCGCCGCGCGCCGTCGCCAGTCTCCTCCCGCCGCGGGCCCGCGCCCGTTCTGCCGCGTGCGCCGCCCGAGCAAATCCGCCGGCTTGCCGCGTCGCACGGCCGCCGCCTCGCCGCCCTGCCTTCGCCGCTCGCCGCCACTGGGCGCCCGCCGTCGCGCCTCCTCGCCCGCACCGCGCCCCGGCGACCAGATCCGCACCGCCCCTGTCCTTCTCCATCCAGCTCCAGCCTCCTCCTTCTAGCTCCGGCCACCGTCCTACCTTCGTCGCCCGCGAAGTCCCGACAAACCTCGGAAAGCGTTCCGATCCAGATCTGAGATGAACCCTAGGGTCGAAGTTATTTCTCCCCTAAGTCCTTCAAATTTTTATCATACTTCATCGCATCATATCTTTGCACCCGTAACTCCGTTTTGAGCGTGTAGCATATCAAATTGTTCGTCTGGATGTGCACTTCATTTCATTCCATGTCACCATGTTCATTTGAGTTCATCTTGATGCCCTAAATGCTGTTGCAAGAGTGCTATGTAATGTTACTATCAGATTCTTAACAGATTATGGACATTTGTCATTTTTGCCATGTTTAATGTGTGCCTCGTATGAACTTGAGCCCTACATGTGTTTTGTTGTATGCCATGCCATCTTTACAGGGGTATATGCCATGTATTTTTGTAATCAATGTGGTGAATAGCACAAGCATGCAAAGTAGCTCTCGTGATGTTGCTGATTTCAGGAACTTAGAATTCTTCCAAGTCTTTTCCCTGATGATATTTTTATGCCATATATTCATGTTGCTACAGAGTGGTCCATGCCCCTTTTAAGCATGTTTAGTAAGGATGATTTTGAGATATTGTTATGCTCTATCCATCCATGTCTTTGTTTGCAATTATGGAGTACCCTAGCATGACTAAATCTTGCTCTACTTTTGCTATAAAATGTTCCTGGCAGATTGTTTATGTGTTAAGCAATTTTGCCGAGGTTGTTGTAGTTGATCCATGCATGCTATGAGAGTGTTCTTACCATGGTTAGCTTATTGATCATGTATTCTTGCTGGGTGTATGCTTAGTTTGTCATGCAATTCCTTGTGGTGAGTGCATCGAGCTTGTAAACATGCCTACATAATTCTGTTTTTGCCATGTTCCAGTTTTTCTGCTAAGTCTGAATCTGTTAACGAAACTTGCTATGTTCACATGGTTGCCATTGTATCTTCTGATCCCTTTTGGCTTATGGTCAGTAAGGGACTTTTATTATATTCTTTGAGTAGTTTCATGCCATGCCTTGCTTTGCCATGATATGTTCCTGTAGCATGTTGTTATCTTGCTCTAAACTTTGCTTCCTGATGTTAAATCCCGACATGCTATTTTCACTAAGTCTAAGAACCTGATATCTTTTGCACTTTTTGCCATGCTTGTTTGAACCTGCTATTGTGTGAATTAGCCGTAGCTCAGTTTTCATCTTTTGTCAAGCATCTTGAGTGGATCACTGCCATGTGCTTTGTTGTTATGTTAGATTGCAGTAGCTTATTTTTATTGATGCATTTAGATGGCATCATGCTGTTGATCGCAGCTTTGTGCGATTATTGTTTTGCTTGCCATTTGGAAACCGTGCATCCGATTCCGGTGATCTTTATATTTATTTCGACCGAAATCAACTCATATTTCTAGTGGCACTCTTGGTTTTCCAAGTTTAGGCCTGGTTCAATCTTTCCTTTCCGAAGCGTGCATATGCATTGCATATCACATCCCGCATATCATGCCATGTTTTGCATCATGTTGTTTGCGCATTGCACCGTGGTTGATTGTGTTTCCCTTTGCTTGTGTTCTTGCTTTGGGTAGAGCCGGGAGACGAGTACGTGATCGAGGAACCCGTTGAGTATGCTTATGAGGATCAAGCTTACGTCAACTCGGAGAACTTTGCAGGCAAGATGACCATACCCTCGAAATCATTTCTATCTTTGCTTGCTAGCTGCTCGCTCTATTGCTATGCCTATGCCGCGATACCTACCACATGCTTTATCATGCTTCCCATATTTCCATGTCAAACCTCTAACCCACCTTGTCCTAACAAACCGTTTTTTGGCTATGTTACCGCTTTGCTCAGCCCCTCTTATAGCGTTGCTAGTTGCAGGTGAAGATTGGAGTTTGTTCCTTGTTGGAATATGTTTATTGTTGGGATATCACTATTATATCGTGTCTACTTTAATGCATCTATATACTTGGTAAAGGGTGGAAGGCTCGGCCTTATACCTGGTGTTTTGTTCCACTCTTGCCGCCCTAGTTTCCGTCATATCGGTGTTATGTTCCTTGATTTTTGTGTTCCTTACGCGGTTGGGTTATAATGGGAACCCCTTGACAGTTCGCCTTGAATAAAACTCCTCCAGCAAGGCCCAACCTTGGTTTTACCATTTGCCACCTAGCCTTTTTCCCTTGGATTTCATGGGCTCAAAGGTCATCTTTATTTTAACCCCCCGTGGGCCAGTGCTTTTCTAAGTGTTGGTCCAAACTGGGCGATGTCCGGCACCCCCTGGGCAACCAGGGTCTATGCCAACCCAACGTCTTGCCCATCCGGTGTGCCCTGAGAACGAGATATGTGCAGCTCCTATCAGGATTTGTCGGCACATTCGGGCGGCTTTGCTGGTTTAGTTTTACCATTGTCGAGATGTCTTGTAACTGGGATTCCGAGTCTGATTGGGCCGTCCTGGGAGAAGGAATATCCTTCGTTGACCACGAGAGCTTGTGATGGGCTAAGTTGGGACACCCCTGCAGGGATTTGAACTTTCGAAAGCCGTGCCTGCAGTTATGGGCAGATGGGAATTTGTTAATGTCCAGTTGTAGAAAACCTTAAACTTAACTTAATAAAAATGGATCAACAACGTGTGTAGCCGTGATGGTCTCTTTTCGGCGGAGTCCGGGAAGAGAACACGGTCTCAGGTTATGCTTGAAATGTAAGTATTTCTAGGATCACTTCTTGATCATACTTTCTCGACCGTGCCTTGCCTTCTCTTCTTGCTCTCATTTGCGTATGTTAGCCATAATATATGCTAGTGCTTGCTGCAGCTCCACCTCATAGCTTTTTCCTACCTATAAGCTTAAATAGTCTTGATCGCGAGGGTGTGAGATTGCTGAGTCCCCGTGACTCACAGATTACTTCCAAAACCAGATGCAGGGACCGATGATACCATTCCAGGAGATGCAACTGAGCTCAAGTGGGAGTTCGATGAGGACTCAGGACGATACTACGTTTCCTTTCGAGACAATCAGTAGTGGAGCCCAGTTGGGGCGATCGGGGACATTATGCATTTGGGGTTGTCTTTATTTTGGTTCCGTAGTCGGACCTTGATTGTATCTGGATGATTGTAATGATATATTTATGCTATTATGTGAAGTGGCGATTGTAAGCCAACTATGTACCTCTTTTCTTATTCAGTACATGGGATGTGTAAAGGTTACCCCTCTTGCGACATTGCCTACAATGCGGTTATGCCTCTAAGTCGTGCTCCGACACGTGGGAGATATAGCCGCATCGTGGGTGTTACAGGGAGCAAGTGGGCGGCCTGCTGGCGTGGAGAGGACGTCGAGGGGCATCGACTGGCACGCGGGGGAGGCTCGAGGCGGTCGGGGACGCGGCATTAACGGTCGGGTGCTCTGCCAGGCGCTCCAGAGCACGACTTTGGCCGGCATCCATGGTTTTCCCACGTCCTCACGCGTCCACTTGTGTCTGGCAACTGCAGGGGGCGGGGGCAAAAGCTGGGCAGAGCCTTGGATGCTCTGGAAAGCTGAGGGGAGAGAAGGAGGCTGAGAGAGAGAGGGAGGATTCCACTGTCCATAGAAGAAAAATGGGGCTCTCCCCCCTTCATCATTGCTTCCTCAGGCATCAAGGCACACAGGTGCTAGAGGGGTAGTAGGAGGGGTCGTGGTAGAAAGTTGAGCCTACAGAGATTAGTGGAAGAGGCCAAAAATGGGATTTTGGTAAAGTGGAAGAAGGTGTTTGATGCTGGTTTGGGCAAGTAGATGATTTCCATTTGCCATGATACTCCACAGGGTGAAATGTCACATATAATTAAGGCCTTCCACCAATTTTGAGCTCATTTGGGCAAAGTTGCCAATGCAACTTTTGTAAACCCTAGATATTAGCAGAAATGAACTTCTGCAGATCTAGTTGAGAAAATCACTTCCCCTTGATGCACCACTTAGTGTGGTGGCTTTATTTGGTCATGTGAACATGTTCACAAAAGTTGGGGGCAAGGAGAGAAAGTTGGTAGTACAAAGTTGTTCAAATTTGAATCTAGTCAGAGATGGTTTTGGGGCACTTTTGTGAAACAAAACAGTTTGGATTGAGCTGAAACTTTGAAACGTCATCATATTATGTATATGTGACTTCCTACAATTTTCTTGGATTTTAATGAAAATATTTCCTGTAGAAATATTTCAAATCCTTGAAATGGGCAGAAATGGTTTTGGGAGGTTTTGTCCAATATTTTGAACATGACCATGTGTTGAAACTCTTATATATGGACAATATATGTCCACAGAGTTTCCCTGATTTTTGTCAAATATTTTTGAATCAATAAAATAAATTTTCCCTATTAAAGACCATTTCTGGCCTTAAGAAAAAGCTTTTAAATAAAATAGGAAAATAACTTTTAAAATTATATTTTTGTGGTTTATGGGAATCCTATATCTATTAGGTTTCAAATATACTCTTTGAAATATTTTTCATACCCTAAATCAAGTACTTGTAGTGCAAGCCTCAATTCAGGGGTTTTTGGAAAACTAAATTTTGAAAATACTTTTTGGCCAATTTATTTTTGTAAAAAATACTATATTGCACTATACACATGGCATGATCATTGGGCAAAAGTTTGGCGCAGGGAGATGAAGTATATAAAGTGGAGTAGTTGACTCTAAAGAGCACTTGAAAATCACAGAGAGAAAACCAACTCCAAGTAAATGCCAAATAATGCAAAAGTTTTTGTTGGTCCAAATTTTCATGTTTTATTAATGCAAATGACATGTTACAAAATGCAGGGTGTGACACATCCACCGTAATGGCTCGCCGTTAATCTATCGGGTGCGGTTTTGGATCCGATAACCAGTTAACAGCCCGCACCAATGGTGATTTTCCATGTGTAAAATTCTCATTGGCCGGAGGAAACACATGTCTGCTCCTTGGTGGGCCAGATGTCGCCCGTCCATTAGAGGAGACATGCCTATGATATGTCGACACATGGCAGGGCCCAACAAGGCCCATATAGGTTAAAAAGGCCAGCCTAGTCAAAGGCACGTAGTACTTACTAAGGTACTAGTGGGCTAGCCCAATAACGGCCTATTTATTAAAGGCCTATTTACGGCCCGAAGCCAGATCTGGCCCCTTAATTGTTCACGGAATATTTAGGCCCAATTACAGCCCAGTGAATTTCGGCCTGTTAGAGGCCCGATGTAGACATGGGCCCATTTCAGCCCGGTGTGTCTTTCGGCCTGCGAATGGCCCATGCTGCCCATGGGCCATATATGGCCTGACGTGACATCTGGCCCACTAACGGCCCGTGATAAATGTGGCAACAGTTCAGCCCAACGTGACTTTGGGCCTGTTGAAGGCCTGTCGTATAATTCGGCCCGTTGATGCATGTACTAAGCTTTCGGCCTCTTAAAGGCCCATGATATCAGTGGGCCAACTAAGGCCCAAGATATGTTTTGGCCTAGTAACGGACCGTCATATAACTGGGCCAAAAAAGGCCCGGTCTACATTTCAGCCTGCTGAAGGCTCGTCGACGACTAGTGAAAATTGAGTCCCAACTTGCATTTCGGACTGCTAAAGGCCCATGGTTTCTTCTTGGCCGTAACAGGCCAGTAGAATATTCAGCCTGTTAATGGCCCAACGCTACCTGGGCCAATCTAAGTGGTGGGTCCACAAAAGGCCCAACTAGAATTTGGGCCGAATATAGGACGGAGTAAGTTGTGGGCCTAGCACAAAGTGTGAAGGCCCCAATGGCCATTCGGGCCCAAGAAAGATGCAGGCCGGCCCAATTGTGGCCCGCTAAAAACCAGGCCTGTTAGAGGCGAATGTTTCGGCCCGGTCGAGTACATCAGATTTTTTTCAGATAGCGAATGATGGCAGTAACTAGTAGGGATTAAGAACAAACCTACTCTATACAATAAACAAATTACGGCATAGTAACTTAGAATAAACCTACACTATACAATAAAGGATTTATGGTATATTACATCCACTTGGCATCGAAGTTCGCCACCAGTGATCATAAAGCGCAACGAAGAAGCAGATTACAATAACTTGGCACCATTGCAGCGTAACAAAATAATACTGAACCGAGACCACTTCTAAGACAGTTCAAGAAAGGTTAGCCTTGCGCGGAACTACTGCGCAAGCTGCTGAGCAAGGTTGTGAGATCGTCCTAGCATGTCGGTCATAGCTTCCAGGTGTAGCTATTTAGCATTGAGGTTCTCATTGGTGTTCTCCGCAATCTTTCTTAGAGATATGACTTCAAGTCGAAGTTGAGTTGCAGAATGCCTTTCCGCTAGAACTTGGGACTGAAGAAGTCGAACTGATTCAGACAGCGAATTCTGTGGGCTTGTCTGACTGCTAGTCTCAAGTAACTTGAACACTACATCAAGACAAGACTTTGGGGTTGTCTCGCTATCTTCAAGATGTTTTGCCTTCTTTGCTGCAATATATGTTGGGTTTGTCTCACAGCTTCAGCAAACTTGTGCATGCCATCAGGCATATCACCCTGAAACAAGCCGAAAGATGACAGGTTTTCCACGTGTATAAACAAAGATGATAACTATGCTGTCGATTCCATCCAATTTCAAATTAGAAAATAAATAGTAAGTTCAAAATATCAATAGCATAATCTGGCATTGTTCATAATGCGGGGAGCTTCACCACACTACTGGATTACCATGTCAACATAACAAGCATAGATGAAGGGCAAAGACAATCATTGTATCTATTTTGGTTAATGTGCATGGCATGTTGTTCATATATCATCCACACCAGTAAGATAAAACAGGAGATGACAAGGTGCAAACGTGGACTACTTCACCACACACTGGATTATAGATCCACAAAACAAGCATACATATAGGGAGTATTGAGTAATGTGCATGGTATGAATAAGGAATTTGGTTTTACAAGTAAAACTTGGAACTTACAGTTCTTGCGAGCATGCATTTTGATAGAAACAACAAACTAAACGGCAGTAAATGATAGGGAGTATGAGCAAATTAAACAGCAGTTGAGGATAAAGGCTTTAGAAGGACTGACTTACATTAGCAGTTAACACCGGCTTTATAATGCCCTTCTCCATGTCAAGAGAAGGATAACTCAAGAATTTCAGCACAGAATCTTCTTCATAAGCATTGCCTGTACTCTACATTTTGTAGAGAGTAATTATAGATATGATAATATTGGAATAGAGGATAATGAAGATAAGATGCAGATTCATGCTACAGAATCAACTACCAATCCCTGGAAGTGCAAGCGTTATAGGACAAAATGTACTGACAAGACCAATGGGCTACACTTCTGCACTAGCATTGTCTGTGTATTCAACTTTTTGGTAAGATTAAATATAGATCTGATATCTTTTAGTAAATGGTGGGCGAGGGAGATAAGATGCAGAATGCTACACAATGAACCAATCGCTCTTCCCATAATACAAGAGTGTTTTGAACACTGGTGTATTGTACAAAACATTCTTATATTATGTGACGGAGGGAGCAGCTATTAATGTAAGTATAGTGATAGACGACGTTCAGTCCTTACAAGAGGACTGCAGAGCTAAACCTCTTCAAAAGCATTGGGTTGATTCTAAATTTATGTAAGAGTCCATACGGATCTTATAATGTCCACCAAATGGACGATAACGAGGCTAACATGTGCAATGATGCTACATAATCAAACAACTATGAAAGTAAGTATGGTCATACATGGCAAGAGGTACTCACAGCAATGCAGTGTGTAGTATAGTTGCGAGATTCTGTGGTCCCTTGAGAATGAATGTTCTTCTGCTAACAGTTTTCGTACAAGTGAGACATTAAGGCAAATGCAGAAATGTAGTTCAAATTGTGATGTGATATCATAGACAGTACCTTACGCTGCAGACGAGACCAATGTGTAACAAGATTATTCCAGTCACTGTTGGATAAATGTAGCACCGGAGACTTTACACAAATTTCATTTATAGGATTGCCATCGAAGTGCGCTTGCCTCAGGTAGGAACGATACTTCATCAACGAGTGGTTGAAAAGCGCAACCAACCCTTGCTCGTCTTGACAATCCAGTTTTGTCCTCGCCTATTTAAAAGAATGAAATCTTGTGTCTTCTGTCAGCAGAAACATATGAAGTAATTACCATGAATAACATTAGTACATTACTTACACGTAAGTTGCAGAGGAAGACTATAAATTGTTCTGTGTCTGCGGTATAATCTTTCCATGAAGGAAAGATGCGCACAAAGTTCCTGACAACAATATAAGCTTCATCTTATAAACTGGGAAGAAATGGAACATGGGTCCTATTTGCTGCGATTGGGGCTCTCACTGGTTTGAAAAGGGATTTGGCAACTAGATTTGGTGTAATCTTTGCTGGAATGGGGGTTTTGCATCGTAGAGCTGGTGCTATGTCAACTGGCATCATCATACTTTTTGCTGCAGTTGGGGCATCAGAAATGACATGTGTAGTAGGGCTAGAGTCTGCTAGAGTTGGGGTGTTTTATGGGTCAGGTGATATTGCAACTACACCTAATGGGCTATTTGATTTATCAGGTGTCACTACCTTTTCCAAATACTTTGCTTGTGCTCCTTCACTATCAGCAATTGCCCTCTTCCTTTTGAACGTCTGATACACAAGAACAACATTTGAATGGATAAATATGGTATGATGACAGATGGAATATGTATTGAAAATGGATAGGCAGGGCGTATTCACATACACGATGTGTAAACTAAGCTATTGGCAGTGCAACAAAGTAGAAGCAATGGAAAGCATCAGTTGCAAGATATGTGCGACCAATATAACCATGGAAAGTTAGAGCAAGCACCTTGATGGGTGAATAAGATAGGGCATCTACCTCTGACTCCTCCACTAGGGAGCTTTATTGACTTAGGCCTTCCTCTAGCTCGGAATCACTGTTAGGATCATATTCTGAGCATCAATCTATAGGTGGAGAGCATTTGCATTGCATTGCATCCAGACTTGATTTCAGTCCCTTAATGCCAAGTTTGACAACCATGTCATTGTTCTGCTTTATTCTTTTCATGCGTGCAATCTCATAATCATTATGATGTTGTTCAGGATATGAGATTCATGAAAACATAAAAAGTAGTCAGATTATCTATGGAATGCATTGCAGATTCAACTCTAAGAGCATCTCCCTATAAACCCCTGCATATGCAAAGTTCACCCCCAACCGTGCTGACCAGACCACACACAGAAGTACAAACCCCTTATGTCTCCATAACAGGCAGACACACATTTCAAAACTGAAGTAGGAACATTAGAATCATATGAAATTCGTATTTGAACAAATAAACCAAGGAATTATGAGTGGCATAATGTTTAGCTTCAAGGGTGGAGTGTTGGTAGTGCGACACAAAGCAAGTAGGCAGATTGTATTCCATGTAAAAGATTGTAGCATGTGTAAAAGCTAGAAATGGCACTTTCTTTCTATACAATGAAGTGTTCGTTGCCCACACATGATGGAAGAGATCACACAGAGAAATACTATTCACTCAAGTCTACGGTTCCAGTATTTTGAAACAGGGTGGTCCACTCTAAAAGAATATTAACAACAAATATGAGAAGGCAAGCATAGATGTAGTGAATCAATCATTTACTTGTGAGCTCACTAGGACACGTATGCAGAATTGTAACTATAGTAAGAGACCGTCCAAAATCTGAATCAAGAAGTTTGTATTAGCACTTACTATTTGCAACTAATCGACGTGAATAATTGGATATCATATCGAATGAGTAAGAAAGACAAGTAAAATTGTCAACAAACCTGGCCTACAGTAGTAATCTGGGTCAATGTCACTACGACCAACAATCCAAAATGACTAGTGTCTGTTCCTAGAGCCGGAATTTTGAAACCATGTGAACTTTACATGTAATAAAGATTACTGAAATACATCCGAACCATTAAGTGTAGGTAGCACTCAGCACACAACAAACCCTAATGATAGTCCTGCCTAATGAGTAATGAATCAATTAGAAAATGGATGATGAGGAGTGGTTGCTGAAGTGCTGAGTGTTAAGGATGTATCTCAGGATAAATCGGGTTGGCTTAGTGGGTGCTACACGCCTGAGCCCTGAACAGACTTGGAAGGTAGGCACGGCAGCGCGCTCAGGCAGCGGTGACGCTGTAGGGCGAGTGGCTCCTGACCTCCTACTAGTCCGACGTATGCTCCTAGAGTCATGCTGTTCGGGGACGGCAAGCTGCCGGCGGGGCAGGCAGCTGGGGGCCAGTAGAGATCGGAAGCGCGCAGCAGAACAAAGGCGTATCGGGGCCTGGGATGACCCAAAATCCCAGGGTGGGTCGGCCCACCGTGGGCACCCTGTAGAGATACACACCCGAGCGGCGAACATGCATTTTCAAAACTAAATTAGGAACATTTAGCTGACCAATTAAACGACTCTGTTTTAATAATATCAGATTCATATTTGAACAACTAAGCTTGTTTAGCTTGATGGGTGGAGCAGTGCTATTATGACACGAAGCACGTATTCTGATCGTATAGTGATCATAAAGGGGGAAACCCTAAGCATTTTTTTGAGCAAAAGAGGGTTTCCCCTCCGATTTCTATTAAAGAAACCACCACGGAACCGACATGATCAATTAAACCCCAAGTATGATCAATTAAACCGTATTATGAATGTGCCATGGCAGATTTAAATCTGCAAACCAGATATATTTAGCATCCATTATTTGCTTCAAACTAAGAACTAAATTCTAAGAGCTGAAAAGAAAGTAGAGTAACCAAGTTACAATCTATTTTCTGGTTGAGATCAAAAAGTTGATGAGATATGAAGTACCACCTTGATAACCCACAAGTATAGGGGATCGCAACAGTTTTCGAGGGTAGAGTATTCAACCCAAATTTATTGATTCGACACAAGGGGAGCCAAAGAATATTCTCAAGTATTAGCAGCTGAGTTGTCAATTCAACCACACCTGGAAACTTAATATCTGCAGCAAAGTGTTTAGTAGCAAAGTAATATGATAGTAGTGGTAAAGGTAGCAAAAGGTAACAGTAGTAAAAGTAATGTTTTTGGTATTTTGTAGTGATGATAGCAATAGCAACGGGAAAGTAAATAAGTGAAGAACAATATATGGAAAGCTCGTAGGCAATGGATCAGTGATGGAGAATTATGCCGGATGTAGTTCATCATGTAACAGACATAACCTAGGGTGACATAGAACTAGCTCCAGTTCGTTGATATAATGTAGGCATGTATTCCGAATATAGTCATACATGCTTATGGAAAAGAACTTGCATGCCATCTTTTGTCCTACCCTCCCGTGGCAGCGGGGTCCTTATGCAAACTAAGGGATATTAAGGCCTCCTTTTAATAGAGTACCGGAACAAAGCATTAACACATAGTGAATACATGAACTCCTCAAACTACGGTCATCAACGGTAAGTATCCCGATTATTGTCAGTTCGGGGTTAACGGATCATAACACATAATAGGTGACTATAGACTTGCAAGATAGGATCAAAACACTCATATATTGATGAAAACATAATAGGTTCAGATCTAAAATCATGGCACTTGGGCCCTAGTGACAAGCATTAAGCATAGCAAAGTCATAGCAACATCAATCTCAGAACATAGTGGATACTAGGGATCAAACCCTAACAAAACTAACTCGATTACATGATGGATATCATCCAACCCATTACCGTCCAGCAAGCCTACGATGGAATTACTCATGCACGGTGGTGAGCATTATGAAATTGGTGATGGAGGATGGTTGTTGATGACAATGGCGACGGATTCCCCTCTCCGGAGCCCCGAACGGACTCCAGATCAGCCCCCCCGAGAGGTTTTAGGCTTGGCGGCGGCTCCATATCGTAAAACGTGATAATTTCTTCTCCCTGGTTTTTTTCTCCCCGAAACACAATATATGGAGTTGGAGTTGGAGTCGGAGAGGCAACAGGGGGCCCACGAGGTAGGGGGCGCGCCCCCCACCCTCGTGGCAAGGTGGTGGGCCCTCTGGCCTTCATCTTTTGCAGGTATTTTTCTTATTTTCTGAAAAGTGGCTCCGTGAAGTTTCAGGTCATTCCGAGAACATTTGCTCCTGCACATAAATAACACCATGGTAATTCTGCTAAAAACAGCGTCAGTCCGGGTTAGTTCCATTCAAATCATGCAAGTTAGAGTCCAAAACAAGGGCAAAAGTATTTGGAAAAGTAGATACGTTGGAGACGTATCAACTCCCCCAAGCTTAAACCTTTGCTTGTCCTCAAGCAATTCAGTTGATAAAATGAAAGTGATAAAGAAAAACTTTTACAAACTCTATTTGCTCTTGTTGTTGTAAATATGTAAAGCCAACATTCAAGTTTTCAGCAAAGATTATAACTAACCACATTCACAATAACGCTTAGGTCTCAAGTTTACTCGTATCAATGGCATAATTAACTAGCGAACAATAATAATAAATCTCGGATGACAACACTTTCTCAAAACAATCATAATATGATATAACAAGATGGTATCTCGCTAGCCCTTTCTGAGACCGCAAAACATAAATGCAGAGCACCTTTAAAGACCAAGGACTAACAAGACATTGTAATTCATGGTAAAAGAGATCCAGTCAGGTCATACTCAATGTAAACTAACAGTAATGAATGCAAATGACAGTGGTGCTCTCCAACTAGTGCTTTTTAATAAGAGGATGATGACTCAACCTAAAAGTAAATAGATAGGCCCTTCGCAGAGGGAAGCAGGGATTTGTAGAGGTGCTAGAGCTTGGTTTTGAAACAGAGGTGAATAATATTTTGAGCGGTATACTTTCATTGTCAACATAACAACCAAGAGATGGCAATATCTTCCATGCTACACACATTATAGGCGGTTCCCAAACAGAATGGTAAAGTTTATACTCCCCCTTCCACCAACAATCATCAATCCATGGCTTGCTCGAAACAACGAGTGCCTCCAACTAACAAGAGTCCCAGGGGGAGTTTTGTTTGCAATTATTTTGATTTAGTTTGCATAAAGCATGGGACTGGGCATCCCGGTGACCAGCCATTTATCTCGTGGTGAGGAGCGGAGTCCACTCCTCTTGAGAATAACCTGCCTAACATGGAAGATACATGTAGCCCTAGTTGATACATGAGCTATTTGAGCATACAAAACAGGATATTTATGTGAAGGTTTAGAGTTTGGCACATACAAATTTACTTGGAACGACAGGTAGATACCGTATATAGTACAGGTGAAGGCTAGCAAAAGACTGGGAAGCGACCAGCTAGAGAGCGACAACATTCATGAACATGCATTAAAATTAATCATCACCGAATGCAAGCATGAGTAGGATATAATCCACCAGTAATTATTGTGAAGGCTATGTTGATTTTGTTTCAACTACATGCGTGAACATGTGCCAAGTCAAGTCACTTAAATCATTCAGAGGAGGATACCACCCTATCATACCACATCATAACCATTTTAATAGCATGTTGGCACACAAGGTAAACCATTATAACTCATAGCTAATCAAGCATGGCACAAGAAACTATGATCTCTAGTTGTCATTGCAAACATGTTTATTCATAATAGGCTGAATTAGGAATGATGAACTAATCATATTTACAAAAACAAAAGAGGTCGAGTTCATACCAACTTTTCTCATCTCAACCAGTCCATCATATATCATCATAATTGTCTTTCACTTGCTCGACCAAATGATGTGAATAATAATAATAGTGCACGTGCATTGGACTAAGCTGGAATCTGCAGGCATTCAATAAACAGGAGAAGACAAGGCAATATGGGCTCTTTTGTCAGATCAACAATAATGCATATAAGAGCTACTTCAACAATTTAATTATGGTCTTCTCCTATCGACCCCCAAAGAAAAGAAAAGAAATAAAACTATTTACACGGGAAAGCTCCCAACAAGCAAAAGAAGAACAAGAAATATTTTTGGGTTTTCTTTTTAATTACTACTACAAGCATGGAAAGTAAATTGACTAAAAGCTACAACTATTTTTTTTATTTTTTTCTTAAGGTTTATTAAACACACAAGAAGCAAGCATAAAAAGGAAAGTAAACTAGCATGGATGATACAATGAAAAAGTATGAGCACCGACTTCTAGCAATGAGTGTGTGAACATAAATGTAATGTCGATGGGAAATACGTACTCCCCCAAGTTTAGGCTTTTGGCCTAAGTTGGTCTATGGCCACGGCTGGCCTGGCGGATATCCATAATAGTAGTTGGGGTCGTACTGCAAGGAAGAAGAGGAAGACTCAGCTTGGCATTGGCTGACAATCATCTCTGGATCCCACTGATAATTAGACTATCATGGAGGGTCAACTTGTGGTTCCGGCTCTGGCTCCTCAGTTGGTGCAGGGTTCTGGTAGGCGTGAATAGCCTTCAACGGAACAAGGTACGTGCCTACAGACAAATCTAACAAAGAAGGAGCAGGCAAGGTAATAGTCTCAGGATGATGTTTGTTAAAGAACAATTGATATTTAAGCTCTCCTTCACTATTCTTAACAATAAAATCATGTGCCACCATACTTTTATAATCTAAATAAACACGAGGCAGAACTTTTTCTTCCTTCTTAGAATGCCTAATAGGTATGTTAAAATGTGCAGCTAGGCGTGAGGCATAGATGCCTCCAAAGATGGGGCCCTTGGTACGGTTCATACTTAACCGTTTAGCAATCATGCCGCCCATACTAAAAGTGTTATCATTGTATAAACCTTGGAGAAAAATAATAATAATAGGGATACTAAGGTTTCCATAGTTTCCGCGACCAATTAAGCAACGACTAGCAAACAAAATAGCGTAAAACAGGAAAATGTATGCTAGTGATTCGTGCATCGGAAACCTTCCTTGTTTCCCCTACAGTGATAGTATCAATAAACCCCTCCACATCATCATGATGTGGTTCTTCTGTCTTGCCCTCAAAAGGGACTAAACAAATCCTACAAAAATCATAAAGCGACATCTCCTTATGCTCATCATATAAATGAAACTCCACCATAGGTGGTGAGTTCCTAGAATGAAAATTAAAGTTTTGCACAAAGGTATTTGTGAATAAGAGATACTGATCGCATTGGTCATGGAGGAAAGCGGTGAGGCCTGCATTATGAGCCAATTCATGAAAATCTTCATAAATCCCAGTTGCTCTAAAGAAATCCTCGGAAGGCCATTCACATGCCCGAACCTCCGCGGTGCGAGGCAAATTATACTTAGGCCTTGGTGCCTTTTTATTCAATAGGAGGTAAATTCTTAACATCTTCATCTTTAATACCTTTTTCTTTCATAGATTTCTTTGTGTCTTGCATATCTTTAGGACTAAGAAACAGAATACCCCTCTTCTTTGGAGTTGGCTTAGGAATAGGCTCAAGAATTGGCTCCGGAGGTGTCCAATTATTTTCATTTGTCAACTTATTATTCAATAGGATTCCAGCTTCATCCGGTGTTCTTTCCCTGAAAACAGAACCAGCACAACTATCCAGGTAATCTCTGGAGGCATTGATTAGTCCATTATAAAAGATATCAAGTATTTCATTTTTCTTAAGAGGATGATCAGGCAAAGCATTAAGTAATTGGAGAAGCCTCCCCCAAGCTTGTGGGAGACTCTCTTCTTCAATTTGCACAAAATTATATATATCCCTTAAAGCAGCTTGTTTCTTATGAGCAGGGAAATATTTAGCGGAGAAGTAATAAATCATATCCTGGGGGCTACGCACACAACCAGGATCAAGAGAATTAAACCATATCTTAGCATCACCCTTTAATGAGAACGGAAATATTTTAAGGATATAACAGTAACGAGTTCTCTCATCTTTAGTGAACAGGGTAGCTATATCATTCAATTTGGTAAGATGTGCCACAATAGTTTCAGATTCATAACCATGAAAAGCATCAGATTCAACCAAAGTAATTATATCAGGATCATCAGAGAATTCATAATCCTTATCAGTAACAAAGATAAGTGAAGTAGCAAAAGCAGGGTCAGGTTTCATTCTAGCATTTAAAGATTGCTTACTCCATTTAGCTAATAATCTTTTGAGTTCAGTTCTATTTTGGCACGCTAAAATAGCTAAGGAAGCTTCTTGATCAAAGACATAACCCTTAGGAATAACAAGTGATTCTTCATCATCACTTTCATCAGTATCATCAGATTCAATATTTTCAATTTCTCTAGCCCTAGCAAGTTGTTCATGAAGAAAATCACTAAGTGGCATAGTAGTATCAGGCACAGAGGTAGTTTCATCATAAGTATCATGCATAGAAGAAGTGGCATCATCAATAACATGCGACATATCAAAACGAATAGCAGAAGCAGGTGTAGGTGTCGCAAGCTTACTCAAAACAGAAGGTGAATCAAGTGCAGAGCTAGATGGCAGTTCCTTACCTCCCCTCGTAGTTGAGGGATAGATCTTGGTTTTTGGGTCTCTCATGTTCTTCATAATGATAAGCAAATATATATCCCAAGTGACTCAAAGAATAGAGCTATGCTCCCCGGCAATGACGCCAGAAAATAGTCTTGATAACCCAAAGTATAGGGTATCACAACAGTTTTCAAGGGTAGAGTATTCAACCCAAATTTATTGATTGAACACAAGGGGAGCCAAAGAATATTCTCAAGTATTAGCAGCTGAGTTGTCAATTCAACAACACCTGGAAACTTAATATCTGGAGCAAAGTGTTTAGTAGCAAAGTAATATGATAGTAGTGGTAAAGGTAGCAAAAGGTAACATTAGTAAAAGTAATGTTTTTGGTATTTTGTAGTGCTGATAGCAATAGCAACGGGAAAGTAAATAAGCACAGAACAATATATGGAAAGCTCGTAGGCAATGGATCAGTGATGGAGAATTATGCCGGAAGCGGTTCATCATGTAATAGTCATAACCTAGGGTGACACAGAACTAGCTCCAGTTCGTTGATATAATGTAGGCATGTATTCTGAATATAGTCATACATGCTTATGGAAAAGAACTTGCATGACATCTTTTGTCCTACCCTCCCGTGGCAGCGGGGTCCTTATGGAAACTAAGGGATATTAAGGCCTCCTTTTAATAGAGAACCGGAACAAAGCATTAACACATAGTGAATACATGAACTCCTCAAACTACGGTCATCACGGTAAGTATCACGATTATTGTCACTTCGGGGTTAACGGATCATAACACATAATAGGTGACTATAGAATTGCAAGATAGGATGAAGAACACTCATATATTGATGAAAACATAATAGGTTTAGATCTGAAATCATGGCACTCGGGCCCTAGTGACAAGCATTAAGCATAGCAAAGTCATAGAAACATCAATCTCACAGCATAGTGGATACTAGAGATCAAACCCTAACAAAACTAACTCGATTACATGATAGATCTGACCCAACCCATCACCGTCCGGCAAGCCTACAATGGAATTACTCACGCACGGCGGTGAGCATCATGAAATTGGTGATGGAGGATGGTTGATGATGACGATGGCGACGGATTCCCCTCTCCGGAGCTGTCGTGGAGTTAACACGGCAGATGTCCTAGAGCAAGGACTTAGTCGTAGGGCCATCGCACTAGGAATCTTACAGGGGTTTGTCGGTGTCAAAACCGGCGGATCTCGGGTAGGGGGTCCCGAACTGTGCGTCTAGGCCGGATGGTAACAGGAGGCAAGGGACACGAAGTTTTACCCAGGTTCGGGCCCTCTCGATGGAGGTAAAACCCTACGTCCTGCTTGATTAATATTGATGATATGGGTAGTACAAGAGTAGATCTACCACGAGATCGAGGAGGCTAAACCCTAGAAGCTAGCCTGTGGTATGATTTTTGATGTGTATGTTGTCCTATGGACTAAAACCCTCCGGTTTATATAGACACCGGATAGGGTTAGGGTTACACAAAGTCGGTTACAATGGTAGGAGATCTACATATCCGCATCACCAAGCTTGCCTTCCACGCCAAGGAAAGTCCCTCCCAGAGACGGGACGGAGTCTTCAATCTTGTATCTTCATAGTCCAGGAGTCCGGCTGAAGGTATAGTCCGGCTATCCAAACACCCCCTAATCCAGGACTCCCTCAGTAGCCCCTGAACCAGGCTTCAATGATGACGAGTCTGGCGCACAGATTGTCTTCGGCATTGCATGGCTGGTTCCTCCTCCAAGTACTTCATAAAAGATTTTGAACACAAAGACAGTGTCTGGCTCTGCAAAATAAGTTTCCACATATTGCCATAGAGAGAATAATATTTACACAAATCTAATCTGCCGACGTATTCCGTAGTGCGACACACCACGGCCAAGCCTTTATCCGAGTCGTTTCATTATCCCACCTCAGCGCGTCACGTGAGGCGGTTTCCTTGGCACGTCTTGTTAGAGCAGAGATTGTGTCCCCTTATTCTGGGATTCTCATCAATACGGGCGTGGGTAACCCAACCGCTTCTAGGACTCCTAGATTATAGGCAAATCCAAAACAGACATGGAGAAGACGCTTGATATTCACCCTCTTTATAAAGGGACAAAGCTTTTATTTTTCCCTCCCGTGCTTAATCGAATCCTTCCCCACCTCAAGCTCAAGCGCCCAAAGTTCAGGTCAGGTGTTCCGAACCTTCAGTCATGTCCGGATCTAGCCTTCAAGGCCGATGGGTGCCTTCCTCCGTCACGGAGGAAGACATCAAAAAGTTGAGGGAGGCCAGATATCTGACCGCCAAGATTTTGCATCGGCTGCCTCCCCGAGGCCAGCCCGTCCCAACCCCCGAACCCAACGACAACATCATGTTCATCTCCCACTTCCTCTGAGGTCTAGGCCTTGCTCTGGATCCTTTCTTCAGGGGTTTGATGTTTTATTACGGGCTAGACTTCCATGATCTAGCTCCGGACTCCTTTCTTCACATCCCGACATTTATTGTCGTATGTGAGGACTTCCTCCGGGTTACCCCTCACTTTGGCCTATGGCTCAAGACCTTTGAAGTGAAGCCGAAGATGATCGAGGGGCAACATGCAGCGTGTGGAGGCGCCTCAATACGCAAGATGGCGGGAGCTCCGTGGCCCAAATGTTCCATCCCAGAGGTGTCTGAATTGTGGCAACAGGAGTGGTTCTACATCACGGCTCCTAGAAGTGCCAAGTGGGCGGCTGCCCCTGTTTTCCGCTCGGGCCCTCCACCACAACTGATGTCATGGATCAGCAGAGGTCTAAGCTAGGGTCCAGCCAAGGACGTGCCTATACTGCAAAGCCGCATTCGAGATCTCTTCGATGGAGATTTCAGTTTGGTTGCAGTAGTACAAGTTATGCTGGTTCGTCAAGTCCAGCCTTGCAAATGCCGGCCTCTTAGCCTATGGGAGTTCAATCCCGAGGGACCGCGTGTCATTCAAAACTTTCTTGGCCTGACGCACAAGGAGATGTACAAGTCATTCTTCGGACCTTAGGTGGAGTGTCCGGAAATCACCGAGGACGTGGGCCTGAGTAGTAACTGCGCCGCCGAATAGGTAAGGCATCTTCCGGCCGAACATACTATCTCTCCTTTGTCACGAAGTTATTTCTGAGAGTTTGCTTTTTGACCAGGACTGGCTAACAAAGGCGAAGTTGATTCGGTGTTCGGCCCCCCTCCCTGAGGGTTTGGAAAATCCGGTATTGGAAAAAGATGCTCCAGACCGCACCTTGCCCGGAGCCCTTGAAGGAAGATACTGTGGAGGATAATGCGGGCGGACGCGGGCCCCCAATGCTGCCCATTCTAGCCGAGGGAGCGAGCATCTCCATGAAGGAAGACGACCAGAAGAGGAAAAGGACTGCGCCCGGGGATTCGGAAGCCGAAACTTCCAAACGGGAGAAGAAGTCTCCCACAGAGGGTCCTACCTTGGGGGGCGTCGTTGCCGCACAAAGTCCGCGGGGGAATCAATTCTCCCGCGAGTCGTAAGTGACCGGAAATAATTTAATAGTACATATATGCCATCTTTTTCTTCTGAGAAGATAACCACCGCATATATTTTTGCAGTTCGGGCCTTAGCCCCTCTCAAATGAGCTCGTCTTCGGGGGATCTTCTTCCAGAGATGATGGAGAGCGAAACGCCTCCTCCGGACTCCTCCTCTCCGGAAGCGGGCGATCCTGAAGTGTCGTCGCGGAGGGCCTCTCCGAGTCCGGTGAGGCCAGAAGATAATCCCATTGACCCCCGAGGCTCCCAGTGTCCGGCTCCCGAAGAGAGCAGACAAAAGAGTCAGACACCATCTAGTGTGTGATCGGATGTTCTGAGGGAGTTGGTGGGGCGAGCGGCCATCTCAGATGAACACCGGGTGCTGATGAATACGGTGATGGAGAGAATATCGTCCGCTGAAAGCGGATTGCATGAAGCTTTTATGAGTCTACTAACAGGCTTTGAGGTACGTAAAAGAATGTATGATAGTCCTGCACATGCTAGGTGTGCCCTGTGTAGATAGTAGCCCCTGAGACTCTGGTTGTCGTCGGAAACAACGATGAACAGAGGATCATAATCCGAGGTAATAACCATACTGCCTCTATGTGCAGGTGATGGAAGCTCCGGTGGCTAGCCGGACTAGCGAGTTTGCCCATTTAGAACGGCAGTTGGATGCGGCAGACGCCGACATCGAGCTTGTTAACAAAAGGCTTGATGAGGCACATGGTAAGTGTCATTATCTGGTAAACGTCACATAGGAAGAGCAGCATAATGCCAGTATCTTTAATATGTTGTGACTGCAGATGGAGCTGCCACTGTTGAAGCCTTGCGGGCAGAACTTGCCCGAGCCAAGGAACAAGCGAGGTTGGGTAATGCGGCTGCTTTGAAGGCGGCTGAAGAGTTGCAAGCCGAGAAGGCCGCACATGACGAGAGCCGAGACAAGATGGCCAAGATGGCCATAGAATTAAAAGCCACCGCCGACCGTTGCCGGGTTCTTGAAAAGGAAAACCAGGCGAAGGCATCGGACCTTGAGAAGGCTGCTGCGATGAGAAAAGACCTCCGCTCTGCTATGAGGGCAAAGAAGGAGGAGCTGCGGGAAGCCGGGGATATTGTAGCTGGGAAATCCTTTATGTTGCGGAGGAAGTTTGGAGATCCACGGTATGCCCCTCTGGATCGGCTGTGGAGTTCGGAGGATGTATATATGGATTTGGCGGCGAGCGCTGCGGATGCGGCCAAGTATTTCCAGGGTCAGCCGAACCGTGAAGTAGACCAGCTGTTTTGGAGACAATTCCATTCTCCCGAGCGTCCGCTTTCATTGACTGACCAATTAGCCGAATGGGCCGAACTAAATAGGTTGTCCGGACTCTCCATGAGGTCTGTTGTGGATCAGCTATGGGAGGAAGGGTCAAAACCGAACAACTATTTCAGCTTGGTGCAACAGTTCCTTGACGTGGTGCCGTGCATTGATGCGATGAAGAGGTCGGCATGCATAGAGGGTGCACGGATGGCCTTTGCCCATGTTAAGGCAAACTGGGCGGAGATGGATGCTACCAATGTTGCAGCGCGGGATTCGGTCATAGGTCGAAAGGCTGCTGAGCACTACTTTGAAGAAGTTCTTGAGGGTGCCCGTTTGATAAAGACCTAGTGCTCAAAAAATATTATATTTGAGTGATATGTAATCTCATTGTAAGCGAAATGCTTTTATGAATTTTTATAAGGCTATTTTTATACTTTTGCCTGAAAGTAATATGATGCCTCCTGGGCGGCCGTTTATGTATACATCTGTATAACCAGAAAGATTGCAGTCGTCGGCTTCATCCCCCATGCATATAATGCAGAGGTGCTCGCAAAAACACGCGTTCACACTTAACCCAACGTGTTGGTCCTATTAAGGAGGTGATAGCGGAGGGAGCGAGGCAACCGGACTATAATGCTTTAACACTTGCACTTAGCCATAGGAGTTTGACAGTGGGGCTACTAGATAGCCCCTGGTAGCTCTGCACTCTCCCGATTCCGGGGTGCATACATGCCTGGCCGGAAAACGACCCTTCGTTAAGGCGGAGGAATTCTAACATTCCCATAGGTCATCGAGTGGTTGACTAGTCTCACGCTATATCATGACAGTCAGTTTTCGGCTTTCTCTACTGAGGTGCTCGTCCGGATGAACCAGGGCACAATCGCAGTAGTTCTCCTGGTGCTACCTTAGCCGGTAAAGAGGAACGTAAGGCACCAAAACGCAGGAGCCGGGCAAACCCAACATTTGACCAAAGACAATGATTCGGAGCTAATGCATATAGGGCCTAACTCGCGACGCCGAACACTCCCTAAGGTATTCGGTCTTTGTGGTATAAACCGGGCCTAAATAATGGCCTTTGTAAGAAGCCCCTTGTGTCCAGGTACATGCATTGTTCTGGCGTGGCCACATGCCAAGACGTCAGCATCCTTCTCAACGGTGGATATGTATCAACAAGAGACAGTAAAAAAGGTTTACGCAGAGTCTTAATCTAAAAAGAATCCTTGGAGCGGGTCCCTGCTGCACGTCTGCGCCTGTGTCTCCATTGTGCCGTATCCTGGACGGGTGTAGCACGATGATCGTCTGTAAAAGAGAGGAAGTTAAGTGAAAAAGTTGTCGTGCAAAAACATAGTTTGTAAAGAAACCATGTATAATTGAAGATGATAAGAAATTGCCACTTGTCTGCGCGCGTTGAGCCCCTTGTGTTGAAAAATAGGGGTGTGACCACTTATTCGGTATAAATAGCGGCGCCAGACTTGATTAGTTGTATCTGAGGTCTTGACGACCTATTGGATGCTTTCGCTGGTCCGGACGCCTTTAATGTGCGGCTGCCAAGGCAGCCTCACTCTCTTCGGTGCGCAGAGAGCGCTTGATATTTCCGTGCACTATAATGATGCCACGTGGACCGGGCATCTTGAGTGTGAGGGAGGCGTAGTGTGGTATTGCATTAAAGCGAGTGAAAGCTTCGCATCCGAGTAGTGCTTGATAGCCACTTGAAAATGGAGCGATGTGGAAAGTTGAATGCTCGCGACGGAAGTTATCGGGGGAGCCGAATATAACTTGTAGTAAGAGGGAGCCCATACAACGAGCCCCTGGGCCTGGCGTTACTCCTTTAAAGGTAGTATTTCTATGGCGAATTTGTGTTGGGTCTAACCCCATCCCGCGGATTGTATCCTGATATATTAGGTTTAGGCTACTGCCGCCGTCCATCAAGACTCATGTGAAGTGATATCCGCCAATTACTGGGTCTAATACCAGGGCAGCCCATCCTGCGTGTCGGATACTTGCTGAGTAATCGCGATGGTCGAAAGTGATCGGTTGAGACGACCAGTGGCAGGACTTCGCGGTGACAGGCACTTGGGTATATTTTCCTGGGAGTGCCGTGTTGTTTTTTCCCTTGATCACGTGTAACACGTTTACTATTTTGACTTCTGATGGAAATTTCTTTTGTTCTGCCGTGTCTTGCTTGGGAGGCTCGTCCTCGTCTTCACTTGGTGTATCCTCCCCCTTATGTACGGCGTTGAGCTTGCCGGACTGCTTGAAGACCCAACATTCTCCGTGGGTATGATTAGCAGGTTTACCAGGGGTACTATGGATCTGACATACTTGGTCCAGAATTTTGTTGAGGCTGGACAGTTCATCCCTGGTGCCTTTAGGGTGCGGCTTTTGACCTGGCCGAGAGCTTTTGAATCCGGCATTTACTGCCGTGCCCCTCGTGTTGTCTTCTTTATTCCGGCGTTTGTTATTGCTGTTGCGCCGTGATTTCCCATTTCCATCTCTAACTTCAGATGTACTGGGGTCGCTGGTGCTGCATCTGGCTAGCCAGCTGTCCTCACCCGCGCAAAAGCGGGTCATGAGGTTCGTTAATGCGGCCATCGTTCTCGGCTTATTTTGGCCGAGGTGTCTGGCGAGCCATTCGTCACGGACGCTATGCTTGAAATCTGCCAAGGCTTCAGCGTCCGGACAGTCGACAATCTGGTTCTTTTTAGTAAGAAACCTGTTCCAAAGGTTTCGGGCTGACTCTCCAGGCTGTTGAGTTATATGACTCAAATCGTCCGCATCCGGAGGTCGGACATAAGTCCCTTGAAAATTTGCCCGAAAGGCGTCTTTGAGCTCTTCCCAACTTCCAATGGAGCTTTCGAGGAGACCTTTGAGCCAGTGACAAGCTGGCCCTTTGAGCTTGAGGGGTAGGTACTTGATGGCGTGGAGATCATCTCCTCGAGCCATATGGATATGAAGGATGTAGTCCTCAATCCAGACCCTAGGGTCTGTTGTTCCGTCGTATGCCTCTATGTTTACGGGCTTGAATCCCTCTGGAAATTCGTGGTCCGGTACTTCATCAGTGAAACATAGGGGGTGTGCGACACCCCTGTAGCTGGGTGTACCGCGTTGTTCGGATGTTTGTTGTGTTGCATTGTATGCTGGGGCGCGCTTGTGTGGTCCATAGATGGATCTGGTTGCGCCATCCTTTGGGTGCGAGCCCTCGCATGGGTCGCGTATTGTATTGTGAGCGGCGTTGTATGCCGCTCTGTGTTGGTAGAGGGGTCGTCTATCCGACCAGGTGGCTGCTTTGATATTTGGTTGTGGGGGTTCTAAGGCCTCCTCATCGAATTTGGGTAGCAGCTTCCGCTTTGGGTAGCTCTTGGAGGGGCGATTGTCGCTGTACCTTGCTGCAGTGCTAAGTATTTTACTCCATCTGAATTGGAGTCTGTCTTGCACGGCCTTGAGCCTTTGCTTCTACTTTTTCAGGCTCCTCGCGGTGGCAACAAGCCTTTTACGGGCAGTCTGCTGCTCCGGGTGTCTGTCCGGTGTTATGTCGTCCGGACCATTATCCTTGATAGGATTTGCTTGTTCGGTTTGATTGGATTGCCGTTGTCCGGCAGCGGTTCGCCCTGCTCCAGCGCTGGGTCTGTGTGATCGCTATTTCTGTCGAGGCGGGATTTGGGGCGGCGCTTGTGTTGCCGCTTTGACTGCTTTTCGAGGGAACAAGCCTTCGGTGCGTCCTTCCGCTCCTCGTCGTCATCTTTTGGTGCATCCACCATGTATACGTCATATGACGAGGTGGTGTTCCAGGGCCCAATAGGTGCTGGTTCATCATCGTCTCCTTCATCGGCTTCCATGCCGTCGATGTCTTCGGAGTCGAAGTCGAGCATGTCGGTTAAATCGTCGATAGTGGCTACAAAGTGGGTGGTGGGTGGGCTTTGAATTTCTTCATCATCCGCATCCCAATCTCGCTGACTGTAGTCCGGCCAGGGCTCTCCTGATAAAGAGAGAAACTTTAGTGATTTTATAATATCGCCAGAGGGCGAGTGCTGAAAGATGTTCGCGACAGTAAACTCCATGATCGGCACCCAATCGGATTCGATTGGTAGAGGCGCGAATGGTTCAGAGTCCGGAGAGGAGTCCGACTCCTTGAAATCACGAGTCTCGCGGAGTGCGGGGCTGGTGTTCGGCTCGATCGCCGTTAGGATCGTAGCCCCCGAGGCGGCGTCCAACCACCCATCCTCGATCCGCGCGGTTGGCTCCGAATTAAGGGTCGAAGCCGATGCGGGTGCGGCCTTCAGGGCACTGTTAGGCGGCAGAGCTAGATCATGCTCGTCGTGGCAGTGCGGCGCTCTCGGCAGTGGCTCGAATCCGTCGAAGATCAAGTCACCGCGGATGTTGGCCGTGTAGTTTAAACTTCCAAATCTGACCTAACGGCCAGGGGCATAGCTTTCGATCTGCTCCAGATGGCCAAGTGAATTGGCCCGCAGTGCAAAGCCGCCGAAGACAGAGATCTGTCCAAGGAGACAAGTTTCACCCTGGACCGCATCACTATCGATGATCGTGGGAGCCATCAAGCCTGACGGCGACGACACAGAGGAACTCTCAATGAAAGCACCAATGTCGGTGTCAAAACCGGCGGATCTCGGGTAGGGGGTCCCGAACTGTGCGTCTAGGCCAGATGGTAACATGAGGCAAGGGACATGAAGTTTTACCCAGGTTCGGGCCCTCTCGATGAGGTAAAAGCCTACGTCCTGCTTGATTAATATTGATGATATGGGTAGTACAAGAGTAGATCTACCACGAGATCAAGGAGGCTAAACCCTAGAAGCTAGCCTATGGTATGATTGTTGATGTGTATGTTGTCCTACAGACTAAAACCCTCCGGTTTATATAGACACCGGATAGGGTTAGGGTTACACAAAGTCGGTTACAATGGTAGGAGATCTACATATCCATATTGCCAAGCTTGCCTTCCATGCCAAGGAAAGCCCCTCCCGGACACGGGACGAAGTCTTCAATCTTGTATCTTCATAGTCCAGGAGTCTGGCTGAAGGTATAGTCCGGCTATCCGAACACCCCCTAATCCAGGACTCCCTCAGGGTTAATCGGGATAAAGGACATAAGATATTTTTTATACTAGTTCGGCCCCTTACGATGAAGGTTAAAGCCTACGTATAGTTGGGATTGATATTGCTGGGGTTTCGATCTCCAAGTGGCTCAACTCACCAGCTTGGTTATCGATCTGTTGTTTCTTTCCCTAAGCCGCAGCCGGGTAGTCCCCTTATATACATGGGTTGACGCCTGGTGGCCTACAGAGTCCCGGCCGGCTCATAAAACGTGTCCGGCTCGGTGACTTCTTTTATATGCCTTTCTTTACATATGTAGGTTTACAATATTGGGCCTTAAGCCGCCTTTGGGCTTAGGCCTTCTATAAGTCTAGATAACTATCATCTTGAATATTACTGGGCTTCTTTTTATAACCCGCCATTGAGGTTGACTCGGCCCCTCCTGGGCGGGTCATACCTGGTAGTTATATCCCCAACATTAGGCCCCAGGTTGACTTGAACTTTGTTCTTTGTCAATCTTCAACACTTAGACGAAATCCATCTTCCTCTATCTGAAAGAACTCTGTAACCCGCCATGACGTCATCTTCTGAAAACATGAAAGCCTGTTATGGCGTCATCTTCAATGGATCTTTTATCTTTTAATGTCTTCCGAGAATCGAGGCGTTCGTTTAGCTGGATAATCATTATTTTTGTCTTCCCTTGATTTTCGCGCCCGTTTATTCGCATCTGCCCTTATAAATAGGCACGCGGCCGGTTTTTATCATTCTCCTCTCTTCTTCATCTTCTTCCTCTCGCAAGCTCCGCTGCTGCTCGAGCTCTGCCGCCACCGCAACTGTCATCGTCGTCCTCAAGCTTGGCCGCTGCATCATCCTGAGTTCGTCCAGAGAAATGCGGCGACTCTTCGCAGCAGGTCTGCATCTCATAAGTTCCTTCTCTCTGATGCACCTAGATCTGTTTTAGGGTTGCGAGTTCATCAGTGTTCTTCGCCTGTTCATCATGGATCATCTTGAAGTTCTTCTCCGCAACTTCTTCTGATACAAAAAGGAAATATAACTCGCGCGGTAGCTGTTTTGCGTCCATTTTTGATATCAGTAGATCCCTTTTTCCTGTATAGATGCTTCATTATAGCCGATGAATTCATATGTACTAGGTTTTTTGGTCTAGAATATTTCCTTTTTGGAACGACCATTTGATCCAACATAATAACGACAGCTTGGTAAAACTTGTTTATGCCAACACTCAGCTGAATTTGCTTTCTGAGAGAATCTGTAGTCATGGCGGCTTACCGCTCTGGCTTTCTTTCTCTTATATGCCATTAGCCCTTAGCTAAGCCGTCATTAATTGTTTTACATCTTCAACCTTTAACTGTTAACCTGACCGTAAACTGAACCGGCATGTTGTTATTTCTTTTTCAGTTCCTTGCACATCATGCCATCAAAGACACCCACCGTCTGTAACTGAGTTCCCTCATCCATTACTGAGGAACATTTAAAAGAGTTCTTCCTCATTGGGTTTCTGCCCTCCAAGACTGTCATGTCTTATCGTGCTCCTGACCTGGAAGAGAAACGACCCAATCCAAAAGACGGAGAAGTGATTGTCTTTACTGACCACATGAACCGTGGTTTCTCACCGCCCGGTTCAAAGGTCTTCAGAGAAGTCCTTCATTTTTTCAAACTCCATCCTCAGGACCTTGGACCCAATTCCATATCTAATATTTGCAATTTCCAAGTGCTCTGTGAGGTGTATCTTCAGCAAGAGCCGACCTAGAGCTGTTTAGAGAGTATTTTTACCTGAACCGGCAAAACGAATGCACCAACGGTCCTAGCTTAGAACTTGGAGGCATCTCAATTCAGCGCCGACAGGGTGCTGTCTTCCCTCTTATAGTCTTACCAAGTCACCCAAAGGACTGGAACCAAACCTGGTTTTACTGTCAGGACATCTCACCAGCAAACGAGAAGCCATTGTCGGGTTACTGCCCCGATCGTATTGACTCCAAGTTCACACTTCTAGATAAACTCACTGTCGCTAAATGCAAGAGGCTGCTTCCGTCCATCAGATGAATCAACGCTTTGTTGGGGAATGGTTTAACCAGAGTAGATCTGACCAGTTGCTGGATCTCATGGAGGGTTATTCCATTAAGCCGTCGGTCAAAATTGATGTATGAGTATGGTGGAGGCCCGGACGATTCTCTTCATCACAGCCCGGTTGAATTAACCGAAGAAGACATTGTCTCAATGTCAAACCTTTTGGTGAATGGAAAATATGAAGACTGCAGCATTGTTGGGTTAAATCCCTTCTACAAGCTTAACCCGGTACCAGAAGTAAGTATACTCTGATCTCTTTTCCTTTGTGTTTTGCCTAGCTATATTGTTTTTAGCATTGATCTTTCCTCTTGTCTTCGCAGGCTAATTCTGACTTTTGGATAGTGAAATATGACCACGAGGCTACCAAGAAGGCGAAAACCGCCACCATGAACGCCAAGAAGACGACCCGGAAATTGAAGAAGAAACAGAAGACCACTGCTGAAGATTTAATGAAACTGGATGACACGTCTGATTCGAAGGTAGCCCTTGATTCCCTTGGCCAATTTTTTAACAATCTTATTGACACTAATCCTTACCAGCATGACACTGGGGCCAGTCAGGCCAGGGAAGCAGAGGTAACTATCATTTCCTCTGACTCAGAGCCCTTAGTAAGACACAAAGTTCGACGAGTGATCCATAAAGTAAGGTTTTCTAACCCTTTAGCTCACTTGGATCCCAACTTTCATTTGAAAAAGCAGCAACATGAAAGCCGCCGTGAAGTTGGGTTTGAAGATGAACCGGCTGTCGTCCTTCACCAAACTCCTCGGAAACGCCCGAATGAGGTTTACTTATTTATGTCTTTAACTCTTTTTAATGGACCCTGCTCCTTGTATTTCTTTTAACTCTTTTTTATCCTTTTAGGAGGTGTCTCGTTCCTCTGGCGACTCATCACAAACACAATTCTCGGCTTTCAAGACTGCTCCCGAGTAATCAGAAACCCTCCTTTCTTTTGGTTTGTTCAATTGTATCTTTATACCGACAATCCTGCAACATTTTTCCTTAGCGGCCAAGCTAAATCCAAAATGGCGAAGGTAGCAAAACCAGCGGAACACCCGCCAGTGCTGGCATCTGATCCGGTGAGGCCACCTTCTCCATTAGCTAATGCTCCAGAACACCCGCTTATTGACAATGAGGCAAATCCTCCTGAGTCGGCTTTGGATGAAGCCATTGTGAATCCTTCTACAGCTGGTCTGTCAAGCTTAGCCAACCCGCCGGATCCACCTGCCCAAGATGTTCAAATTACTGGGAGCCGCTTTCTTGAGCCGGGGAACCCAACCGTGTTGGCTCGCTGTACAACAAAGCAGGAGGCGTTGGAGAGGCAGAAAGGTCGCTTTGACATTGCCAACTATGACCGTCTTAATGCCAGTGACATTTTATCTGGCTATCTCAATCATGTACACTCCAGTCGCGAATCTGAGATTGAGATGGTCAAGCAGCTTCAGTTGAAGTATGAGGTACATTTTCCGGTTTACATGTATTCCTTCAGCCCCCAAGTCTTCAGATTATGAGATAACAGGAATAACCTGTAGACTTTAACATATAGGCCGACACTTTTACTTCTGAATCTTTGCTTGACTTTAATATAACAAAGCTTCACCTATAGTCCCCAAGGACCGGTTTATTTTGATCATAAATGAATCGGTACTTTTAAAATTGTTGTTGAGACCGTCTTCAAAGTACTTAACACTTCGGCTTAACCTTGATAAACTTGCCGAACTGTATACATTAGCCCCCAAGTGCCAAGTGTTGTTACTTTGCAAGGTACTTGAGACTTTGAGTATGTTTGTAAAGTCGTAGAAATTTGATTTGTCATACATTAGCCCCCAAGTGTCAGGTGGTTTTTTGTAAAGTACTTGAGACTTGAATCTTGAATTTGGAATTTTGAATCTGAAATGTTTTACAGAACGCCTTGTCTGAATTGAACTCCCAATTGACTGACGCAAAGACCCGGCTAGCAAGTCAGGAGTCGGAAATCAAATCTTCTAAGTCCAAACTGCAAGTAAGCCTTTCTACAATGGAAAATTTGAAGACTAGCTTTGATGCCAAGGAAAAAACTTGGGAAAATGAGAAAGCACTCCTGACCCAGCGAGCTGAGACAGCCGAGACAGCTCTGAAAGAGATTTCAACACAGCTGAACAGGTTAAAAGGTCGGGTTTCTCAAATGGTAGCTGCTATTTTTGGTAAGATGCCTGAGTTGACCTTTTGTGTTTTTTTTGCCAAACCGGAGTATAAGCCGCCAACTGACTTTGTGTGTAAAAACTTATGCAGGTCCTCGAAGTAATAATCTGAGCCAAGACCCGTTGATTAAACTGAAGGCAGTATACTCTTTGGTTGAACAATTGTATATCGGTGCGCAACGGGCTCTGGCCGCCATCTCTCCTGCTAATCAAGGACCCAACCGGCTCAACGATGTCCAGAAGAAGCTGTCCATCCTTCCTGCTAGATTCCAAGAAGTCAAATGCACCTACGCGCGAGCCGGAGCTTTGACTGCCCTAAGCCGCTCCAAGGCTTGGGTGCCAGACCTAGACCCGGCGGACGTAGTGTCGGAGTAATGGGCCACGGGTAGGCTAACCCGAGGCCCATAACCTTTCAAGACATCGGGGCTGACTACGCCCCTCAAGACACTAGGATGGAGAGCCGCCTCCCAGAGGCCGGCTGAAGGAACAACCGACTGCCCGCATGCGGCCGAGTCCTGGGGACGAGGTCGAGATGGGCCGGCTCCGCCTGGCGGCTTCCAGAGAAGCCGACCACGGGGAGCCGGCCCATGACGCCAACAAAGCCCATATCCTTATCAAGGGGGATGGGATGGGGAGTGGCAACAGTAAAGGCCACTCCCTCCCCTTTTCCATGGGATGGCTAGCCCACAGTGCGTCGTACGAACGGAGATCTCCGTCCGGCCATGCACTGTTGCCGTGCCATCCCTGACATCAGCAACAGTGGGCGGAGTCCTGCGCCCACGACGGCCTGTCAGTACGGCCCATGGACGATGGCCCCTACCGGTCAGTGAGAGTCCAGGAGACGGCAATAGCGCCACCAGTCGGACCCGAAGGAAGCCGGCCCCCAGAAGTCGGCGTGCCCCTCCCAAGGGTCCCACATGCCATTAACCAGACGAGATGGGTCGTGGCTACAGTAATCGCCTGCCAGGTGGCGGAGCTGTAGCCACGACCCCATGACCAAGCCTGCATCATTAGAGGCACAACTATAGTAATCAGCAGCTGGCAGGACCCACAGGCGGCGGGTACGGCCTGTCGGCTCTGTACCAGACCAGTCAACGGGGCCCACTAGCCGGCGGGCCCCAGCAGTCGACATAAAAGCCGGCGGGTGAAGAGACTGACGGCTGGGCCCTGCGCCCAGTCGGTTTACCATTGTAACCCTGGCGGTAGGCCTATATAAACCCCCCAGGGCACCCATGCAAAGGGTTCCGATCCATTTTAGAATTAGACCAGGCCTTAGAACAGGAGGAGAGCTGGCCTAGAATACCGCTCGAGGAGCACCATTGTACTCACTTTGCCTTAGTGATCATGTGGAGACCCCGCAGAGCAGGACTAGGGGTGTTATCTCCTAGGAGAGCCCCGAACCGGGGTAAAGTTCACCGGCGTTCGTGTCTATGCCTCATCCCGTTTCCAGGCACCGGCGACGTTCTACTTGCCCCCACCATGATAAGCCATCCATTGGCATATGTCGCACCCAACCCCCGAAATTTGGCGCCCACCGTGGGGCCTGTTGCACCGTCGTCCGGAGACCTGTTCTGGACGGAACCCTTTTCCTCCCTGGCGAGCGCAGCCAGCCCGGCACGCCAGACGGAGTCTGCGCCAACACGCTGCATGGCACTGAAATCGCCTGCGCGGCCAGTTACCTCGCTGATATTGTAGGCGAGGTCCGCCTCTTCGACGAGCCCGCATCTGACACTGGCACAGGCGGCCCCGAGAGCCTCCTCGTGGGCCTACTTGATCAACTTCACGTCGCCAGCGAGCCAGCTGGGGACTTGGAGTCCGTAGGCTCCACTGATCCGATGTTGGTCGACTCCGACACCGTGTCGCTTAACACGTTCCCCACCAACGTGGTGGTCCATGATGAGCCGCTTCCTCGCACGGAGAGCGGCGGAAGCACCGTCACGGAAGTGCTTGTCATCGATCATGGCGAGCACTCCGGCGGGGGTGATTACGACCCGCTCCACGCGGCGCTGCAAGACCTAGCAGCACCCACCCTGAAGATGCCGACGCCGAGACGCTGGAGGCACGCCGCCTTCAGCTAGTCGAAGGCGCCAAAAAGCTAGCCAGCATGGGACGCCTGTTAGAAGCCTACCAGCGCGAGATGGACCACGCGGTGGGTGGCACGCCGGCTCCAGCTGGGCCTAGCCGCCTTGGCACGGTCCAGCAGCGCGGTGCGGCTATCGCCGATCTGTTCGGGGCGAATCGCCCCATCTACGCCACACCTGCGGAGAATATTCGAGCCGCCCAGGCGGCGGCAGATGAGTTGGACAAGTTCGAGGCGCAGAGCATCGCTTGATGACGGAGTGTGTCCAGCGACTCCTTGATGCGGTTGCTGAGCAGAACGAGGCCGGCTGCCACACTGATGCGCCGCGCCGACAGAATGACAACCCGCTTCCGCGCCAAGACCAAGGCGCGGAGTCTCGGACGCAAACTGGCGGTGTCCTCGGAAGAAAAGACAAGGAGCCGGCTGCCAAGCGTAGTGGGACTCGCATCACCACAGAGCGCGACCGAGATGGCCGCCCAAGAACAGTGGAGCGACGGGACTACTGTCCGCCTCCTCCCCCTCGGAGGGAAAGGCGAGTCTCCCCGCCGCCTGTTGATCACCCGACACTCGGCGACCGCCTTGGCCGCTGAGAGGGAGTCGGTGAGAATGACGCCCGCCATCGGATCGACCGCCTCCACCGATCCCTGGCGCTTGAAGAAGAAGATGAGTTGGGTCCGCCGTGTTTTGGCCCCCGCATCCGAGACGAGCCATTCCCCAAAGGGTTCATGCTCCCTAGAGACACGCCCAAGTACACTGGCTCCGTGAAGCCAGAGGACTGGCTGGTCGACTACTCCACGGCCGTTAGCACAGCGAATGGCAACAAGCGTGTTGCTGTGAAATACGTTCCACTCATGCTCCAGGGCTCGGCCCGGACGTGGTTGAACAGCTTAAGGCCCCGCAGCATCAACAGTTGGGTCGACTTCAACGACACCTTTGTCCGCAACTTCACCATCACATACAAGCGACCTCCCAAACCCCGCCAGCTCTCCTTGTGCGTGCAGGGCCCCAGCGAGTCAGCTCGTGACTACCTCACGCACTGGGCCGAGCTCCGCAACTCTTGCGAGGGCGTGCACGAGGTGCAGGCTATTGAGTACTTCACTACAGGATGCCGAGAGGGCACCCTCCTCAAGCACAAACTTCTCTGCGACGAGCCGGAAACCCTCGATGAGGTGCTGATCATAGCAGCCAACTACGCCACGGCCGACTCCTCCATGAAGACGGAGATTAATGTCAGCGCAACCGGCAGAGTAGCTCCTCAGGCTCCCCAAACCCCAGCCAGAGACACCAGTCGACGTCAACAGCAGAACGACCACGAGCGTAAAG
>NC_041388.1:179243765-179291464 GCF_002162155.2 Triticum dicoccoides | reverse complement strand
AAGGGCAGCCTCTGCCCAGACGTCAGAAGGGCGGCAAGTCCAACTGGCAGCCGGCTTTCTCATATGAGCAGACTCTGGATGGACCCTGCAAGTCCCACAGTGCTGCGAAGCCGTCCAACCACACCACTCGGAAATGCCACTGGCTCACCAGGATCGCCAAGGGTGACGGCCTTGTGCCTCCCCCACCTGCTGGGCAGCGGCCTCCCCCTCCGCCCCAGCAGCCGGCGGTCAGACCAGTCGGCGCAGTGCAAGACGAGTACCCAGAAGAGCAGGGAGCATACGTCGTGTTCACCAGTGTGGCCGATGATCGACGCAGCAGACGGCTGCTGCAGCAGGAGGTGAATGTAGTAGCAGCTGACGCCCGAGAGTTCATGCACTGGTCTGAGAAGCCCATCAATTGGAGTCGGGCTGACCACCCCAAAGTAATGCCTAGACCCGGCTCCTATGCTTTGGTTTTGGACACCACCTTTGCCACGGAGAAGCGAGCTGCTCGTTTCTCCGAAGTCCTGATAGACGGCGGCAGCAGCATCAACATCTTGTACAAAGACACCATGGAGGAGTTGGGAATCAGGCAGAGGCAACTGCAGTGCAGCCGGACGGTGTTCCATGGCATAGTCCCTGGCCTTTCCTGCTCGCCAATCGGCAAGATCTTGATCGACGTCCTCTTCGGAAACAAAGATCATTTCTGCCGTGACTCAATATGGTTCGAGGTGGTGGACCTAGAGAGCCCATACCATGCACTGCTTGGCCGGCCAGCCCTGGCCAAGTTCATGGCAGTCCCTCGCTATGCCTACCTCAAGATGAAGATGCCGAGTTCTAAGGGGATTTTGACCAAAACTGGCGACTACAAGAAGTCGTCCGCCTGCGCGTCAGAGAGGAGTCGGCTGGCCGAGTCCCTCGTGATCGCAGCTGAGAAGCGGCTGCTAGATCAAGTTGTGGCGATGGCAAGCTGGCATCCAGAGATGTCGCCTGATCCTAAAGAGTCGGAAGCTGAGGGCTCGTTCAAGCCGGCCAAGGAGACAAAGAAGATACCTTTGGACCTAGAGCACCCAGAGAGTTATCCTGTCGTAGGAGCCCACCTCGATAGCAAATAGGAAGGCAAGCTCGTCGATTTCCTCCATGAGAATCGAGACATCTTCGCATGGTCCCCCAAGGACATGCCAGGTGTCCCGACGGAATTCGCCGAGCACAAATTACACGTCCGATCTAGTGCCACACCAGTCAGACAGCCTTTACGCCGATTGTCAGAAGAGAAGAGGAGAGTTGTCAGAGAGGAGATAGCCCGGCTACTCGCAGACGGCTTCATCATGGAAGTATTCTTCCCAGAATGGCTGGCCAACCCGGTCCTGGTACTGAAGAAGAACAAGCAATGGCGAATGTGTATTGACTACACAAGCCTCAACAAAGCATGCCCCAAGGACCCGTTCGCCTTGCCAAGGATCGACCAAGTGATAGACTCAACGGTCGGATGCGAGCTGTTGAGTTTCTTGGATGCATATTTAGGGTATCACCAGATCAAGTTAAACCCAGCCGACAGGCTGAAGACTGCCTTCATCACGCCGTTTGGAGCTTTATGCTACCTAACCATGACGTTCGGCTTAAGGAACACCAGCGCCACTTTCCAACGATGCATGCAGAAGTGTCTCCTCAAGTAGCTCGGCAGAAATGCTCACGTATACGTAGATGATGTGGTGGTGAAGACAGAGAAGCATGGAACACTGCTGGAAGACCTCAAGGAGACCTTTGAGAACTTGCACCGATTTCAGGTCAAGCTCAACCCGGAGAAGTGTGTCTTTGGAGTACCAGCCGACCAGCTCCTTGGTTTCCTGGTCTCCGAACGTGGCATAGAATGCAACCCTGTGAAGATCAAGGCAATTGAGAGGATGGAGGTACCCAGTCGACTGCTGGACGTACAAAAATTCATCGGCTATTTGGCGTCCGTCAGCCGATTCATCAGTCGGCTGGGCGAGAAGGCTCTTCCCCGGTACCAACTCATGAAGAAGACCTTATTTTTCGAGTGGAACCACAAGGCAGATGAAGCATTTGTCCAACTAAAGAAGATGCTGGAAACTCCACCTGTTTTGGCGGCTCCGACTCCTAAGGAGCCCATGCTCCTCTACATCGCCGCCAGCAGCCGTGTGGTCCGCACGGTCATTGTAGTAGAACGCAAGGAGGAAGGCAAAGCACTACCAGTTCAGAGACCGGTATATTATTTGAGTGAAGTACTGTCGACCTCCAAGAAAAACTACCCCCACTACCAGAAGATGTGCTATGGTGTGCATTTTGCCGCCAAGAAATTGAAGCCTTACTTCCAAGAACATCCAATCACTGTGGTCTGCACGGCTCCTCTAGCCGAGATCATCGGCAGCCGAGACACTTCGGGACGAGTGGCCAGGTGGGCCATAGATTTGGCCCCCTACACCATCTACTACCAGCCTCGCACTACCATCAAGTCATAAGCGCTGGCTGACTTCCTCGTCGACTGGGCTGAAACCCAGTACCTACCACCAGCGCCCGACTCCACCCATTGGCAAATGCACTTCGGCGGCTCCAAAATGCGCACCGGCTTGGGAGCCGGCATCGTCCTCACCTCTCCCAAGGGCGAAAAGCTCAAGTATGTGCTACAAATCCATTTTGCTACCTCCAACAACGTCGCTGAGTATGAGGCACTCATTCATACACTCCGGCTAGCCAAAGAACTCGGCATTCGCCGGATCCTGTGTTATGGTGACTCCGACTTGGTGGTCCAGCAGTCGTCAGGCGATTGGGACGCCAAAGATGCAAACATGGCGAGCTACCGCTTCCTTGTACAACAACTCGGTGGGTATTTCGAGGGATGCGAGTTTCTCCATGTGCCAAGAAACGACAACGACCAAGCAGACGCCCTGGCGCATATCGGCTCCACCCGTCAGGCGATACCGTCCGGCGTCGCCCTCCAGCGCCTCCTCAAGCGGTCATTCAAGGCATCACCGGAGTCAGACTCCATTTTCGTGTCAGCTCCTCCTAGAGTAGTCGGATCCGACTCAAGGGCCCCCGCAGACGGTGCGAGTATTCCGGCAGGCGGCGCGACGATCGTGGTAGTCGCACCCGGCCCGGGGACTGCGGAGCCTGGCCCAGAGGCTTCGGAGCCCGGCCCGGGGACTTCATCGACACAGCAAGTGGCTACCGAATCCAACCCGCCGCCTCCCGGCCCAGCCACCCTCATCCAAGTCGCAGTATTGGCAGTTGCAGAAATTGCAGCACCTTCATGGGCCCAGCCCATCCTCAAATTCATGGTGGATAAAGAGCTGCTGGCCGATGAGATCTCGGCTCGGCAAGTACAACGCCGGGCGGCAGCGTACGCCATCATCAATAGAGAGCTCGTAAGGCGCATCATCTCTGGTATTCACCAGCGGTGTGTGGAGCCAGAGCAAGGCCAGGCAATCCTCAAAGACACCCATCAAGGCGAATGTGGCCATCACGCGGCTTCAAGAGCACTCGTCGCTAAAGCTTTCCGCCATGGCTTCTTCTGGCCGACTGCTCTTGAAGACGTCAAGTATCTAGTCCAAAAATGCAAGGAATGCCAGAAGTACCACTCTAGGCCTTATCAGCCGGCTTCGGCACTCAAGACTATTCCTATTGCCCGGCCCTTTGCTCTTTGGGGCCTAGACATGGTCGGACCATTCAAGATGGCGCGAGGTGGTTTGACTCATTTACTTGTCGAAGTGGACAAGTTCACCAAGTGGATAGAGGCAAAGCCAATCAAGAGTTTGAATGGGCCGACTATTGTGACCTTCATCTCCGACATCACAATTCGGTACGGCATACCGCACAGCATCATCACCGACAACGGCACAAACTTTGCGAAAGGTGCCTTGGCCCATTTCTGTGCGACGCAGGGCATCCGACTGGACTTAGCGTCCGTTTCCCATCCGCAGTCCAACGGCCAAGTAGAGCGAGCAAATGGCTTAATCCTGTCCGGCATCAAGCCCCGGCTGGTCGAGCCTCTGGAGCGCTCGGTAGGCTGGTGGCTTGATGACTTGCCAGCCGTCCTCTGGAGCCAGCACACGACTCCAAACAAATCAACCGGCTTCACGCCCTTCTTCCTCGTCTATGGTGCCGAGGCCGTCATCCCAACGGACATAGAGTTCGACTCCCCTCGAGTCACCATGTACACCGAGTAGGAAGCGGAGGAAGCACGTCAAGACAGCGTCGATCTACTAGAAGAGGGCCGGCTGTTGGCACTCAGCCAGTCCAGCATCTACCAGCAGAGCCTATGCCGATACTACAATCGGAAGGTCAAGCCGTGATCTTTCTAAGAAGGAGACCTTGTGCTTCGGCTGATTCAGAGAACAGCTGGCCAGCACATGCTCTCAGCACCTTGGGAAGGCCCCTTCATCATCAGCAAGGTGTTGGGCAATGACTCCTACTACCTGATCAACGCTTAGAAGCCCCGAGCGCGCAAAAGGGACGACTCGGGCAAAGAGAAGGAGCGGCCACGGAATGCAAATCTCCTCCGAAGATTTTACAGTTAAATGCAGCATGTATCACGCTACCTTTTGTATTAAAATACGAAGACTTTGGGCCCCTCGAGAAGATCTCGGGGACTGCCTTCTTTTATCTATATGATAACGAGTTATGCCTATGAGTATGTTGTTCTTTACCGATTGGCACCGGGTTCGACTAGTTGGCCTGGAGACTTGCCATCTTGAGATATGAAATGACTTCCTGTAGCCGGACAACTAGTGTGTGGCACTCAAGCCGTCTCCTGTTAGAAGCCGCAGATCGCAGAGCGGCTGACTGGCAAGCAGGAGTAAGGTAGAATGGGTGTCCATATGAAAAATGGCTAAGGACTCAAGGCATGCACATAGCTTAAGCCGGTTTCCAGCTTTTTTGCAACCGACTCTCAAGCAACCGGCTCGTCGTTTTCTAAATTAACTTGCTAAAAACTCTAAATGGCTAAGTACTTGCCTCCCAAAGAAGCCAAGTATTTGATCTAGCGGCAGTCCGCAGAGCGGCTGTCCGACTAGCCAAAGGGCAACCAAGGGAAGGCAACACAGGAAAAAAGCCAAAGAGCAATAAGCAAGAAGAGATAGAATGCGGATAAAATATTTACATAGAAAGGCCCTTGGCCGAATCATCAAATAGGAGTTCAAGATACACCCACACCCAGTGGGTGGAATTGTGCAAAATAACAAGTTCATTGGGACTACTAAGCAGGAAAAACAAAGATAAAGTGGCAGCCTAGGAAGCCGCGGACGGACTCGGAGGAGCAGAGGGGTCGGCAGTGCCAGTTGGCATGGCAGTCGGCTGGTTGGTCTCCGCCTGATCACCCCTGGAGACAGCTGGCTCAGTTGTGCGCGGCTCGTTGCTAGAGGCATGGTCGGGCTGGGGCTGGCCGTCTGCCTCGACCTCTGGCGCCTCCTCCTCGCCTTCCTCTTCGCCACTGGAGTCAATCACCTCCGCCGAATCCTCGCCGTCGTCCGAGTTCAGCCCGAACCACTCCGGCGGCGCCTCCTCGCCGTTCTCAGCCTGCTTTAGAATGAAGACACTAGTGTCAGTGTACTCAGCAATCGATGCGGCGCACCTGACGAGATCGTCCTCCACCGTTGCCAGCTCTGCCTGAGCTTTGAGCCGGAACGTGGCTAACTGGGCTAAACTCGGCCCAGGATACCACGCCTTGGCGAACTCCAAGGCCCGGCGGGCTCCGGCCTGGGCTGCAGAACCCTTCCAGGCCTCAAGACGGTCGGCTGGCACCTCCAACCAATCGGCAGTACGACTGGGGGTGCATGGCGCCTGCATGTCTGGCCACAGGGCGGCAATCTCCTGGGCGCCGACATGTTGAAGCCGACGCAGCATCTAGTGGGCTGGCCGAAGGTGGACCTCGATGCTGAGGACCTGCTCGCCAAGAGTCCGGGGGGCGTTGGCGGCAATCAGTGCGCCGTCCGCCCTCCGTGCTTCACGATCAGCCTCAATGGCTTGGTTGGCGGCGTACGAGTGGCCAGGAAAGAAGTTTGCTAAAGAAGAAGACCGAAGGAACAAGGGGAAACAAGGGGAAGCTCACCATTGACGAGATCTTCGATTGCTTGGAAGTCGGAGACTAGTGTCGCCTCTTTGTTGGTCCAGGAGGAGCGCTCGGACGAAAATTCGGCGAGAAGGGCGGCCTCCTTGTCCTCCGCCTCCCTCTGGGCCCTCTAGAGCAGCTCCTTCTGCTCCGCCAGCTGCGCAGCCAGCCGGTCGTGCTCCCCCGTCAGCCGGCCACAGTCCTCCTCCCTGATGCGCAGCGCGGTGTTGACTTCGCCCCGCTGCTGCTGAAGGGCGGCGTTGGCCTCTGAAAAATGAGGGGGAAGGATGTTGATCGTCTGCAAAAAGAAAGGTCACAGGGAAGATCCGGCCCGACTGCTCAGCAGTCGGCCCGAATCTTGGGGACTACAACCCGCGGGTGCACTAGCGCGCCCCCACAGAGAAAGAAGAGGACTTACCCCGGCTGTCCGACAAGTCGGCGGTCCGCTTGGCCAGCTCCTCGACGTTGGCGTTGAAGGAGGTCACGCGGAGATTATGGTAATCCTGCATCAAATTTCAGAAAAAAAGCATTGGTACTTGGAACTCGCTGGTTAGAGTTTCGAGCCGCCTGCTCAGCAGCCGACCCAAAAATCGGGGACTACACCTAGTGGGTGCGCTGGCGCGCCCCCACAAAGAAAAAACAAGGAAGGCTGCGTACCCGGATGGCCGTTCGTGACGCCAGGTATGCCTTGGTGCACTCCTTGATGGCGTCACCCTCCGCCCGGAGCTTGGCTTGGATGTCCAGGAGCGCGAGGTTCAACGGGCCCGTCCCGCCTGCCCGCACCCACCCGGTGGGAGCGGCGCTCGACACCTCGGTGTCTGGGATCGAGGAGCTCACAGCGCAGATATCGAGAGGACGCTGCGCTGAGGCCGCCTTCGCGAGACAGCGACGCGTCGGCGTACTGACCTCAAGGGCCAAGCCCGTCACCGCCGCACCTCTGGTTGGCGGCACTGGCGGATCCGCCGGTTGCCCTCCTAGCGCGCCTCCGGAGGGTGGCGGTGGCGGCACAATGACCTCCGGTGTAGCAGTGACCTAGGCGTCCCTCTCCATGACCGGGTTCTCGTCGCCGGCTTCCCCAGTCTGCACCGAGAACTCCAGTGGCGGTGGTGCGGAGTTCAAGGGGACGACGAACACCGCCGACTGACGGCGTGCGGCTTCCTCGGCACGCTTCTTCTCCGCATCGGCGGCCTCGGCCTCTGCCAGCTTCTTGAGGGTGGCGGCCTCCGCCTTGTCGGCTTCCGCCTTCTTCAGACGGGCGGCTTCCCGCCCCTCGCGCGCCTCCCGCGCGTTCCGCTCCGTCGCCTCCCGGAGGTCGGCGGCGGGGTCAACCCGCCGGGTGGTGGAGGAGGTCTCCGCCGACTTCACGACGGAGCCGGTGGACGACTTCTCAAGAGAGAGAGGGGCCCTGAAGCCGGAAAACAAAGGAAATTTCAGACAGACTCAATAAAGAAATACGAAGGTACGAAGGGAGGTGGTGCTTACGCTAAAATAAGCTGTGACAACTTCACCACCTTGCGAAAGTGGTTGGCCTTTGCGACCGCTTCGTCCCGCTTGGTCACCGCGGCCGAGCCCTTTGGCTTCTTTGGCCGATTGCCAAACAGACTCGCCCCGGCCCTGCGCTTCTTCCCGCCGCCTTGGGCGTCCGGCGGAGCTGACGAGCCCGCGGCCGACTAGCCGGCTCCTGGCTGGTGGCAGGGGATGACCTCCTCATCGTCATCGGGCCAGTCCTCAAGACTGGCCCCAAGTCTTGGGCCGCTCGCTGCGCCGCCTCCTCCCTCGGCGTCGTCCTCCAAGGACGCCGCCCCCAGGTTGGGGTCGTCAACATCACTCTCCACCCGGTCGGGGAGGAATTCGCAGTCCGGCCCCGCGGTGCCGGCTATTGGCTGGAGGAGGGGGTTCTGACCAAAGCCGGCTGGTCAGATCGGACAAAACGGACTCAGCAACGAAGTAGTCAGAGAGAAAGAGAAAAAGAAAAAATGACTCACCAGAGGCGGAGGGGCGGTAAGTGAATACGGCTCCTTGCCGAACTGCCACTCCTCTCTAAGGTCGCAGCTCGCCAGATAGTTCACCATGTAGGCCACCTCCTCGTGTGGCATCTCCTTGGTGCACATCCGACTCAGGTCCCAATGCCCGCTCATCTGGCAGATCATGTGGGGGCGACTTTGTAGAGGGAGCACTCAGCGCGCCAGGAAGGCGACCAGCAAGTCCGGCCTGGTCAGGCCCTCCGACTGCACCAGTACTCGAAGCCGTGCAACGGCACCGGCTCCCGCAGGCGTCAACGTCCGGGCCCGGTGCGACCAGTTGGGTTGCCTCCCAGCCGGTGGGCCGGCTACAAAGGCCGGCAGGTTGATCCAGTCGCCCTCCACGGAGACGTTCTTCACGTAGAAGTACGACCGCTGCCACATCTTCACCGACTTGATCAGCTTGATGGTGGGAAACGGGTTGTCGGCCCCCGACGTCCGCACGGCGATGAGCGCGCCGCACTGAGCCGGCATGCCCGCGGCTTGGGTGTCGAGCTTGGTGTAGAAGAACTCCCCCCAGAGCTCTAGGATGGGGAGAACGCCGATGAAGCACTCTCACAGGGTGACGAAGGCGAACAGCAGCACCACCGTGTTGGGGGTGAGGTGGTGCGGCTGGAGTGCGTAGAACTCAAGGAAGGAGCGGAATAAGCTGCTCGCCGGCAGGCCCAGGCCGCGCAGGCAGTTCGAGCGGAAGACGACCCGCTCGTCCTCCTGCGGTGCCAGCGAGATTTCCTCCCTCGACACGAGACGAACCCGAATGAGGTCCTCGCTGGGCAACCGGCGCGTCTTGCGGAGGAAATCGATGTGGTCGTCGTGAACCTCCGAACCGTCCCAGGTGCCGGGTGCGCTGTAGGGGGCGTGATGGCGGAGGAAGAGCTCATCGTGAGAAGATTGCCGCAGCGCTCGACGTAGCTTGAGGTGCGGCAGAGAGAGAGAGAGGGAGAGAAGAAGAAGTAGTGGGGAGGTGGGACGCGCGTGCTCTGCCGTTTCCCCTCCTCCCCTTACTTATAGCCCAGCGGGCTGAGAAGCCGAGGGGGCGGTTGTGGGATTTACTGCGCCCACTACTCCACGCCCCCCATGTTTATCACGCAAAATTACTACGTGCGGTAATTCCGTGGGAACCTCAACCGCCCCCACGGCCGCAGCGGATCCACTCGCGTGCCGAGGCATGGTAGTGGCGTGCCTCTCCTGCAGACATGTCCCGTCTCGCGGATGGGCATGTGGGCTGGCTCGGCCACTGGTTGCCACGCGGTGAGCACGGAATGGGTGGCGGTCAGGAAGCTTAGCTCACACGCTACTGAGTTCCCGCCGAGGAATTCGAAAGCATTTTTGAACAACTCAAAGTCCGGCGACTCCGACTCCTGCCAGTCGGCCCGGTAGAAGTCAAACGAGGTCTCACCTCAAGCACTCGAAGAAATAAACAGTTGAGGCTCCTCGGCTGATCGTCCATGGCGCCTCACCAGTTTCGGGGACTACTGTCGGAGTAATGGGCCACAGGTAGGCTAACCCGAGGCCAAGAACCTTTCAAGACATCGGGGCTGACTGCGCCCCTCAAGACACCAGGATGGAGAGCCGCCTTCCAGAGGCCGGCTGAAGGAACAGCCGACTGCCCGCATGCGGCCGAGTCCTGGAGGCGAGGTCGAGACGGGCCGGCTCCGCCTGGCGGCTTCCAAAGAAGCCGGCCACGGGGAGTCGGCCCACGACGCCAACAAAGCCCATATCCTTATCAGGGGGGATGGACGGGGAGTGGCAACAGTAAAGCCCACTCCCTCCCCTTTTCCATGGGATGGCTAGGCCATAGTGCATCGTACCAACGGAGATCTCCGTCCGGCGATGCACTGTTGCCGTGCCATCCCTGACATCAGCAATAGTGGGCGGAGTCCTGCGCCCATGATGGCCTGTCGGTACGGCCGATGGACGATGGGCCCTACCGGTCAGTGAGAGTCCAAGAGACGGCAATAGCGCCACCAGTCGGACCCGAAGGAAGCCGGCCCCCAGAAGTCGGCCTGCCCCTCCCAAGGGTCCCACACGTCATTAACCAGACGAGACAGGGAGTGGCTACAGTAATAGCCCGCCAGGTGGCGGAGCTGTAGCCATGACCCCATGACCAAGCATGCGTCGTTAGAGGCACGGCTACAGTAATCAGCAGCCGACAGGACCCGCAGGCGGCGGGTACGGCCTGTCGGCTGCGTACCAGACCAGTCGGCGGGGCCCACCAGCCGGCGGGCCCCAGCAGTCGGCAGAGAAGTCGGCGGGCGAAGAGACTGACGGTTGGGCCCTGCGCCCAGTCGGTTTACCATTGTACCCCTGGGGGGTAGGCCTATATAATCCCCCAGGGCACCCATGCAAAGGGTTCCGATCCATTTTAGAATTAGACCAGGCCTTAGAACAGGAGGAGAGCTGGCCTAGTCCCCTCCTATCCACAGATACCGCTCGAGGAGCACCATTGTACTCACTTTGCCTTAGTGATCATGTGGAGACCCCGCAGAGCAGGACTAGAGGTGTTATCTCCTAGGAGAGCCCCGAACCTGGGTAAAGTTCACCGGCGTTCGTGTCTACGCCTCATCCCGTTTCCAGGCACCGGCGACGTTCTACTCGCCCCCACCATGATAAACCATCCATTGGCATATGTCGCACCCAACCCCCGACATGTAGCAAGAGGCTATCCTACTGTGAAGGAGGACGGGTCTCCTTTTGACCAGGATGACTTCATAGCCTGCGTACGCGAAGTCCGGCCTCAGGCGACTAGTCTTGCAGATGACACCAATGTGGACAAGTACCAGCCTGGTTTTGATAGTGAGAATAAGAAGATGGCCACTCCCTCATACAAAGTAACAGATCTGATCCCACTAGTGAGAGAAGATACATTTGCCACGGAAGTTGACCCGATCGGCCTGATTGACGACGAAGCCGAATTTGTCGCCATGAACGGCTTTGATTGGTCAAAACCCAACTTTCAGCAAACAGAAGGTGGTGAACCGGCGAGGGAGGGACGATGATCATATTCATGGGCTTATAAAGCCTTGTAATAACTTAGTTAAAACACCGCATGTTTGCTTATGCCATCACGCATAAAACACTTCTATGCAAGTATGTGTTTCCAGATGCCAACGTATGCATCGTTTTAATGTTTATCTCTGCAATGTTTGAACTCTGCTCCTGTAACTACAAAGAAAAGACTGGCATGGCGGTTTAGAACCAAACGGGTTTAAACACCTAATTTTGAGCCAATATATTTACCTCAATAAAAGCAGAGACAAATATAAATAAAGGATAAGGTCTAATACCAACTCTTTAGTTAACGCAGCACATAAGCGCGTATAGGTAATAACCATACCTTGTCCCTTTTGATCCTTAGATCGCCGTTTTAAATAATCCGGGTGATTGAATTTGATAACTCAATATTTATGAAAAGTCAATGCCTCTTGAATACTCAATGATCATTATACCTTAGTGGCTCGTACCTTTTGATCCTTGAACCACCGGCTTGAATGACCCGAACGGCGGTGTTGTCCAATAATTGAGCCAGTGAAGAAGACCAGGCTAATTTATTTGTAATATTGAAACAACAAAAAATTAAAAGGCACACAACAGATAACAAGCATAATTTTAACCTTGTATTCAAAAGGTTAGGGTATCTGATTCGAATACGATTAGTAAACCGGACCAAAGGGGTTACGCTAAGGTTCGAATACGACCATATAGCCCCCACTTGCTTTGGCGTTGCGCCGATTAAGAGGGTACCGGCAGCTATGTTCTCTTTGGTTCGAATACTACCTATGTTTGAACAGGAAGCCCCCAAATGACCTTGGGAGGTTTTTAACGACCCTGATTCAAATACGATCCAAGTCGGACTCAAAAGGGGTTAAGCTATGATTCAGATACGATCAAGAAGCCCCCAGATGAGTTTGGCCTTGAGCCGATCAAGAGGGTTATGACAACTATGTTCTCTTTGGTTCGAATACGACCTATGTTTGAACAGGAAGCCCCCAAGTGACCATGAGATTTGCAGCTAGATTCGGATACGATCATAAGCTGGACCAAAAAGGTTAAACCTCATTCAAATATGATCAGCTCCTTAATAGTCATTTGTAAAGAAAAAATAATAAAGATGCATAATCTTTGCAAAGAAAAGAGACCGATGGTATTACTTTATTGCTTATCATAGTATATAAAACGTGAACGTATGTACACGATGAGAGTCGGTGGCTCAGGTGTAGTATGGCCGAAGTTGAGCAATGTTCCACGGCCGGCGGGTCTCTTCCTCCGACTTACGTGAGTCTTTGTGCTCTCGAACGTCAATGAGGTAATATGACCCATTGTTTAAATTCTTACTAACCACAAATGGTCCTTCCCAAGGTGGGGATAGCTTGTGTGCATCTGATAGATCCTGGATGAGCCAGAGCACCAAGTCGCCTTCCTGAAAAGTCCTGGACTTAACCTGGCGGTTGTGATAACGACACAGGTCCTGTTGATAAATTGTTGACCGGGACGCTGCTAAGTCTCTTTCTTCATCCAACAAGTCAAGTGCATCCTGTCTGGTTTGTTCATTGTTAGCTTCAACATAAGCCGCCACACGGGGCGAGTCATGACGGATGTCACTAGGCAACACTGCTTCTGCTCCATAAACCATGAAGAAAGGTGTGTAACCTGTAGACCTATTGGGTGTAGTGTTGATACTCCATAACACTGAGGGTAATTCCTCTACCCAGCAACCCGGCGTTCGCTGTAAAGGAACCATAAGCCGGGGTTTTAGCCCTTTCAAAATTTCCTGATTGGCTCTCTCAGCTTGACCATTGGATTGAGGATGAGCTACAGAAGAAACATCAAGCCGGATGTGCTCTCGTTGACAAAACTCTTCCATAGCCCCTTGGGACAGATTAGTGCCATTGTCTGTGATAATATTGTGTGGAAAGCCGAAACGGAAGATCACTTTTCTCATGAACTGAACCGCCATAGCTGCGTCATACTTAGTCAGGGCTCCGCCTCAACCCACTTGGTGAACTTATCAACTGCCACTAGGAGATGTGTATTTTTATCTTTAGACCTTGTGAAAGGTCCTACCATGTCAAGCCCCCAGACCGCAAACGGCCAACTGATTGGAATCATCCGGAGCTCTTGAGCCAGCACATGCGCTTGTCGTGCAAATTTTTGACATCCATCACATCTACTGACCAGATCTTCTGCATCAGCATGAGCCACCAACCAGTAAAAACCGTGACGAAACGCCTTGGCCACTAAAGATTTTGACCCGGCGTGATGACCACAATCGCCTTCATGGATCTCACGAAGGATTTCTTGACCTTCTTCAGGGGAAACACATCGTTGTAACGCTCCGGAAACACTGCGATGATACAACTCTCCATCTGAAATCGTCATGGACTTAGACCGCCGGGTTATCTGTCATGCCAGGGTCTCATCTGCTGGCAACTCTCCCTGAGTCATGTAAACCAAGAACGGTATTGTCCAATCTGGGATGACATGAAGAGCTACCACCAACTGCGCCTCCGGGATAGGAACAGCTAAATCTTCGTCTGTAGGCAACTGGACAGAGGGGTTATGCAAAAGATCCAAAAATGTGTTAGGTGGCACCGGCTTACGCTGAGACCCCAACCGGCTTAAGGCATCAGCCGCCTCGTTCCTTCGACGATCAATGTGCTCCACCTGATAACCTTTAAAATGCCCTGCAATAGCATCAACCTCCCGACAATAAGCCGCCATGAGAGGGTCCTTGGAATCCCACTTGCCAGATACCTGTTGAGCCACTAGATCTGAGTCGCCAAGACATCTGACCCGGCTCAAACTCATTTCTTTCGCCACTCGAAGACCATGGAGCAAGGCTTCATACTCTGCTGCGTTGTTAGTGCAAGGAAACATCAATCGTAACACATAACAAAATTTGTCACCTTGCGGGGAAGTTAATACAACTCCAGCCCCCGAGCCTTCCAACTATCTGGACCCATCAAAATGAATAGTCCAATACGTGTTGTCTGGTTTTTCTTCTGGCATCTGCATCTCTGTCCAGTCATTGATGAAGTCCACTAGAGCTTGAGATTTGATTGCAGTACGTGGAACATATTTCAAACCATGAGACCCAAGCTCAATTGCCCACTTGGCGACTCGCCCAGTGGCTTCTCTATTTTTAATAATGTCTCCCAAAGGAGCGGAGCTAACCATAGTGATTGGATGTCCCTGAAAGTAATGCTTAAGCTTCCGGCTTGCCATGAGCACCCCATATACAAGCTTCTGCCAATGTGGATATCGTTGCTTAGATTCAATTAACACTTCACTGACGTAATAAACCGGCCGTTGAACCGGATGCTCCTTGCCAGCCTCCTTGCACTCTACCACAATAGCTACACTAATAGCCCGTGAGTTAGCGGCCACGTATAACAATAGGGGCCCTTTCTCAATTGGAGCAGCCAGGACCGGCGGCTCAGCAAGTTGTGTCTTCAAATCCTCAAAAGCAGTGTTCGCAGCTTCACTCCAAACAAAAACATCTGTTTTCTTCATCAACTGATACAGAGGCATAACCTTTTCCCCTAATCGGCTTATGAACCGGCTCAAAGCAGCAACACGACCTGCCAGCCGCTGAACATCATTGACGCATGTTGGTTTGGCTAGGGATGTAATTGCCTTGATTTTTTCCGGGTTAGCTTCAATACCTCTGTTGGACACCAAAAAACACAACAGCTTGCCGGCTGGCACTCCAAAAACACACTTGGCCGGGTTAAGCATCATTTTGTAAACTAGAGATTATCAAAAGTCTCTTTCAGGTCTGTGACCAAGGTTTCCTCTTCCCTGGATTTTACCACTATGTCATCACATAAGCATGAACGTTACGCCCAATTTGATTGTGAAGACAATTCTGCACACACACTGCTGGTAAGTCGCCTGGGCACTCTTAAGCCCGAAAGGCATAGACACATAGCAGAAAGATCCAAAAGGAGTAATAAAAGATGTCTTCTCTTGATCCTTGACTACCATCTTAATCTGATGATAACCGGAATAAGCATCCAAGAAACTCAACCGTGTGCAACCCGCCGTAGCATCAATGATCTGATCAATACGGGGGAGAGCAAAAGGATCAGTCGGACAAGCCCTGTTCAGATCGGTGTAATCCACACACATACGCCAGGTGCCATTCTTTTTGAGCACAAGCACCGGGTTAGCTAACCACTCTGGGTGAAAGACCTCCACAATGAACCCACCTGCTAAGAGCCGGGCCACCTCTTCTCCAATGGCCTTCCGCCTTTCCTCACTGAATCGTCGGAGAAACTGTTTGACAGATTTGAACTCTGGATCAATATTAAGAGTGTGCTCAGCGAGTTCCCTCGGGACACCCGGCATGTCTGAAGGTTTCCATGCAAAGATGTCCCGGTTCTCACGGATGAACTCGATGAGCGCGCTTTCCTATTTTGGATCCAAGTTTGCGCTGATGATGAACTGCTTGGATGAGTTGCCAGGAACAAAATCGACCAACTTAGTGTCATCAGCTGATTTGAATTTCAACACGGGCTCATGCTCTGTTGTTGGTTTCTTTAATGACGTCATGTCCGCCGGGTCAACATGATCCTTATAAAACTTTAACTCCTCTGTTGCACAGACAGATTCAGCATAGGCAGCGTCACCTTCTTCACACTCCAAGGCTATCTTCCGGCTCCCATGTACCATAATGGTACCCTTATGACCCGGCATCTTGAGCTGCAAATACACATAACACGGTCGAGCCATGGATTTGGCATAAGCCGGCCACCCAAACAAATCATGATATGGGCTCTTGATCTTAACCACCTCAAAGGTTAATTTCTCCGCTCTGGAGTCATACTCATCCCCAAAGGCTACTTCTAACTCAATCTTACCGACCGGGCATGCCGACTTACCAGGTACCACACCGTGAAAAACAGTGTTGGATTGTTTAAGATTTTTATCGGTCAATCCCATCTGGCGAAACATCTCATAGTAGAGGATGTTAATGCTGCTGCCTCCGTCCATCAGTACCTTAGTGAACTTGTATCCACCAACCTAAGGAGTTAACACGACAGATGTCCTAGAGCAAGGACTTAGTCGTAGGGCCATCGCACTAGGAACCTTAAAGGGGTTAATCGGGACAAAGGACACGAGATGGATTTTATCCTAGTTCGGCCCCTTACGATGAAGGTAAAAGCCAGCGTCTAGTTGGGATTGGTATTGCTGGGGTTTCGATCTCCAAGAGGCTCAACTCGTCGGCTTGGTTATCGATCTGTTGTTTCTTTCCCTAAGCCGCCGCCGGGTCGTCCCCTTATATACATGGGTTGACGCCTGGCGGCCTACAAAGTCCCGGCCGGCTCATAAAATGTGTCCAGCTCGGTGACTTCTTTTATATGCCTTTCTTTACATATGTCGGTTTACAATTTTGGGCCTTAAGCCGCCTTTGGGCTTAGGCCTTCTATAAGTCTAGATAACTATCATCTTGAATATTACTGGACTTCTTTTTATAACCTGCCATTGAGGTTGACCCGGCCCCTCCTGGGTGGGTCATACCTGGTAGTTATATCCCCAATAGGAGCCCCGAACGGACTCCGGATCAGCCCTCCCGAGAGGTTTTAGGGCTTGGCGGCGGCTTCGTATCGTAAAACGCGATGATTTCTTCTCCCTAATTTTTTTCTCCCCGAAACACAATATATGGAGTTGGAGTTGGAGTCGGAGAGGCAACAGGGGGCCCACGAGGTAGGGGGCGCGCCCCCCACCCTTATGGCAAAGTGGTGGGCCCCCTGGCCTTCATCTTTTGCAGGTATTTTTCTTATTTTCTGAAAAGTGGCTCTGTGAAGTTTCAGGTCATTCCGAGAATGTTTGCTCCTGCACATAAATAACACCATGGTAATTCCGCTGAAAACAATGTCAGTCCGGGTTAGTTCCATTCAAATCATGCAAGTTAGAGTCCAAAACAATGGCAAAAGTGTTTGGAAAAGTATATATGTTGGAGACGTATCACACCTCTCTTGCGGCGCCGTTTAGGCATCGGGGGTGCGATGGCTGTTGGTGGCGTTGAGGCAGATCTGCGACGGTAGACGGGTGCATCGGGGGATAAGTCCCGTTGCGGTGGAAGAGAAGGTCGTGTGAGTGGCCCCAGCAAAGAGGACGACGACACCGATGAAGCGAGAGGGCGCGATGCAAGGCTCTTGGTCTGTCGCCGTGGATGTGAAACGTCCATCTCTAGCAATGGACGACGCGGTCTTGGTAGGCGCTCCGGCATGGTGGAGGACAGTGGCGATGGATGGGGTGGAGGACGGCGGCGATGGATGTGGTGGCGGACGGAGGAGGCTGGTGTGGGGATGGTGTTCTAGCGCGGATGGTGTATGAATGGGAAAAATGGAGGGAGAGGTACGGGGAACCATGTTTTTGGGACGCGCCTGTCTAAAATATGGGAAAGTTACGAACTTATAGCCCCCGTTTAAAATTTGGACGTCTCGTCGGTTGGGGATAAGACTGTAATCTCGCATCTCGCCAATATTTTCCCAGAGCAATTTTGGGCGAGGAGAGGGTGTTTTGGTGTCCATGGTTGGCACCCACGGTGTATGAATGGGGCTGACAGGTAGGGCGGTTGTGTCACGTTTGAGAGAAGTTACAAACCTGCCCCTGTTGAAAATATTTGCCTACATCAATTTCGGCCGAGTCGAGTTTGTTTTGCCGCCCACCGTGTATGAATGGGGAAACGAAGGGAGAAACAAAGGTCTTTCAGACGATCTTGAATCAAATGTGTTTTGCCACCCATGTTTGGCGCCCAGCATGTCGGAATGGGCTCAGAGGCGGCCGTGTCACTTCTAATTGAAGTTACTAACCTACCCCTATTGAAAGCAGTGGAAATCGGGCCGATGGATTGTCCGTGTAATGGGTAGACAGTAATTTCCATCTCCCAAACACTTGGCTGCAGGAAGCTGACATGGGAGTGGACATTTTGCCTCTTCTTTAGAATTTTGGGACAATAAGCATCCATGTTTACCACGGCAACTAAATTCGAATCCATTTTGTGTTCCTATACGAATCTTTATAAATCATTCTATGTGTTTTTATATATCTTCAAAAGAATGACAAAGATGTATTCCACTGTCATATATGAATATGATTTACAAATGCCGATACTCAAATTCAGAAGCTAGAATCCAGTTTAAGGTGAATTCGAATATTTGGAACACTTTATGTCCAACTCAAATGTCACACGTAGCATAATGTGTACTCCCATTTAGATATGTACACAAGCGATGTATCAAGATTCAAATACCGAGTCAATCAACCAAGAATGTACATAACTAACAGACATATAAACACTTATAGAGTATATGGATCAATAATATCAACTAACATACATAAGATAGGCCGATGTACTTTTTTTTGCTAGAACAACATCCTTTTTTTAGTGAAGCTACCATAGCATCTTGGCCCTTTCCGATGTGTGCCACTTATGGTCCATCTATACTACTATTATTGATGAATGCACATTCAGCCCGATTGGCATATTTGTAGGTCTGGCACAGCAATCAAAATGCAATGTCTCCAAGTCTTATCAATTAATACAGACTTGTGATCAAATAAAATTACAAACCAAAAAACAATTATTACATGATCTCTAAAACAAATGGTTTGATTGGTTACATGAACAAACAACACAAAGGTTATTCAACGATGGAAAGAACATATCACCTATGATTTACCAAGTGGGAATTAATTTCCTTTTTTTCCTTCAGGAACATAACAATGCGGTCAGTCTCAGCTTGCTTCGTTTTGAAATGTGCAAACTATTTAATGGTTGTCTTGAGTACTGCTTGTGATTGTGATGTTTGCTTCCTCAACATGTCAACTTCATCTCTAAGTGCAGAAGCAGAATCTCTTTCTACCACTAGTTTAGCCTCTAGACCATCAGCAGTTGAAAATTCATGATGCACGATTGGGCCGGTGCCACTGTTGTGGGATGATACAACGTCCATGGGGACCTCGCTCTTTGATCTTGGGCTAACCTGTTTTGCCATTAAAGTTCCAATTGGATTCCGAAAAGTTGAAGTTAGCAAAAAATCTCAACTCGGAGTTATAACAGCAAACCAGTTAAACAAACAAGGAATTAAAGAGTTTCAATTGGATGCTGAAAAGTACTCCCTCCATACGGGAAAAGTTGTCCTCGTGAAGTTTTTGCAAAAAAACCCTCAAAGAAACTCCGACCAAACCCGCAGTCCATCAACCGCTTCGACAACTCCGCTCGTGCAGCTCCACCGCTCCCCCGTGACACTGGCGACGCCGCGCAGCTCCACCAGGCCACGCCGCCATGACCCGCAGCTCCACCACGCCGCTCCACCGTGACCCGCAGCTCCACCACGCCGCACTGCCGCGACCCGCAGCTCCACCGCCCCCATCCATGCCCGTCGATTTGTTCCCTAAAATACTCACCTTTCCCTATCACTGACCGCAACGAGGCCGAATGTGTACCACTCCAGCATCCTCGGTACGGCGTCCAGCCAGAGGAAGAGGCAGTCGTGGGCGGCATGGAAGGCGCTGTCGGCCTCCACCAGCGCCTCGATGTAGGTGTTGGAGCCGCTAGCAAATTTTCAAATTGGGAAGAGCAAAATCTCACCTTTCCTTTTCTAGCGGATATGAAGGAGGCTCTCTCTTCTTCATAGGGTATGTGCAGAGCACACATCCCTACAGGCTCTCTCCTACGAAATCTTGTCTAGCTAAATTTAATGGTCTCGCTGCTCCCTGCTCAATTTTCGTGCCTGTGGTGTCTGGAGTCTGAATTGGAAATCAGAACCAGTTCCATAATTTTTAGTTTGTAAAATTTCACTAAATTTTACTGTATGAGATAGCCTCTATAATTTTCAGCTCCATAATTTTCAGTTTGTAGAGCTGGAGGTCAGATTCAGCTCCATAATTTAATTGAGAGAAGTCATATACTCCCTCCTCTCAGTTCTTCTGTTGCATGGCCATTCCTTAAAGGAACATGACACAGCAAAATTCATAGGATATGGTCAAGCCCTTGTTCTTATTCTTATTTTGTAATCTAAATTACTCACTGAATTTCCATTCTTATTCTTACTATCAAAATTCAAAGTTGAAAGTGGTTGTTATTGACTAAAGGATATGCCCCCAATGCAAATATTGACAGGAGTAGTAAGAGTAGAAGAAGATTACTGTATTCATTGAATTATTTTTGACAGTAGTTGTTGAAGGTTACGTAGTCGACCAATTGACATTTGGCACCGCTGTCCCACCGACGGTCTGCACAGTGCACATCTCCACCGCTCCCCCGCCCAGCTCCATCCCCTCCTGCATGTGGTCAGCTCAGTTCCACTATTTCCCCCATTCCATTACAGTGTTAGTGTTGATGTCTGTTGTGTTTACTGAAAAAATAGTCTTTGGTGTGATGTCTGTTGTGTTCTCCACCGAAAAAAGTAATCTGATTGTAGCACTGGAGTTGTCACAAATGCCATTTTTTCAAATTTGCCCTGGAGTAGGCATGTTGTGCTGCTATGTGTGATGGAGTAACAGCTCTGTAATTGTATGACACTGAATGTGTGGAGTAACATCTTTTACATCTCTGTTTTGGTCAAAACTGAATGTTGATTGCTTGCATCATCTACTCTGAATGATTTAATACTGACAACTTTAGCATTTGTAGACTTTGTGTTCTGGCAGCAGCTAAAAACCCCACATCTTGTCTCTTTGTTTTCAAAAGCTACTGTTTCAATTGTTAATGAACCTTGTTAATTTTTAAACAAAATGATTACTAGTGCATCTAGGAATCAGTTAAGTTATGCTGCTATATAAAGTGGTGCTGCTATATGACCATGCTGGAATATGCATTTACATAGACTGACTGATGGCTCAACATATTCTTGACTTTGTTACTATATTTATCTAGAGATGGGAGTATATCACCATGTCCTAACGTTGTTACTCTTGCACTCACCTATGTTGCTCTTGCACTGATTTCAGCTCCCTCTCTCAGTTGTTCTATTGCATATGACCAGCTATCTACATGCTTAAGTAGCTATTTAAGTTCAGGCAAATAGGAAATTCTTAACAGTAAGTATCAAACACATAGATAGGCATAGTCTATAATAGGATTAACAGGGTATGGCATTATGTAATCAGTAGCAAACTCAATTAAGCCAAGCAATGTAATCGAACAATTTTGCAATAAGTGGCTAACTAAAATTCCAAGAAGCAAATAACTGAACTTACGCTAGCTCTTTGTACAGGCACACTGCAACTTCTTTTTCACTTACAAGGTTCTACGAACGAGTCCATGGCATCAATTGCTTGGATACGCAGTCCCAATACTTCTTTCTTCCCACACTACATTGGTAAGTCGAATGGTTAATCTGGTAAGATGGTGCGTCCTTGATATGTTACATGAGGACGTGTAGTCAGACTAGTTGTAGCCACACACATCACACTGGCTTTTACTGTGTATTTCATGTGATTACATTTGGCATATCGAGATCTAAGCAATCTACAATAGGATGAAAAGACTGGCATCCTTCACATTATTGGTGAACTCAGTTCATAGAAACAAGCAATTCAACCATTCAGTGGGTAAAGAAAAAGCGCCACTGGAATATTTTTCACTACCCCAATCATACACACAAAAAGGGGCAACGCCACCATGGGGCTGGTATGGGCGTCCGCCTCAGGTGGCTGGAAAGTGTGCACCTAGTTTGAGTCGTCCAGGTTGGCCCAGGCTAGTTTTGTTCGGCCCAACGCACAAGCAGGCAATGTAAAAAATGAAGAAAAATGTTTCAATTTGGATGGGCCAATAACGTAAGTGCAAGGAAGGCCCTATAGCAGGCTCGCGGCCCAAACAAGTGCCTCCCATATTGACCGACAGTAGGAAAAATCCCAATTCGTTCGCTCCAGCCTCCAGTCTGGTTCGCTCCTAACCTAACCACCGTTGGACAGACTGACACAACACTTCCTCGTACCCTCGTTGGAGGGCGATCGTCGGGCTTCAACCGAACGGAAGGACAAGAAGATGAAGGTCCAACCCTATGTGTAGCCTGCGTGGGAGGCAGCGGCGGCAGCACGGGCATGGCATCGAGCTTGCGCAAACGGACAGTCGCAGCTTGCAAGAGTAGCATGTGCAACGAGCAGGTACATCACATCCCTGATTATATCTAATTCAACTGTTCAATTATTGGCTAGTTAAAGTTGACGGTGTTGTAAAACTTCTTGTATGTAGGGAATCTTTGAGAAAATGAAACCAAATTCTGCTTATTTTATAACTCCCCCAATCAATACTAAACTAACTTAATCTGATGTATCTAATCAAGTTTCTGGTGCAAACATACAAGCTCATGTTGTTCTTGAGCCTAAAGTGTCGAATGAACAGACTGCTAATGAAGGATTTGATGCAAACATTTTACATGCTCCTGGTGATGAACATATAGTGTCTAATGAGGGATCTAATGCAAGCATTTTGCAAGCTCCCATTGAAGGATTTAGTATCTAATGATGATCTGCTATGTTGAGAGAGACATAGAGATTTGCATGCATTGATGACAAGCAAATTATAGTACATTTTCATGGCTTGAGGAAACGTCGAGGCCATCTACCAGAAAGTCCCCATATCATGACAACGTAGCATACATACTTTTCTAATCTGTTGTTTGAAACTATTGGCATACTTGTGCAGGATAGATATATTGATATGCAGTTTGCGCATTGGTTATAGGTGCAATTACACTTTGATATTTTCAGCCAGAGAACGAATAATTCAAGCAGGTACATACCATGTTAGTAGTCCTTGTACACCATGTTGCACTTTGTACTTTTTGGTGCTTGCATCATTTAGTGTTTTATAATCTGAACTACTTTGGATCATTAGCTGGTTTTCAAAGTGCATGTAGCTTCACATTTCTCAAGTTATGTTGATTTCTGGAGTGCAAGTGCCTTCGTATTTTCTAGTTAAATGTTCGCCCCTGGTAACTTGAATTTGTGGATCCGCCACTGCACACAAATCATACAAGCATGCCAGTACGAATTAAATGAAATGAAGGACTTACGCTAGCTCGTTGTACAGGCTCACTGCAGCTCTGCTTGCATTTGGGATGTTCCATGTAGAAGTCCATGTTACCACTTGCTTGGATGTGCAGGCCTTGTGCTCCTTGCATCCCCCTCTGCATTTTTGACACGGCGAATGGTTGATCAAATAAGAGGAATCAACCTTGCTGTTGTACCAGAGGACAGACACTTACAAGGTTATACGGGTGTGTAGGATGTGTACCAGATCTCGTAGCGTCGTCATGCTTCGCTAAAAATGGTTTTGCTTGTTTCAGATGATATCTCCAGAAGAAATAAGAGTTAAAGTCAGAGTTGCATAGGCGTGTAAGCTAAGAGAGCAGCGAAAGGATATCCAAACATCATCAGAACAGTGCACAAGGGAGTGATGTGTGGATACCTAGTTCGGGCTGGTGTTTGGGCATGCTCGCCTAGCTAGAGTGCATGTCACTTCAGAGCCGTTGAGGGTGATGCGCTGGCATTGGCTGGCTGCGCACGGATGCAAATCTTGTGTGGCAGCGGAGCGCTACGATGCGGTGGACGAGACTATTGGTGAATCCCCAACGGCCTCGGGGGGTGGAGGTGCGATGATGTGCTCGGTTAAGTAGCCCCGGTGAGGTGGGAGACGGCGTCGGTGAAGCGCACCTGGTGCGGTGGAAGTCGTTGTCTGTGAGGCACGTCAGATGCGGCAGCCGACGTTGTCAGTGGACCACCTGGTGCGGTGGATGAGGGCGTAGATGAGGTAGCTCCGGTGCGGTGATGAAGCGTGGCCGTTGTCTTCGTCGTCATCGTCCGGCACAGAGGTGGGGAAAGAGACGAGACGAGGGGCGATTCAAACTTTGCTTGGGTTGGCGGCGAATTGGGGATTTGAGCAATCTGGGTGCGGAAGGGGACGGTGGAGAAGGGAGATTTTGCAGGGATGGAATTGGGGCCGCCAGATATTTCAATCTGAAACGTGGAAGCGCGAACTTATTTTGTCGTCGTCCTTTTTTTGGTGGGAAGGGGGAGGGAGCGAGGGGGTGGGTGGCTGGGTGCTAAGTGTCCGTATGACACACGCGACCACCACGACACGACCCTAGTCTGCTTGGTGCACCTACATTTGACAGGAGATTTGAGAATGCAAATGAATCTTCTTGCATTTGCAAATGAATCTATATGTATTACCATGCCCATGTTTTCCTTGCAAATAATTAGTCATTCAAAATGAGATACTATAAATTAATTAATGAGGAGTTATTTGAAAAAAAAACGAAACGGTATCCACGGTATCCACGCTAACGTGGATTAGAGTGTATGTCACATATTTAGTTATTTGAATTAGAGTGTGTGTCACATAGCGATCTCCAATTCTAACGTGGATTTCACATTTCACTGTATCCATGCTACTTTTTTAATACAAATTCATATGTATATGATGAACACCATGGTAGTGAGAAAACTTTTGGATGGATTCAAACATACGACCTACAAAAATAGCACAACAATCGAGTCAGTGTCAACTTTTCCAAACCTAGTATGGCACGAATTAGAAATAATTACCCATATGCATGGTCCTTAGTTCAAATCTTACAATGTACACCGAATTGAAACATCGATATTAAGTCTAGTACTATCTACATTCAAATGTTGTTTTTAGCCCCCCCCCCCTCGGCACACACGCTACATACTTCCTGTATCGGTCAATCTTCCTCTCCTAACCACCTTAGGAAGCTATAGGTTTCCGACACACATTCATTCTTTCTCTCCATGTTCTGATCTCTAACTCTCTCAACTATACAACCCGCTTTTTCCACACTGTTACCAAATGTATTTACCTCACACACCCGCCATTGCACACCATGCCGAGCTCTCTCTCTCTCCCTCCCAACCTCTCTCGCTAGATACATGCATTGCCTATCTAGCCCCCAATCTCTCATGCGCACGCACGCACGTTGTCTATCTAGGTCACTCCCTCGAGACCGTCTCACTCTTTCTTCCGCACGACGGGCCACACTCGCTCAATTTCGCTCTCTTTATCTGAGTCTCGATTAACCTTGTTTTCTTTCACACACAAATGATATATCTCCCTGTTTAGGCCTCGATCGACACACTTTATACTCTCTCACGCAGATTGTCTATCTAAGTCAGTACATCCAAGCCGCCCCACTCTTTCGGCCTCATGGTGGGCCACGCTCACTCAATATCTCTCTCTCCCTCCCTCTCTCTCTCTCTCTCTCTCTCTCTTTCTCTGTATGTGTCTCTCTTTGTATGTCTCGATTGACCTCGCTCTTTCTCGGACACAAATGATATATCTCCATGTTTGGGCCCAATTCGACATATTCATATTGTATACTGTCTCACGCACATTGTCTATCTTGGTCACTCTCTCCAACCCGTATCAATCTTTTGATCGCACGACGACCCACACTCGCTCAATCTCTCTCCCTTTATATATGTAATCGATTGACCTTGCTTCCTCCCACACACAAAATATATCTACATGTCTGTGACTGGATCATCTCTCAAGCTCTATCTTACATCCCTCACCCTTGCCAAAAGCTCAATTGAACAATATCTCTCCAGAGCATATATATCTTTTCAATGAATGTCGGACCACACTCACTTTGTCTCTCTATCTATATGTCTCTCGATTGACCTCGCTTTCTCACGCCATATCTTCCACACATTGAAGCTACCTCTCCATCCCTCACAAAGCTGGAGCTATTTACATTGCAAGGGGGACTCCAACCTTGGATTAATTTGTGTAGGCATCTATTCAAGTGGTAGATTATATTTTCGTAGCATTCGGCCCACAACTACTCCAAACACTGTTGCAACCCCCACACCTCCCCCAATTGATTTCCCTCTGCCTCGATCATCGCTCTCTCGCACGTCCTTTCTCGCCTTCAACGTCGCACCATGTTATTATTGCAAAAAACTCTGATTATTACAAATAAGCTACAAAAGTACACACCGATAGCCCACTTGGAATGGAACAAATTTCGACCCACAAATTAAAGTGACACAAACTACACACCGAGGGGCCAACCTATCATGAAATAAATTTGGACCCATATACAAATTAAAAAATAAAGGACGAGGATCGAACATGCGACCAGGGCCTTCAAGCTGCATCTCAATAGGCAACATACATAGAACATCAATGTTTGTTGTACCCCCCTTTGTTCATATAATGTTTTTATATTACCACAACCTATTTAATGGATAACATGTAATATTATTTTTAGTACATTACTGGGACCGGCTCATTAGCACGTACTATTCGCCTTCACCTACTGGTGGGTTCCATGTGTGCTCTCTCTCTCACTCCTCCCCTTCTGCGTTTAGACGCACGGGCAAACACGAAGAACTCGCGGGCGATGTTGCCGTTGACCATATCTGGACGCGTTCACAAGTTACAACACCAGTTTCACGTACTAGTAGTACTAGTCAATGTGTACGTGCAATGCACTTCAATCTAGAAGTATATTAAGTGCATGTAGATATTAAGTAGGATATTACCTGCGCGTTATTATGTGATTAGCACTATTTTTGGCATGAAATTAACTACACGCTAAACGTGTTGAGCGCTCGACATTGAAGCAGTCTAGGTTGTTGGATGAGACTGAATGCATGTGGCTTGATGACGTTTTATCTTTAATTTTATATGGCTCTAGCAGAACATTCAATCGACCAAACCATAGATTTCATTCAGTCTGACTCCGACTTTACATTCATACGACGATCGATCTAAAATAAACGGAAATGATAAACGTACAGATTTTAAGCATGGCAATCCAAATGTTTTTCATGGAAAATATAGATTACGCAGCGGCGTCTTGCGGTGGGAAGCCGCTCCTCTGCCGTGCTCTGTGTGTCATCGGGCCACTGACCGACAGCGACGGCGATGGCGGCGACTTGCACCGTTGTTGGCATACTCCTGGACGTTGGCCCTAGCTTCAAGGAAGGCCACAATGTTCTGGACTTCGGTCTCCAGGAGCGAGTCAACTGGCGGGAGGAGGTGACTAGCGTTGGTGCAAGGAAGGAGTCGTCGGCGGCCATCCATGCCGCTGAGGGGGGCACTGGCACCCGCGTGGAGACAGGCGCTGGCAATGGCGCGGCGGAGACATTCATGTGCACGGGCACCGGCACGGGCACGCACATCAATGCACGTGTAGGCGCATGCACTGGCAGTTGCACGGGCACCGGCACGGGCGTGCGCATTAGTGCACGCGCAGGCGCATGCGCTGGCAGGTGCACTGGCGCGTGAAAGTCGGCAGGGACCTCGTGGAATCCCGTGGCATCAAACTCAGCGACAATGTGCAGCTCCGAGCCCATCAATGCCACGGGGATGGGCGCTGGCGCAGTCGGGGCGACGGGAGACGTAATGGGAGCGGGGACAAGCGCGACGTCTTCCCGCAAGGCTGGTTCAAGCTCATCCCAAAGTGCCTTATGTTCTTGAGTCTCCGGCTGGGTGTCTTCCTCGGGAAACTAGAAGACTAAGGGCAGACCATCGTGATGCGGCATGGCGTATGTTTAGGTCAGGCTGGTTGGAGGTAGATGACAGGAGAATCGGAGAGGAAGAGAGAAGATTGTAGCGATACCAGGTAGTGCGGGGTTGATTTTAAACTGCGGTGTCGGCAACATTAAAAGCAGGCACAGTTGGGACAAAGGTGGACGGCGGAGCCTGGTCAAAGGGCTCACCTCCCGGTGAGCCTGCGCAGCGGTCTGCTCGCACGCCTCCCTATCAGTCGGCGCAGCTGTCTGCTCGCAGACCTCCTGTCGACTCACACACTTGCTCGGACGGCACCTGCCGATGAGAAGCGGGACTCGTGGCAGCATGTAAACGCCCACGGTTTCAATAGTGAAAGCGTTCACCTTAATGTGAGAGGTCTTTGTTCCAAAATACCTTGGCTCTTCATTTGTGCAACTTGTCATAAGCAGCTTGTCACAAATTGAAGAAAAAATTACGAAGGAATATTTGTGCTATATCACGTGACCATGCTCAGTTTCATGAATTTCTGGTCAGTTTCGGATTTTCTGAACTTTAAAATCTAGGATTCCAAACAATATCATAACCTGCATCATGCAATAAATTTTCAAGCGATACATCTGTCCTATTGTATTTCTTAAGAAAGGATTTGGTCAAACATGCTTAGTTATACTTCAGACAAGTTATATATGCAGAGTAAAAGGATAATCCGTTCGTACCAGTGCATTGCCTAATATATTAACTATTTTTTTGAGGGGTCCCTGATATATTAACTCAAGTACTAGGCATGAACAAACGGGCTCAATTTTGTGCTCATCCTGGTGTAGTAGTAGTAGTAGGCAATGCAGTTGATGGGTGACCTTGGGGAGCGGCGACCGAGGGAATTGAACCATGCTCGGCATGGTAGGTAACATTGTCTAGTTACTAAATCATCCCTCCATTGTTGATCGATAGTCATTATGGACCGGGGACATGAGGGGAATTTCCTAGGGCTGGAATTCTGGCCGCCAGATATTTCGACTCGAAATGCGGAGGCTCGACTGGTTGGGGTTGGCTAATGTGCGTACCACGCACGCCACCAGAAGGACACGAGCCCGATTTTTTTTTAGGATCAACACGAGCCAAGGTCTGGCTGGTACGCCGTTGGGTACCATGCATGCGAGAATACAAAAGGAATCTTTTAAATTGCCAAACGAATCTATGTGTTTTACAATGCCCGTATTTTCCTTGCAAATAGTAATCTTGACGTGGTAACTGATTTATGACGACTTCTTGAATTAGAGTGAGTGAGTGATATAGTGATCTCAACATGGATTTCACATTTCATGGTATCCCTAGTAAGTTTTTCATTGCAAATTCAAATTTAAAATATGAACAATATGGTGGTGAGAAAACTTTGTATGTATCAAGCATATGACCACACACACACATACACACACACACACACGAAACAACAACAATCCAATGAGTATAGTGCATCTATTTTTCCAAACCATGCATATATGACACGTATTCAAAAATACTATTTCTGTTCCTAAATATTATTTCAACAAGTGACAACATACGAAGCAGAATGAGTGAATCTATACTCTAAAATATGTCTATATACATCCGTATGTGCCATTCCATTTGAAATCTCTAAAAATACTAATATTTAGGAACGAAGGGAGTAAAATGTAAGACATGCATGGTCCTCAATTAAATATTTAAAATGAACAGGAAACTGAAACATGAATATTAAGTCTAGTACTATAGTACATGCAAATGTTGTGTTTAGGCGGAGCTATGTAGATTGTTGGGGGTTAACCCCTCGACCTTAGATAAATTTGTGAAGCTCTGTTTAGGATTGTTTAGATTATATTTGTCCCCACCCTAGCTCCCAAACACCGATTGGTTATGCACCCCCTCCTCCCCGAGATAATATCATGTGCCCCCACACCTTAGATGCTATATGGTGATACGAGTTGCTTGGAGCTTGTAGATCTAAGATATAGCAGCTCACGTGATGTCTTAATATTTTTATAGGAAACCCTAATGAGTTTGAGAATTGCACACAATTTGTACAAAAACTACTTAGATGCCCTTGGATCCCATATCCAACAACCTCGAAGCTCATATCACTGTAGCATCTAAGATGAAGGAGGACATCATATTCTCCTATATGTAAGAATATCATGTGCTACCACACCTTAGATGCTTTGGTGATACAAGCTCTTCGGAGCTGTTGGATTTGTGACCCAACAACTCCTTGGTGGTTCGAATGGTTTTTTGCAAAAAAGCCCCCAAAGAGTTTGGCCAATTCTTACAAGCACAAAGACTGCTCAGATGCCATTAGATCTCAGATCAAATGACCTCGAAGCTCGTATCACCGTAGCATCCAAGCTATGAGAGCACCTGATGTTTTCTCGCATGGGAGAATATGAGGTGCTCCCGCACTGTAGATTCTATGGTGATACGAGTTCACGGAGATCTAACGGCCCACAGTAGGAGGTTTGAATATCTTTGCAATATACGGATGAGAGAGTTTGGGAATTGCGCAGGAAGTACAAGTACTACGCATGTGCCATCTCATCACAGATCATACGACCTAGATGCTCGTATCACTCTAGTGGCTAATTAAGCTACGGGGAGCACCTAATATGAGCAACGGGGAGCCGTTGGATCCAAGATGCAATGGCACACACGAGGCCTGAATGTTTTATTTGCAAAAAAACCTTTGGAGAGTTTGGAAATTGCACATAATTTCAAAGACTACTCCCAAGCCATCGGATCTCACTTCCAACGATGTAAAAACTCGTATCACCATAGCATCTCAGTTGCGGGGTGGATGTGATATTCTATGTCGTTGTCATTTTTGTTCGTAAACTTGCAAAATACGAGTAACTCATGTCGTTACTTGTCTAACCGCGCAAAGTGTTTGTTCAAAAAAACATCCTACTCTAAAATATCGGAACAACACACGGGGGTCCCACTTGTCGTTGATCAAATTTGGACCTAAAACTAACAAATCTGAAAGACGAGATTCGAACTGGCAACCTGGACTACGAAGCGTAAGTCAATAGCCTGAAACAACAATGGTTGTTGGCTTTGTCCCATAACTTGATTTTATACAGTATTACATTGAGTAGAGTAGAGGGAGTGCCTCGTCAACACGTGCATGACTGTTGACTCACTTACTGGTGGGTCCCAGGTCTGCGATCTCTCTCTCCTCTCCATCGTCTAACCTTTAGACACACGGGCACACACGAAGAGCGGCGCTAGCTTGCCGTGGTGTTATTACAACTAAAAAAGCTTGGAAAACAGAAGAATCATCTAGAACAAGAGACATTGTGGCTGGTCGAGACGGAGCTAACCACACCTACCCTCCGTGCCACGTTAGCATGATGAAGCTATGTGGCTAGTGGGGTCTTTTCGACCAACTGGCTAGGTCTCGAGGTCGAACCATATGTACTACTACGTCTGATACTGTATATTTTTACACACACATTTTTCCTATGTGCCGAGACGTGGCACACCCTACCGCGCGGTTTCGGGGTCCTCCCAGGTGGTGCATGCATATATTCTTCCTTGCCGAGACGTGGGACGCCCTACCACGCGTTTTCTGGGTCCTCCTCGGTCGTAGTGCCGAAGCAAGTAAATGAGTCGTCAAATCACGAAAGACCACCTTTCCCGCCGAGTACATCAATGAGGCACGGTGGCTAGCTAGTTGGGTGCAACCGATTAGCTAGGCCGCTGCCACATTTGTTTTTTCACCCTTTTTTTATCTCCTTGCCGATAGGTAAATTTAAATATCCGCCGCGGAGTTGCTCTAGTCTTTGGGTGCGGCAGGCGCAGCAGGATTTTTAATTTTTTGATTGATGGGAGCAGGCGCGGTAGGATTTTTAATTTTTTGATTGACGGGAGCAGGCGCAACAGTAATTAGTGATGATGACTCCGCCTATAAAACCCACTGCTCCCTGATGTGAGAAGTCGTCGACTGGTGTTTTCCCATGGTGAAAACCTAAAGATTCACCGCTCCTCGGCTGGCTCCCTCCACCTTCCCGTAGATTGCATTGCGTTTGAGCTGTTTCAACCCCTTTGCTTCCTCTCCCCATTGCTTCTACCTGGTGCAATGGCGGCGCAGCAGATCACGGAGTCTGAGGTGAGGCGCCTGACACAGGAGCTCGAGGCCAAGGATGTGGAGCTCAGGGCCAAGGCGTGGAGCTCTGTGAGCTCAAGGATGAGAGGAGTGCCATGCTCCTCCATTATGTGCGGGAGTTCACGGAGCTTCAAAAGCGGCAGGCGTCCACCACAAAGATGATCGAGGCGTCGGCGGTGTTGCTGCAAAAAGCGGGAGATACGATAGGCCATCAGGGGAGGCCGCTGGAGCGTGAGTGCGCCGATCGTGACAAGGTCCAGGACCGCCTCAGCCACTTGGTGGACCAAGTTGCCACGCACGTGTTGCGGCTGCGCGATGTCTACCGTTGTGCCAGCGCGACCATGCCGGCCGTCGGGCTAAACCTGTTCAACCACCCCGTCGACTTCAATGAGCTACGGCTTCTTGACCTGGTCTCCTTCTTCACCTATATCTCCGAGGAGCTAAGCCGTCTCTGCACGATGGTCGAGGTGGAGCTGCACAAGGAGGGGTTGCGTGCTACCGTCGCTGTTGCCGGGCGAATCCTCTCAGGGCTCCGTCATCGGAATCCATTCGTGCTATTGGATGCTATCTTTGACAAGTTGGCTCCCATCGATCGGGAGCGGGCTTTGCGGGCCGTTGCACCCTGCATCACCAACGTCGTGCACCTCGAGAAGCAGAGGGACTTCGGTGGTGTTTAGGCGTCTTCTGCATGGGCATGTCCATGTCTCGGTGCAACATGACCGTTGGATCAAAATCATACGGTGTAGATCAGTCACTGTATCACAAAACGTGTGGGTGTGTTTGGTTGCATTCTCATCTCAATATAGTTGTTCCCTCTTCGTGTGTTTGTGTTAACCTACTAGTGTGGACTCATGCACCCTTCATGCACTCTGCCAAACACCCAAAAGTGGGCCGAGAAGGGAACTTTTGTTCCCATATCGTGCACCCTTCATACACCCTGCCTAACACTGAGTCAAGGTGCTTCATATGGCTCATGTTTCATGGAGTACTCTAGCACCGTACTCTCTGTGCGCCGTAGACCTAGTTCTGTTAACATTGATCTCACCATTCATTCTCGACCGGACAGTCGAAAAAGCGGTATTATGTTACATTACTATTCATATAGTTAACATGCGTAGAACATCATTTGTTATCGTCATATCTTACTACTCTAGCAACCAGATTATGTAGTATTCACATATGAACCACTGCACATGCCTAGTAGTAGGAGCACTGTGTATGTTCAAGTGGCTACCGTGTTTTGCACTCCTCCGTCGTAAGAGTGGAAACGCTTGCTGTAATCATTTTTTTCTTCAGAAAAAACAGTGGACTCGCTCTACCATGCGGATACTCCTCGACGGTCGTCGGGAACTTTGCTACTCACTTTCATCGACGTGTGGGACAGCCATCATCAGGGTCCACCAGCCATGCACTAAATTACTCCGTAGTAGAGTGCCCAACTGCATGGTAGACTTCCTCGGTCGAAGCGTCGCAGTAATGCCCAATGAGCCATCAAATCACAAAACTCCCTCCTTTCCAGCATTAAGTTGGATGGACGAAGAAACCATCATTTCACTCTTCTCTCTCACCTTCCTCTCTACCCAACCCTCGCTTCTCCCTCATCTTGTTCCTCATTTCTTCAAGAAAACCCCGACCTGCTTCTGCCATTGTTCTTCTCTCCCAAAGAAGGAAAGGTGAGTGCATCAATGGTGTTGATTCTGGCCAAGGTCCGGTCTTGCAACCCCAAGACTGATCCTATAACTCCCTCTCTATTCTTCTTTTGGGTTTGTGATTGTGGATTCTTCTCTTTTATTTCTATTCGACAGTTTCTTGATGGACGTTGGAGCACCGGCCGAAGTGATGTCTATGGCTTTGGCAAAAACCGTTGAGGCTCATGGTACGAAGAAGTGCAAGCACCCCGCCGAGACTACCACAGACAAGCTCAAAGCCATCGCCCTGTCCAAGACCCCCTCTCTGGGATCCCTCATTAAGCAAGTCCAGGTAATATCTCTTCTTGACGATCTTTTTCTCGATCTTGATCGTGTTTTTTCATCTAACACGCAGTACTAGTAGTACCACTTTCTGGGTGATCTTGCATGTGATTTTTGTGTGCCAAATGGCGGTTCTAAATTCCTCTTTTGACCAAAACATGTGGGAGGTTGACACTGATTTCTTATAGATTAATTTCAACTACTTTATGTACATCGATGCTACCTTTGAAGAGGGTATATTTGCATCAGTAACTTGTGTTATGGATATTGCAAGTAATCCCTCTGCTCTCATGCCTTTGAAGACATGTTCTAGTGTCTTTGTTCACTAATTTCTATGTGTATATGTAGTCATCTATGGAGTAAAATATCAAAAATCATCTTATATTTCTGAACAGAGGTAGTAATAAAATATTTGGTTTCTGTTTGAATTAGAACCAGGTCCGCGTTGGGGATGAAGTTCTCAAAGTCATGTCGTGTGAACTGGAAGACCTGAGGATGAGTTCTACTGCTAAACTACCTAGCTGTTGTGTCCTTGTTGCCACGTGTCTTGAACTAGTGTTTTCCTATGGCATTGTTGTTAGGCCTGTTCTCGAGGCTGTACTTGACCACAACAATTTCCTGGATGTGCCTTCGATTACGAAGGGTGTGGTTCTTGTAAAGCTTCCCGACAAATCTAATGCATCCTATCTTCATCGTCATGTTTATGAGTGGAAAGACCACTCTGTTAGGTTCTCCAAGGTTGAGGAAATGGTGATGGTGCCGGTAGACATCTCTCATGAAGTCCATGGGCTAGTCAGTTACGCGAGGTTCATCCCGTAGGTCGGTGGCAAGAAATAGTTAGTAGAGTTTAATTAGTGCAACTTTGCTTGTCTGTAGTAAGTACTATTGTTCAGTACTTGATTTGTGTTTGTGAACCCTGTATTGTTTAGTACTGCCGCTTTTGGTGTGTGGTTTGTCCTGAGAACAGTCTATGTTAATGTCTGTCCACTCAATTTAGTCTATTTATTCGGAAGTATCCAGATCATATTTTTTGTGAGCACGGTTTATCAATTATGGTTACACTCCAATATCTGTATGCATTGCGGGTTTATCGCACCCGCCAGGATTTCTAGTCCCATGGATGTCCGGTCCATACGATTTGTCACGACCTTTGGACTGTCCTGCTTGTGGGAGTAGGCGGGAGCCCTGCATGCCACGCGTAGTTGGACGACCAATCTTCTGTTTAGTACTTCAACATAGTGATTTCCTGGTAAGGATTCACTCGTGTCACATCAAGTAAATCTTATTGATTTACTGTCTAAATCTTATTGATTTAATGTATTGTTTTCTTTCGTTTGCTACAATTTTACGATGCGGGCTTTTCCATGTGACATTCATCACATAATAAACCATTTGGTTTGCTCTACAATGGATATTTTTGCAGGTTTCACTTATTATGTCGTGTCAGTAACGAAGGCACTGTCCATGAATTATATTACTGGAAAAAATTGGATCAGTCTGTTGTCTGAGTACAAGTGGAATCCCTATGATGAACTGCAGTTTGGTTCAACAAACACACCACAATTAGTCCTTCTCATGTTTAAAAGAAATGAAGAAAAAGACTGGATCACAGTCACGGAGCCTAGTCAAGTTAGAAAGCTGATCATAGCAGATCAGACATGATCGCCATTGTCTCGCACATCGGTACCACCTTCAACAATGGATCGAGCACCGGCAGTTGCTCTTGCACTGACAGCGGCAGCAGCTCAGTCTGATCTAGCTGAGGATTGGGCACCGACTGCGTCAGCGGATTAGGCTGATCTACCGAAGGATCGGGCATCGACACCGGCACCAGCTCTACAAGGAGCACCATCTCCGGCACTACCAGTCGCATCGGCACTGGCACCAACAACGGCTTTGGCACCTGCACGAACACTTGCACTTGCATCTGCTCCGGCCCGTGCAGCGGCAACGGAACCAGCAGTTGCAGCGGCAACAGACTGGGCTGCAGCTCGCACTTCATATACCAAAGTCCTTACAAAAACCGACATGTCCACCTTCTTGGTAAGCATTGGCCGCCCAAGTGTTTCGTTCTTTTTTCTTTCCATGTTGTTTCACATGATTCACTGTGTTGATCTAACTATTTGTGTATGTCTTCTTGTTTGCAAACAGAGAATTCCTTGAGCAACGAGGGAGTCGTTTAACAATCCGGGCGACCGTGGCCAAGTTTCTCTTACCATATGCAGCCTTGGTGTGAATGAACCTGCTCAATATACCGTAAGTACAAAGGATGATCACATGATGATTGATGCTAAAGGATGGTCAAGGTTCAAATCTAAATCATATCTTGCGGTAGGGGGTGATGTCAAAATCGAACTTTCTCAGCAAATAGAGCTGGTCCAAATCAACTTTGAAATTCTTCAATAGCAGCACACAACTGCCGAACTGATCTATCCTCCGAGAGATTTTGATGTAATACTCTGGCATGGTGAAACAAGTCTCATGTGTGTATAAGTACTATGAAAGTATCGTTGATATAATTGCAACTCTGATTGCTTGTTAGGAACTGTCGTTTGATTTCATTCCAGTAGCTGCCGTGCTTTATTCAATTTTGTCTATTCGCCTTGCAACAACATCTAAAACCAGTGCCGTACCGACCGCTTGCAATATGAAAAGAGCTGAGGTAGAACACATGGGCCCCCAAACATGCAGGCCCACCGACTTGTGGCCCAAAGTCCAAAACCGTGAGCCTGTCTGAGTATTTCTCAACTGAACCCCCATAATGCCCGTGCGTTGCACGTAACATCAAGATGCATTTGTATGAGTATTTTATCTTGTGAGAGAAAAGGATGAATGAGGGAAGGCCTTATTTGCAAATGTGGAGAGGTGTGTGGGAACCTTTTTGCAAAATTGCCATAGTTTCCTTCCTATCCGTCAGATATAAATCGGACAGCCTATATTGCAGGATGGCAGGCACACCATCATCACCAACTCATCTATACCATGTTAAAAAAACTCTGTTTTTATAATTATATCTATTATGCATATTCCCCTTGATTTTTCTAGTATAAAGTTGTGATATAAAAGATCTTTATATTTGTTTACAGAGGGAGTGTCTATCTGTCAAAAATATATTTATGTGTAACTAGTTACTCCTGTCTTTCTACTTCCTTTCGCTGATATGTGGGGAATCCGGCAACGGGGTCCACGTTCCATATGCACCAAATTAGAGTGCACAACTGCATGGTAGACACACCCCGGTCGTAGCGCCACAATAATGCCCAATGAGCTGTCAAATCACAAAAAACACCTTTCCAGCCTTAGCAGTAAGCTGGACGGACGAAGCAGCAATATTTCACTGGGCCTGAACCCCCTTCTCCCTCGTCTGCTTGTTCAGAGAAAACCCCCGCTCGTCGATTGCATAGGGTTTTCTCATGGAGAACATGGTACGAATCCTTCATCCATCCTCGATAAATCCAAGTCCCTTGGTTGCGGGTACTCCTAGGATGGCAGCCGCCGCCGTTGATGCATTTTTCTTCCTACCGAATCTAGTGTGTTTCATTTGCAGTGCCCAAAGTGTGAGGAACCTACAGGTTTCTGCGCCCTCGGCGAGACGCCACACTTGTTCCATCTCATCCTAACATAGGATTTTAAAACACGCACAGTATGTTCCTAGAATCCTCTTTTCTATCCGGGAGGGTGGGGTTTTTTGAACATGCTGTCGACTAATTTGGAAATTTGGATTGCTATATTTGGATAAAAGGTACTAGTACCATGGTCAACACTGGCATGAAGGAGGAAATTATTTCTAGATTTGGATATAGGGAATACATTGTGTTCTCATATTATTTTTCCTGCAGTGCATTCCTTGCTCTGCCAGAACACATGTACTCAAGATGCTCGGCCTTGTCATAACTGAATACACTAGTTTAATGGTCACAGTGAACTCAAGCCATGGATACAAGTTTCGAGTTGGGTTCATGAACCAAGAAGATTGCTGCTTTTTTCATGGCCGAACTTGGACAAACTTTCTCAAGTGTTACGGACTAAAAGTAGGTGCACGAATGTTGATGGAAATAGCAGAACCTGGTCTCATCTTCACTGCAATCTTCCACCCCGATGTCGTTCCAATTGTTCATCCATGTTACTTCTTAATCCACCTATTCTGTCTAACTAATCACAATTTAACTTTAGAAGTAGCAATGAATCTCTCACAAAGATGCTACTTCTAACTAATATTTTCTTATAACTGGTGGCACGTGTATGTTTTTTTAGAGTTAAGCATGCTACTTGTTTGTTATTCTATAAGAACTCGAATGTTACTCATGGCACTGAAGTTGACTTGGACGACATCCACAAGTTCCTACACTTTATTGATCGTCTTGAGGTCCTTGTGGGGCGTTTCAATGGTGGAAGGCCACATGGGATATGTGTGCCACTGCTGCACTCGTTGAACAGGTCCAACTGTGTTGACAAACTTATGGTATGAGATTTTTTCTGTTATATATGTTGTTCATAAACTCTTGCTTATGCATACTTTTACAGATGTGATCTTCTTGAAACAGGAACTGCCTAGGTCTATTTTTCCTATGCAGATGCCTGACCATGGTCGGGTCATACTTGCGCTTGGTCACAACATGATGTTTATGTCGACCTACTCCATTCCCCTTGGAGGTGAAAAGATACTTATTCTTGGGTGGTCTCAAATAATGAAGGCCCGTCCATCTTGGAGAATAGGACAAAAGATTATGTTCCTGCTTTTTCATGGCTCTAAAGCAAATATCCTATTTATTGACCACATTGCGAGAAGAATCCACTTTCAGAAGGTTGTGGATGCGTGGGGTGGCGCCTGGGCCTTGTGCGGGGGCTTGGCGGCCTCACCCTTTGGTTAACTATAGGCAAAGTAGCACTGTTCGAGGCATGCTTTTACGGTTGAACCTGTATAAGTACTCGTACTTCTTTCACCTATGGTTGTTAAGTGCCCCTGCTGGTTTCAGTTAAGGTTGTTAATTACTCCTGCTGCTTTTATAGTATGTCGTGTTTCTTCACTCCTGTCTTCCTCCAGCTGCCAAAACCAAACCAGCGCCGGCAGGGCCGCTTGCTTCTGCCTCCCACGGCTGGCTGCGCCTCAGCGCATGCATCGCCAACCCACCATCTCCTAAATCATTAACGCCGACCTCCGAGACCTCGCCGTCGTCCTCCACGCACTTTGCTGCGCTCGCCGCGGTGCCGCCCTCTCGCATTGTCAAGATGGTCAACAAACAAGAGGAATCGGCAGAGGACTGTACGTGGAGAGGATGATAGTAGGGGCCCACCATGTCCATGGCCGGATGCAAGGAAGTTCCTCATTTTTTGTTATATATATAAACTCCATTGTCAGTGTATGGAAAAATAAAATGCTTCCTGCTAGTGGTTTCCTGACATATGGGACCCACGACATTGTCAGCGTATATAGTCAATAGACAAGAGAACAACACAAGATCGGCTGACACCTGGGATGTAGCTACTCGAGCAGTATTTTTTTGTTATTGTTGAGACGGATCATGGTTTCAACTGGGCTGTGGCCCGTCTAGCCCAGGCTTATATTTTATGTTCACCACATGACCAACCCAACTATTTTTTGTTTGTGAAAATGAGCCCAGTTTATTTTTTCAGAAGAATACCCAATCCAGGCCTACTTATTTTTCTACGCCCTGATGGGCTGCAACTCTTTCAAGATGCCTGCAAATCTTGAAAGTAATATGAAATGGGTTGTAAATATAAAAACATATGACAAATTGGCAATTACTTTATAATTTCTGAATTTTTTCACATTTTCAGATTACAATTTCACCAGGCTTTAACCTAAATCAAATATATATTCAAAGTACTTTAAATCTGGGTCGACATTTCGGTATTAAAAATAGTTTGGAACCCACAGAAATATGCGAAATTTCGTTTAAATTTTTAACCCTGGCCCTGGCCAACAAAAAAACGGACTGCAATAAATTGCATAAGAAGTTGCAATGAGCTATATATAAATTATTAAAAAAGGGAATGTTCTGACTTGTGGGCCTATTAAGTTGATGCATATGCAAGATTTTTTTACTTATTGTATACGACAACAAACGATTCTAGTAGACATAACCATTGGATGTCAATCCAACGGCCGTCGTGTTTCTTCAATCTCTGATCTTCTTGCTCCAGCCGCCAAATCCAGCGCTGGCGGGACCGCCTGCTCCCGCCTCCCGTGGCCGGCTGTGCTGCCGCGCAGGCCTCACCGCCCCCTACTACTCCCACCATTGGCCAAGCCATCCCTCGACTCACCCACATCCCTCCATTGTTGTGGCTTCGCTGCCTCCAGGTCATTCCCTTCCTGGGTCTCGCCGTCGTCCATCGCGCTGGTGTTCTCGGCACGGCATGGTCAACGTTGTCAACAAACGACAACATCGGAAGAGGGATGTACATGGAGAGGCTGATAGTTGGGACCCACATGGTCAATGGCCGCATGCAAGAAAGTACCTCCTTATTACGCCAAAAAGAATGAATACTCCTGCTGACAGCTCGGACCCACCAGCTATATCTTTGCACGCAAGGAAGTGCCTCCTTATTACACAAAAAAAAATGAATACTCCCCCTGCTAGCTGGGACCCACCATAGTGGGAGGCTGACTTTTGGGCCTACTAAGTTGACGTAGATGGAGGCTTTGTTAACTTAGTCAACAAATGATTCTATCACCAGTGACCATTGGATTGTTAACATCCAATGGTCGCGTTGCTTCTTCAACCTCTGATTTTCTTGCTCCAGCCGTCCAAACCATAGTGTGCTCTTGCCTCCCGTGGCCGGCTGTGCCTCTGCGACGGCCTCACCGCCCCCTACTACTCCCATCGCTGGCCAGGCCCTGCGGCGACGGTAGCCTCACACCGTAGCTGAACTAGTGAACCCTCGTACTCCTCTCCGCGTGGGCATCCACTACCGCGTCTTCCCCAGCTCCACGTAGTCCCTTCTTAGGCCTCGCCATCTTCCACCGCCTTGGTGCTCTCGGCGCGGTGTGGTCATTGTGGTCAACGAACAACTTCCATCGGAAGAGTATTGTACATTGAGAGGCTGACAGCTGGGTCCACGGCCGCGGCAAGGAAGTGCCTCCTTATTACGCGCAAAATAATTATTCCTCAACCTGACAGCAGGGACCCACCGGACGGGCCACCGTATTTCGTGAAAAACTTGTTTCCCCCTGACTGCTGGGACCACCAGCCATATCTTCGCACGCAAGGAAGTGTGTCCATGTTACGGGAAAAATATTCGCCCCCTGACTGTTGGGACCCACCAGCTACATCTTCGCATGGAAGGAAGTGCCTCACAATCGGGGCCCACCTGGTCGAAGCGTACGTAGCGTTGTCATTCCGATCGCGAACATGTACGTACATACGATCGATCTGTCTGCAGGCTGCAGCGATGAACCATGGTCGTGTAAGGAAGGGCACGTGTCGTAGTAGAGGCGCACACGTAGCATGTACACGTACGTACAGCGGCTAGGGTGCAAGAAAGAAAATACAGCCACGTACGTACATACGGGCGGGGTCTCGAACGCCTACTCGCGCATATGTACAGCCAAGGCTCTACATGGCTGGGTCGAAATGGAGAAGTTGTGCCATCGTCGTGTTCATGGGGAGGCAACCGGCTGGGTCAGAACAGAATGTGTCGTCGTGTTCATCATGAGCCAACCGGCTTGGATAGAATAGGCAATGGAAGCGAGGCCTAGCGTACCGCATAACGGAGGAAACGGCCTTGTGTTCGACCGGCCACGGTGGAAATGGGATCCTGTTCATCGGGAGGGGTCTGGCGTACCGCAAAACGGAGTAAACAAACCTCCTACGGTCGAAACGGGGTCCTGTTGTTCGGGAGGGGTGTGGCGTACCGCAAAACGGAGGAAACGGACTTGTGTTGGAGCGCTACGGTCGAAACGGGGGTCCTGTTCATCGGGAGGGGTGTGGCGTACCGCAAAATGGGACTCCACGGGATACTGTTCATCTCCACCGTCGATCTCCACCATCGACCTCCTCCAGCCTCCACGGGCTACTGTTCATCCACCGTCGACCTCCTCTAGCCTCCGCCTGCGACTGTTCATCCACGGGCTCCTATTCATCCAGCCTCCACCGGCTACTGTTCAACGAGCCCTCTCCACGAGGTCCTGTTCAACCACCCCTCCACGGGCTACTGTTCATCCAGCCCTCCACTGGCTACTGCTCAACCAGCCCTCCACTGGCTACTATTCAACCAGCCCTCCATGGGTCCTGTTCATCCACCGGCTCGATTGATCGGGGTATTGTTCATCCAGCGGCAACGACCTCTACTACCACGGGGTTCTGTTCATCCAACCCCCCACCGGGAACTGTTCATCCAAACCCCCTCAACAATGCTCACTATTCATCCAGGGAAGGAGGCATTAGTGTTCGATCAGCTTCAGTTATCAGCAGTAGCGAAGGAATCACTCGGTTCAATTAACAGCAAGGGATCGATCGATCGCTTGGGTTGAGTAACGCATAGCCTATAGTGCAATCGCTCGGGTTCAGTTAGAGCCCAACACCTCGCTCAGGTTCGGTTAGAGCACAATGCCTCGCACACACGCGCGTACATACGAGAGAAACGCACATCACTCGGCCCCCGACCAGCCACCGTAACCGGGAACTCCCCAATGTTTTCCTCGCCCTCGCTTCTACCATGTTTTTTTCTATCATGGACGTCCCAAAGAATGTCTTGCAGCTGCATCTCTGGCCCGCCCAGGATGAAAAGCCCATTTTCTGTCATGATTTTTTGTCATAGAAGTAGGACCCCACCACATCTATGATGATACCGGGTTTTTTCACAATTATCGTCATAGAAGTGTCATAAGTATGACAGAAAGAAATTCGTTTGGCCCAAAATGTCACGGATGTGTCTTTTTTTTGTAGTGTTGCACGAAATTCGATCGTCGGTATCTTCATTCCTAGTTCAATATCGTTACCAGCATGTCTCCTTATTCGTTCCGTGCTACATCATTCTGCAACTAACTCATTAGTCACTTTGTTGGCAAGGCTTCTTATGATGTGTATTACCGAGAGGGCCCAGAGATACCTCTTTGATACTTGGAGTGACAAATCCTAATCTTGATCTATGCCAACTCAACAAAACACCTTCGGAGATACTTGTAGAGCATCTTTATAATCACCCAGTTATGTTGTGACGTTTGATAGCACACAAGGTATTCCTCCGGTATCCGGTAGTTGCATAATCTCATAGTCGAAGGAATATGTACTTGACATGAAGAAAGCAATAGCAACAAAACTAAACGATCATTATGCTAAGCTAACGGATGGGTTTTTTCCATCACATCATTCTCCTAGTGATGTGATCCCGTTATCAATTGACAACTCATGTACATGGTTAGGAAACCTTAACCATCTTTGATCAACGAGCTAGTCAAGTAGACGCTCACTAGGGACACGGTTTTTGTTTATGTATTGACACATGTATTTAGGTTTCTGATCAATTAAATTCTAGCATGAATAATAAACCTTTATCATGAATAAGGAAATATAAAATAACAACTTTATTATTGCCTCTAGGGCATATTTCCTTCAAGAAGAGGTTACTATTGTGGATGACTTGTCAATGCTTGACTGATTACGTAAAGGTGGCCTTCCACATATTGATGACGCTGAACCAGATGAGCACTTCATTCATGATAGTGATGATGATGATGCATTTATTAACCCGGAGCATTTATTGAACTCGACAATCAATATTATTATTAGGTATTCAATTTTTTTATGTTGTAATTGATTTATATAGTTACTTGTATAATTTTCTTACTTTGTATGATTGTTTGTTATACGTAGTGCCATGGTCTTGATATCTGTCCCTGTCGGCCCTTGCCCGGTTTATGATTCTGATGTGGTATATTCTCTTTTATAACTATTTGTTGCATTTCACATTTATGACAATTATGGCCATCAAGTTGACATGGAGATATTTTTATGTAGGAGGTATGTGAACTGGAAATTGCAACCGACCCTCTTGTCGAGAAGTGAAATTCAGTTGAAATAGAAAATGAGTATTTGAAAGAAAAAAATAAAAGAAGAGAAGAAGAGAAGATGAAATTGGAGTTGTATGTTGCTGATGTCGTCGATGATCACAAGATGAAGATGAATGCAATGCGCTTGAAGATGGATGCAATGCACTTGAAGATTAAGAAGATTATAAAATATGACATTGATAATGAGGCTTGGTATCATTATGCCGTTGGATCAGTTGTTACCTTAGTTGTGATCTTCATCGCATTCGTTGTGATGAGGATAAGTTTTCTCTAGTGTTTTTCTTAACAAATGCATACTTGGCTTATTCTCCTCCTAAATGGCATAATTACCTTACTTAGATAAAAATGAGCTATACTTATGTAAGTTGGCTCAAAAATGGCATCATCACCTAGGTTAGCACAAAAATGACCTATACTTACCTTATTTTCCTCCAAATTGACATAGTAAGCTTAGTTGGATAAAAAATGGCATAATTACCTATGTTAGCTCTAAAATCACACAAATAAGGAATAAGAAGAAGAAGAAAAACAAGAAAGAGGAGAAAAAGAAAGAAAAGAAGAAGAAAGAGAAGAAAAAGAATGAATAAAAGAAGAATGAGAATGAGGAGGAAATGGATAAAAAGATAGAAGAGAAGAAGAAAGATGAGAAAACAAGAAAAAAAATCTTCTTCTTCTTTCTTCTTCTAGTCATTTTCTTCTTCTAGTCTTCTTCTTCTTCTGCCAGTGCCAGTCTTCTTCTTCTAGTCTTCTTCTTCTTCTTCTAGTCTTCTTCTTCTTCTAACTTTCTTACGCCCATTTTTGCAGGTTTGATTCACTTCATGGAAGCAGCATTGATGGACTGCTAGTGTTTAGTTCTTGTTTTCATTTGTATTGATGAACAATGTGAAATTATGTATGTATATATGGATGAACTCTGTGAAACTATGTATGTGTTGGATCTTTTAATACCCTATGTGTTCTGTTGCATTTTTGGACTGCTAGATGTTTAACACATGGGCTATGTTTGATGTTGAAACTATATATATCATATATATATATATATATATATATATATATATATATATATATATATCTTTTGAAAATGCAGGGATATAACAGAAAACAGAAAAATACAGCAACAATACAGGCACTTTGCTGTCCGCCACCGACGGCAAATGGACCTTTGCCGTCTACCACTGACGGCAAAGAAGCCACGTGGCAGCAACCTGTGCAACCTGGGAGCTAACCCAATTGGTCACTTTGCCGTCGGTGGCCGATGACAAAGAGCTGGGTCTGCTGACGTGTTTACTGACGTCAGGGCTGGGCAGATTTGTCGTCTGCTAGCGGGCGACAAAGGCTGTCGTTAGCCACCTTATATCCATCGCGTGTAGACTTAAGTTCTTCTTCCAGCTCGATGATCCTTGTCTTTGCCTTCTTCAAATCTATCATGTCTGCGCACATCTGATTCTCCTGACGTCGAATGTGCTGGTTTAGTTCCTGGATGAAAGCGGCAATTGATCTATCCTTCCTGATGCTGATCATCTCCCATTGCTCATGTCGGCACCCACAGATCTGGTAGATAGTGTCCTTAAGCTCCTTTTGATAAACTTCTCCAATGCGTCCCATGGTGATGTGAGCTATTGTACTCTTTCCTAGACTCCAGGTTGGTGCATCGAAGGAAAACTCCATGGGTTTAGTGACTGGCGTGAAGGTCCTTCCTGGAACTTGAACTTGAATCATCCATCGCTCCTCTTCTGGTAAAGTGGCGTTGTAGGTCCCGGTCAAGCTTGGTATTCCTATGTTCAGGTACCTAGTGACTTCCTTCAGGTGTCTTCCAAAAGGTGCTTCTTCATCCGGTTGTGCAAACTTGTTCTTCATCTCCGCCATCCTAAAGAGTAGAAAATGGAGAGGAGTCAGAAACGGATAGATAAGGGTGACATATGGTTTTATCTTAGTGGTCGTGTCCTACACTTAGCGTGTGCTCTGATACCATCTTTGTAGCTACCCGACCTCAAACGGTCAAGTCTCTTTGCTTTCGTATCATCCCTGGATCGGTAATGCTGACACACACAGTACTCGAAGGATTTATAACAGAGTAGCAATCACACACTTAATACATCGAATGTCTCAAGAGAGAACTTATTACAATAATATGGCTTAAGGACATCTAATACGATAACAACGGAAGGCTTGGAAGATAAAGTGAGTCCATCAACTCCAACGGCATAGCTGAGCTACACGGCAACGACCTAACGAACCTTACTCCTCGTCTGGAAAGTCTGCAACATAATACGTTGCAGCCCGAAAACGGGTCAGTACATGGAATATGCTCGCAAAGTAACACAGTAGAGCAAGAACAGAATAATGCTATCACTACATGCATATTTGGCTGGTGGAAATCTCTATGGTTATAGTTTTTGCGAAAAGCCAATTTTTTCCTGCAACAAAGGAATAAGTTTTTATTTTAACTATCATGGTGGTTGAAACATCATTGAGAAGGTTCCTCCAACTCAATCCCCATTAAAGTAATTAACAACCCAACAATATTAATTAAGAGTGATGACATACTTAAGATACTCCAAGTACTAGATACTCAAGATTGTCCATAACCGGGGACACGGCTGACCATGATTAGTTTATACACTCTGCAGAGGTTTGCACACTTTTCCCCACAAGACTCGATCTCCTCCGTTGGATTTCTCGCACTACATGAGGTTTGAGAAATGGATGACCGAGACAGAGTCTTTCAGAAACATTAACTCTCTACTCTAGGTAGACCATACCAAACCTACAAACCCACTACCTACTGATCTACCTCTTCAAGAGCTTCACGTAACTTACTCAACTATGCTAGAGCCCATAATAGCTTCTGGCTGCAAACAGAAGATTCTAGCATGAATCATCTCAGTTCCCTTTGAGCCTAGGTGGCGGTCCATAGGAAAATCACACGGGTACTCCGGGATTTCCAAAAATACAGGCAACACTGGGTACTCCAAGTGCCTCAATCCACCCAGATGTGAATTCAAGTTGCCACCTTAAGTTGAACCATTGGTTAACAATCTCACATCTGTCATGGATTTTCACTCACCCAAACCACGTCTACGAGCATAGCATAGCAATATAAGCAACGCGTAGAAGTAACTCCCAAGGGTGTGAATATAACAGGGCAATAGGTTCTACCTCAACAACTACTTCCCAACCCACATGTTAATGACATCCTAATCATGCAATGTTTGAGGATTGGTAATAATGCATAAAAATTGGGTGATAAAGGGGTATGATCAAACTGTTACTTGCCTTGCGGACGATCCGCGTAACCTAGAGACTCCAAATAACACGCTTCGCACTCCGGGAATTCTATCGCAAGCAAACAATAGCATACATAAGCAACAAGCAAAGATGCACGGGCAAAACTCAAATAAGAGAGATTGACCAGAAAGTTCAACTTAAGAACTCCGGTTTGCAAAAAGAATTGAACCAAACGGAGCAACGAAACTCAAACGGCAAAAGAAACGAGATCCGTTTACTAATCTGAACTAAGGTCAAATTTTATAGTAGTAAAAATGGATTCAAGTTAGTTAAGCGGAAAGAGGGTCTCGAGACGAAGATCTAGGCGCTTGAATCGCCTGATTCCGACAAACGAGCGAAAAGATAAACAGAAACGAAAATCATATCAGAAATCACGATCAAGAATAATCACGGAAAAATCCGATAAAAAGAAAACTGACGAACAGACTAACGAATGAGCGTTCTTATCTGTAACTAACGAGCGAAAACCGTTCGTTAAAACGAACGTACGGACGAACGTCCGCTAAATAGAGGAACCGGGAAAAAACTGGCGAACCGATCTAAAAAAACATACTAGGGTTTTAAAAAAACCGAATCAGTTTCTTAAAAAACCCGGTGGCAGCGGATTGGCGCGGTACCTCCGGCGAGGCGGCTCTGGTAAGGCGGGGCTTGGGCGGCGGCTTGCGGGCGGCGAGGCGACGGCGGCGCGGCGCAGCTGCAGCGGCGGCG
>NC_041388.1:179143198-179242894 GCF_002162155.2 Triticum dicoccoides | reverse complement strand
GGAGAGGCCAAGGAGCGGCGAGGAGGAGTCTCGGCCGGACTCCTCGTCTGAGGCGGCGGCGGCTCGGTCTCCGGGTGGGAGACGGCGCGCGCGGGGAGTGGGCCGGCCCGGCTGGGTTTCGGCCCAGTCAGCTGGAAGTTAAAAAAAAAAAATTCCGCCGAACAGAAAATAAATCCTAGAAAATAAAGTAAAAATCTAAAAATGCCAAAACAAATTTTCACTGTCTAAATAAAATATTTAGAACGAGATGAACATTTTCTTGGCCCTAAAATGAAATTTTTAAAATTGTGCAATTTTTCTAATGCAAATGAAATCAAATAAATGATTTTAATATTTTTCCTCCAATATTTCAATCATTTTGGAGAAGTCATATTATCTCCTCTCATATATTTTATTATGAAATATTTTTCGGAGAGAAAAATAATCAAAATCAAAAATCCTTGTTTCATTATTTGATAAAAATCAAATATGAAAACCGGGAAATCCCCAACTCTCTCCGAGGGTCCTTGAGTTGCTTAGGATTTCGAGGATTGCAGAACGGAAATGCAATAAAATATGATATGCATGAATGATCTATGTATAACATTCCAAATTGAAATTTTGGGATGTTACAATCAAGGTGTCAAGCCAGTGACGATGGAGATCATGACGGTGCTTTGGAGATGGAGATCAAAGACACAAGATGATGATGGCCATATCATGTCACATATTTTGATTACATGTGATGTTTATCTTTTATGCATCTTATTTTTCTTAGTACGGTGGTAGCATTATAAGATGATCCCTCACTAAATTTCAAGGTATAAGTGTTCTCCCTGAGTATGCACCGTTGCGACAGTTTGTCGTGATGAGACACCACCTCATGATCAGGTGTGGTAAGTTCTACGTTCACATATAACGAGTGCAAGAGAGTTTTGCACGTGCGGAATACTCGGGTTAAACTTGATGGGCCTAGCATGTACAGACAAGGCCTCAGAACACTGAGACCGAAAGGTTGAACATGAATCATATAGTAGATATGATCAACATAGAGATGTTCACCATTGAAAACTACTTCATCTCACGTGATGATCGGACATGGTTTAATTGATATGGATCACATGATCATTTAGATGGCTCAACGGATGTCTATCTAAGTGGGAGTTCTTTAGTAATATGATTAATTGAACTTAAATTTGTCATGAACTTAGTCCTGATAGTTTTTGCATATCTATGTTGTAGATCAATGGCCCGTGCTACCGTTCCCTTTAATTTTAATGCGTTCCTAGAGAAAGCTAAGTTGAAAGATGATGGTAGCAACTACACGGACTAGGTCCGTAACTTGAGAATCATCCTCATTGTTGCATAGAAGAATTATGTCCTTGATGCACCGCTAGGTGCAAGGCCTCCTGCTGGAGCAACTCCGGACGTTATGAACGTCTAGAAAGCTAAATCTGATGACTACTCGATAGTTCAGTGTGGCATGCTTTACGGCTTAGAATCGGGACTTCGAAGGCGTTTTGAACATCATGGAGCATATGAGATGTTCCAAGAGTTGAAGTTAATATTTCAAGCAAATGCCCAAGTTGAGAGATAAGAAGTCTCCAACAAGTTCTATAGCTGCAAGATGGAGGAGAACAGTTCTGTCAGTGAACACATACTCAGAATGTCTGGGTACCATAACCACTTGACTCAGCTGGGAGTTAATCTTCTGGATGATAGTGTCATTGACAGAGTTCTTCAATGACTGCCACCAAGCTATAAAGGCTTCGTGATGAACTATAATATGCAAGGGATGAACAAGACGATTCCCGAGCTCTTCGCAATGCTCAAGGTTGCGGAGGTAGAAATCAAGAAGGAGCATCAAGTGTTGATGGTTAACAAGACCACTAGTTTCAAGAAAAAGGGCAAAGGAAAGAAGGGGAACTTCAGGAAGAATAGCAAGAAAGTTTCTAACCCTGGGAAGAAGCCCAAATCTGGACCTAAGCCTGAAACTGAGTGCTTCTACTGCAAAGGGACTGGTCACTAGAAGCGGAACTGCCCCAAGTATTTGGTGGATAAAAAGGATGGCAAAGTGAAAGGTATATTTGATATACATGCTATTTATGTGTACCTTACTAATGCTTGTAGTAGCGCGTGGGTATTTGATATTGGTTCGGGTGCTCATATTTGCAACTCGAAACAGGGGCTACGGACGAAATGAAGATTGGCTAAGGACGAGGTGATGTTGCGAGTCGGAAATGGTTCCAAGGTCGATGTGATCGCCGTCGGCACACTACCTTTACATCTACCTTCGGGATTAGTTTTAGACCTTAATAATTGTTATTTGGTGCCAGCGTTCAGCATGAACATTATATCTAGATCTTGTTTGATGTGAGACGCTTATTCATTTAAATTAGAGAATAATGGTTGTTATATTTATACGAGTAATATCTTTTATGGTCATGCACCCTTAATGAGTGGTCTATTTTTGTTGAATCTTGATCGTGGTGATACACATATTCATAATATTGATGACAAAAGATGCAAAGTTAATAATGATAGTGCAACTTATTTGTGGCACTGCCGTTTGGGTTATATTGGTGTAAAGCGCATGAAGAAACTCCATGCAAATGGGCTTTTGGAATCATTTGTCAGTGCAACAAACCCTAGGTCTATTGCCCAGACTGTGCACAGGCACAAGAGCAAGGTTGATGTGCCAACCCAAGCCAGGATACAAGAAACTAAGAGATTCAAAGAACGACCATGCAGCTCAGACAGACTAAGGCCAAGCCAGAGAAGCAACATATCGCCAAGAGCAAGGCCTCCCTTGCCGGACAGGCGAGCCTGGCAAGGGGCAAGGCCATCCCCGGAAGCAGGCGTCCGAGGCACGCCGACAGGGCCTGCCGGGGCTCGCGGAGGCAAAACCACCTCACCAACCACTCTAGCACAACCCACGTTGTCCATCAATGTGGTATCAAGCCGCAAGATGATTAAGTGGCAGCCATTCGCCACATGGCAGCCATTTCCTACAGAAGAAACCCATAGATGACACCCGTCCTGCGACGTATCAAGAGAACAGGCACGGAGCTGGCAAGATAGCCTGGTAAGCCTTGCCGGGCAACCAGTGATGTGACACTAAGCGACGCATTTAATGCGCCCTATCAGCCCACAGAGTTAGGTATGGTAGGACTGTTTGCTATCATATTAGTGCATAATGACTACTTTTCCATTGTGGTGACCCCTTGATCTATAAAAGGAGGCCCATGGCAACTGTAGAAAGGGTTGGAAAGTTGACGAACCCACACCCCCATACGCGCGTAGTCGCTACTACCCTAAGGCAACCCCTGCCGGGCAAGTGTACTATGCTTCACCACCTCCATTCCACCATCAATCCACCAAAGCAGGAGTAGGGTTTTACGCCTCGCGGTGGCCCGAACCTGGGTAAATTTCTTGTGTGCTCTCTGTTGTGTTGTCATACGCTGGTCTGCTCTTTGTGCAACACGATGTCCCCCCTGCTGAACCAGCAAGGGGCCTCTTGGTCCCATAGGTGACCACGGATATCCCGCGACATCTTTGGCGCGCCAGGTAGGGGTATCGATTGCGCGAATCTGAAAGCATGCGCGGCGCGTCATCTTCATCACCATCTTCATCTTCGACGATGCCATCGACCATGGTGCCTAAGAAGAAGTCCGGTGCTTCGGCTCATCCATCCACCTCGAAGGCTCCGTCGCCCGCGGCCTCTAATGTTGCGGGGGATGTGGAGGCACGTGAGGACGTGAACACTACTGGAGACGTGGTTGGAGCAGGTAGCGCCATAACCAACCCCCAGCTGCCAACACAGGGGTAGGAGATATCGGAGGAGAACAACATCAGCAGCGCATCGACGGTCATGCTCCGCAAGATGCAGGCGAGGGGTCACTCTGTCCGCACCCCTCTTCTCACCGACGGGCACAGCCGCAACAACGGCGCTCGGTCCAGGGTAGGCCATCATCCTCCGGCCGCCCCCATCACGGGAGCGACCGCGGCGCATGCGCCTCCTCCCGGACGAGCCAACCAGACCGCTGCGCTTGACGGAGCCGCTGACTCTCAAGCACCACCGTCGTGTAACCCCACTACCCAGGTGGCTGTGCCACAATAGCGGTGAGCGCAGCACTGTCAGGAGCCAGGCGACGGTGCGGTCGACGTCATCAACATTTATGCCAAGCACTGCCATGGAGGCTATGGCACGAGCTCGGCTGCTGCTGAGGTTTCTACGAGCAACCAAGCAAATGGATGAATGGCGCGCCACCATCCAAAGTCTGCTCGGTTTTTCTGAAGCTGGGCCCGCCATAACCTCCCCAAGCGACAACAACCGCTTGTACTGCTGGCCATACGGAAAGGGCCATCCCCATGGTACAGTCCCCACCACAGTAGCCGACGCGGGCGCAGCAGAATCAAGATTCTGATGACGTCCCGATGGCCTCTTCTGACCCTCGAGCACGTCCAGGCCAACGTCGAGCCCCGGAGGATAGGCAGCGGGGAGACGCGCGCGTCGTCGTAGATCAACGCCGTTACGACCTCCGCTCGACCGACGGGTGCGACGGCCTCAACGTCAACGACCCTGCGCTCGGTGTTGGCGGGTGCCTGCCTTTCAAGGTCGGCTGCCCTACCTTTACACAAGAACTGCGGCTAATCCGTTGGCCGTCCGTTCGCACGTTCAAGCCAGTGATACGTGAGAAGTACGACGGGAGGCTGAACCCAACAGACTTCCTGAGCATCTACACCATCATTGTTCAAGCTGTCGGGGGAAGAGATGAGAAGGTGTTCGCCAACTACTTCCCTTTGGCCCTCAAGTCCAATGCGAGGTCTTGGCTGATGCACCTACCGGAGAACTCCATTTCGTCATGGGCGGACCCGTGCCACGAGTTCATCGGTGCCTTCACCGGTGGCCACCAAGAGCCTAGCAGGCCCAACGACCTGCAACTTCTCCAGTAGAAGGAAGGAGAAACTCTCCATAAGTATTTGCAGAGATTCAGTAAAGTTCGTAGAAATATTCCAAATATCCATCCGGCAGCCATTATAGCAATTTTCCAGTCCAATGTGTGCAACCGTCGCATTCGTTCCAAGATGAACGTGCGATTGCCCAAGACTATGAAGGAGCTATAAACACTGGTGGATAAGTGTGCTCGGATGGAGGAAGGAAGGAAGTTGCCCAGAGAGGAAGATTGCACCAATATTGATTCAGAGGATGAGGATGAATCAACCAGTCAGAGAAAGGGCAAGAAGTGCAGTAAGAAGCCAAGAGATAAGGCAATGATGACTATGGAAGGTTCGGGCACACCTAGTACCGGCAAGAAGGCCAAGGCTAAGGCCCCCGGCAAGGAAGCTGCCGCTTACGCTACCTGCCGAGAAGCCGCTGCCGCCGAGAAAGCTGGGAAAGGTGATGGGTCGTACTGCAAGATCCATCGGACCAATGGCCATGACCTTCAAGAGTGTTATTGTCGGCGTTCTAGGAACGGGGGTCCCCAGACTTGCCTGCCTACGGCTTGCGGCGTGGCTCCAGTGGGGGCCCAGCGCGGCCCATATTCATCATCTCAAGCTCAAGACCCTCGCGAGGGGCCAAGCCTCGCGGGGCAGATGACCGAAAGCTTCCTCAGAGGCAGCCTCATCGGGCAGGCTCACGAGGAGGCGGAGAGATCAAGGCAGGGTTACCTCGCGAGGAGCCCGTGACGCAAGCCATGACGATCAAGACCAGGCGGGCGCCAGTCGGGCGCCGGCCAGCGCAGTGTCCTTGTTTCCCCATTTGGTGCGAAGGGGGCAAGCACAGGCCAAGGCATCGGGTAAAGGTTACCATTCCGGTGCAATGAGACCAAGACCAACAGAGCGGCAGGACGGAGGTCACCATGGAGCCCAAGACGGCGTCATCACCAGTGCTTTTGGCAGCCGAAGACCACCTTTGGTCAGGATAACTTGTACTAGATGTTCCCCTTCAAAATGGCCAATTGTTGGCGCCCTTCCCGCTCATTATTTGGGGAAAGGCCCAGGGCCTTTATAAATAGAGCAAGCCACCATAGAGTAAAGGGAGGAGAGACATCGAGAGATCGGACAGAAGGCAGAGATCGAGAGACATCTAGAGATCTGATAGAGCCCTAGCAGAGAGGGAGAGATGCGACTGAACTCACCCAAGAAGTTCATCGCACCAGCTCAAGAACACCTCTCGCGAGGTTGTTCTTCCCTTGTAGTGTTTATCATCAGCCCCTGAGGCAATCCACCACACCACACACTGGAGTAGGGTATTACACCACAACGGTGGCCCGAACCAGTATAAACCTCGTGTCCCTTGTGTTGTTCATTGTTTCTTGTTTAGATCACGACGAGGAGATTGGACGTAGATCGGTAGGGGAGAGATCTCTGCACGCACCCTAGTGTTCGAACCTCAAGGGTCTACTGGAACCCGAAATCCGACATTTGGCGTGCTAGGTAGGGGTGCGCCGGAATCTTTCTTCCATTGTTCGTGTGCGATCTTCCGTCGAGTCCATGGCTGACACTCGTCGGGCTCGCGCCGAGCGTCGGGCTGCTCTCGCCACCCGCGTCGCCCAGACGGCGCCCATCGGCGGACGCCCTCGTCGTTCCCCGTCGCCTGCCGCCAACGCCGCCAGCGGGCCAGCGGGGAACGAGCAGCAGGCCTCGTCCCAGCATCCTTCGGTACGGCGGGAGGGCCGCACCGCTACACCATCGCTGACTCCAGCCGCTTTGTCGTCCCATGCCCGTCGTGCCCCCACGGACGCGCACGCCGCGCTTCTCCTGGCAAGAGAGCTCCTACACTACCGCCCCGTCGACGACCTCTACGAGGATTGGCTCGCCCGCATCACCGAGCTCATCAGCGCCGCAGGGGGCTCCCCCTTGTCGTTCTTCTCGCTGCCTCGCCCTCCATTCTGCGCAGGAGGCGAGGATCAGGAGGTGCCTCCACCACCTCCTCCCCAAGAAGGCGCCCTGGCTCCAAGGCGCGCAGCCCCAGGGCGAGACCCTCCGCGTCCGGCACCTGCGCAGCAAGAAAGGAGCTGCCAAGAGATCCCTCGTCCCCAAGAAGGTGCTCGCGCGCCCCCAGCGCCGGCGCACCAAGATCGTGTCCCTGCACCTCCACGCCAAGACCCCACGCTGCTCCAAGCGGCGGCGCGCGGTAATCCCCAGGAGCAAGCCCAGTACCAGCAAAAGGCACCGGTGGCCACAGCAGGCTGCCATTCCCTCACCCCCGAGCTACGCGGCGTCGCATGGCCAGGCAAGTTCAAGCCTGACCTGCCCCTCGCTACGATGGCACGGCGGACCCTGCGGAGTTCCTACAGCTCTACGAGCTATGCATCGAAGCCGCCAACGGAGATGAAAGGGTCATGGCGAACTGGTTTCCCATGGCGCTCAAGGAGGGGGCCCGCACCTGGCTCCTGAACCTGGCTCCTGGCACGATCTCCTCTTGGGATAAGATGTGCACTCGCTTCATCGCCAACTTCCAGGGCACTCGCGCCCGGCCCCCGGCCGTGAGCGATCTACGCCGCATCAAGCAGCAGCAAGGGGAAACCCTGCAGAAATACATCCAGCGCTTCAACAACGCTCGCCACAAGATCCCCAAGGTGACTGAAGAAGCCATCATCTCGGTCTTCTCCGACGACGTACGCGACGTCAAGATGAAGGAGGAGCTAGCAATCCATGAAGACCTGTGCACATCCCTGGAGCTATTCAACATGGCGACCAAGTGCGCCAGGGCTGAGGAAGGGCGCCTTTCCCTCCTTGAACTCTCGGCTGCCGAACCAGAAGAGAAGAAGCCCAAGGCCAAGGCTGTGAAGCGCAAGGGGGCTGCCGTGCTTACAGCGGAACCAGACACCAAGCGAGGCAGGGATCAGCCTGAGTCATCCAAGGGCAGTCGGTACTGAGTGTACCACGACTTCCACACCCACAACACCAACGAATGTCAAGAGCTCAGGGCCGTGAGAGATGGACGTGTCGGCCGACGCCTCGAGCGCAACGACAGGGGCTATGGCCGAGGATGAGGAAGAGGTGGCGAACGATGGGAAGACCGTGGCCCTCGCCAAGGGTGGCGTGACCGGCCTCACGAGGATCGCTGGCAGGACTAGCCTCGCGAGGGAGGCTGGGGAGATCGGCATCATGAGGATCGCCTGCACGGCAAAGCAGGCCTTCCTCCTCTGCCGCCACCACCAAGGAGGAACGAAGACCAACATCAAGACGAGGGAGCTGGGGGCTTCCAGGAGCCGCGTGCAATCGCTTGCATCTTGGGTGGCGCGCAGGACCCAGCCTCACAGCGCATCTTCAAGCAGTTTGCTCACGAGGTGAATGCAGTCCTCCCCAAGCTTGAGGCCACGCGCCCTCTCAGGTGGTCTGCATGCGCTATCACATTCAGCTCAGCGGATCAACTCAAGTGCGCGGCAACGGCCAGAGTCCTCCTGATTCTTTGCTCCCCGGTCATCAGCAACGTGCAGGTCACCAGGACCCTCATTGACGGCGGAGCAGGACTCAACGTCCTGTCCGTCGAGACGTTCGACAATCTCCAAGTGCGGTACGATCAACTTCAGCCGACCAAGACCTTCTCAGGAGTCACTGATGGTTCCACTATTCCAATAGGGCAGGTTCGCCTTCTAGTCACCTTCGGGCAGCGCAACAACTACCGCACCGAGCTCATCGACTTCTACGTCGCCCACATCCATCGGCCATACAACGCCATCCTCGGGTACCCAGCCCTGGCCAAGTTCATGGCAGCGACTCACCATGGATACAATGTCCTCAAGATGCCAGGAAGCGGTGGAGTCATCACCGTACCCTGTGAAGAAAGGGACGCGGTGTGTTCACTAAAGCGCGTGTTCCAAGCCGCAGCAATCGAAGACCGGGACCACAGGAACGGAAGGCTTCCCAAGGCGACCCTTAAGAAGAAGAAGGTTTCGCCTGGCCCAAGCCATAAGGAGGCAGGCACCTCCGGAGGTGTTGCGTCATGATCCGCGCCCAATCAGGGAGCGCCACCCTCTCTCGCATAGGAAGGCGCGCCCGGCGCCCTCCTCAGGCAGGGCTCGGGAGCTCTTTCTTGGAGAGCCACCAACCTTGCCAAGGTCGCAAGGGAGGCGCTCGGGCACCACTTGGAGGGGTGCTTCCAGCACGTTTCTCCCAGGAAGGTACAAGGAAAGGAAGACCAAACCCTCAGGAGTTCATCGCAAGAAACACCCAGGAGCTACAGGAGTCGAGAGTCGTGCGCGGCAGCCACCGCTTGCCCGCCGTAGCCCCACATCCAGGTGAGGATGGTGGGCTGCGCGTCTGCGTTGACGTGCCAGGGCTCAACCGAGCCGCGTCTCAGGAGTGCCTCTGGCCTTCGCGCATGGGGCGTTGCGAGGGTCCACCTCACAGCTACATTCGCATGCCTTTCGGCCTGCCGAACATGGTCGCCGCTCATCAGCGCCTGCTGAGGAGCATTCTGGTGGCTCGGGAGGTCAGGCATTGTGCGGTCCTAGCGGAGACGGAGATGGCCCTCGGAGACCCGCCTGTGCCCCCGGAGCCTCCCGAGTCTCCTGGGTCTGGGGCTCGTGAGGGCCGACGTCATCTTCACGCATCGCCCACTTCTTCAACATCACTTCATCTTCAACGGCACCAGGTGACATCTTTCTAAGTTCCGTTTTTAGCTGGGAGCGCCCAGAGGGCCGCATCATTCCCAGGTCGCGTGGGTCCGTCCCTGCGGCATGTATCCGTTTTGCTTATGCTCTTTACATACCTTGTTGGGGGCGCCCCTCGGGCTGCATCAGCCCCGAGCTGCTCGGGCCTGGCCCAGCGGCATTTGCTTTTCCCGCGTCTACTTAAAATGAATTTCCTCCTGCGTGCTTAACGTCCCCGACCTCATCGCCTGCTCGATTGACGCCTACCTATGGAGCCGCTCGCTCTGGCACGGCGTTTGCGCACGGGTCCGTCCCTGCAATGCGGATAAATCTGGGTGGTCGAGCTCTGGCCGCGGCAGCCCCGTAGGACGCCACCTCATCAGGCCCTCAGTGCCCCAATCACTTCCCCGGAGCGACCAAAGGTTGGCTGGCAACCGTAACAATAGGTCTTGTTTCTCTTCATGATTGGTGTGCAGGACCTACTCCAGGAGCAACGCTAGGGACGTCGCGAGCTGCCTATCCCTCTCTTCGGCATGGACCGCTTGCACGTTAAAAGGCGGGCACCTGAGCATCGCGACTCATGGGCTCCTACTAGCTCTCCAGCCCTCACCCCCTGGCCTTGACCCACGGCATCGCAACCTGTCATACCAGCGGCGGCTGAGCTCGCTCGAGGGCCAGGACCTGAGGACATAGAGCATTAAGGAAAGTGCGGGGATTGGGAAGAAGCTCGCGAGGACCTAACCCAGCAGCGCCTCAGCTGCCACCACTCGGGCAAGGCACTTCGTCGAGGAACTACACCAGACCAAGAGATAAGTCACGCCCTTATAGGAGTTTGACCAACGCAGTGCAAAACCTTCGCCCAATGTGGCTCTGTCATGGCGACGTTGCCTTCCTTTCTCGCCCAGTGAGGGCTGCTTGAGCACTAAAGGGGACCTCCCGAGCATCGCGACTCGGGGGCTCTTACCGGAGCTCGGGCCGCTCACCTCCTGGCCTTGACCACGACATCGCGACCTGGCATACCAGCGATGGCAGAAGCCTGCCTGAGGACTGGGACCTGTCAGAGTAGAGCACCAAGTCCTCGTGAGGATAGAAAGGGGGAGCCGATCCGAGACAGGACAAGCACCTCGCATTGATTCATATTAAGACATAATGTTCGCAGAAGACATGGCAGGCGCCTTACATACCCCCAGGGGGTGTTGCTTCAATTCCTCGCAGGGAACAAAAGTACTAATCCTAAGGAACGCTAATCGCCCGCACCTACGCAAGGGACGCCATCATCAACAGTGGGCTTCCCAATGCCAGCGCCGACCCCATCCAGATCAGCGGCGTCGGCAGCTGGACGCAGCCGCCCCGCTCCGAGCACGGCGCGAGCTCGGGGACTCGTAGCTGTCGTCGCTCGTCTCCCTGGGGAAGCACTCCAGCTGACGTCCTTCAGCATCGAAGACCTTTAAGAACATCAAGGAGGCGCCGTCGTATTCAAGATGAATTATGAGGGCACCTACCGTCCGGCAGACCCGGGCGATTTCGCCCCAGCCCCGGGTCATGAAGACCTTGCCCGGAGCGACGACCGCGACCTCCGCTCCGGTCGTGAGGGTACTACAGTTAGCGTGCTGCAGACAAAGCTCCAGAACCCCGCTCGGCAGCATCTCGAAGGCGAAGGAAGGAGGAAGGCGAATCCAAGAGCTTGGAGGCATGGCGGCGTGGAGCACGAGCTCATGAGAGGAGCGCTCAGCATGGACTCCAGGAGGAACGACGCGCACCACCGTGACTCGCCGGTGTCGACGGTGGCATCGTCGATGTCGCTCGATGCCTTCTCCCCCAACACCCACGACGCGGGCATACAAGGGTAGCGGAAAACCAGGCGGCGTCCGCTCGTACCAGGGCCTCGATGCCTCCTGCTGAGCGCCCTCATCTCGGTGGCAGAGGACTAGCCGCTTCTTCGGCGGAAGTGGGTCAGGACCCTCTCGGGGGGCCTTTCCCTTCTCTTCTATAGAAAACCGGCGGATTGGTGCCGTTAGTGTAAGGAGGAGCAAGAACAAGGAAGAAGAAGGAAAGGAGCAACAGGAAGGGATGGACTGAAGGGGCTCGCGCAGCCCCGTACTTATAGCCGGAGGAGGCCAACCGCCGACTACCACGATCGCAGGTAATCATGACCGGTTCCTCTACATACAGGGACTTGTCAAGTCGTGCGGTCGCCGAGGCGTCGTGGGGAAGCGCATACGCCCACGTCCAATCAATCGCCACGCGGCACCCAAGGCCGCAGGCTGTTGGGGCCCGCGGCGCTTCGCGCTCGCCCCTTCGCTTCCCTGCTAGGCCAAGCCCGGGCGCCCTTGGGCCCGGGGGCTACTGTCGGTGTTCTGGGAACGGGGGTCCCCAGACTTGCCTGCCTGCGGCCTGCGGCGTGGCTCCAGTGGGGGCCCAGCGCGGCCCATCTTCATCATCTCAAGCTCAAGACCCTCGCGAGGGGCCAAGCCTCGCGGGGCGGACGATAGGAAGCTTCCTCAGAGGCAGCCTCATTAGGCAGGCTCGCGAGGAGGCGGAGAGATCAAGGCAGGGGTACCTCACGAGGAGCCCGTGACGCAAGCCATGACGATTGAGACCAGGCGGGCACCGGCCTGCGCAGAGTCCTTGTTTCCCCTTTGGTGCAAAGGGGGCAAGCACAGGCCAAGGCATCGGGCAAAGGTTACCATTCCGGTGCAACGAGACCAAGACCAGCAGAGCGGTAGGACGGAGGTCACCGTGGAGCCCAAGACGGCATCATCACCAGTGCTTTTGGCAGCCGAAGACCACCTTTGGTCAGGATAACTTGTACTAGATGTTCCCCTTCAAAATGGCCAATTCTTGGCGCCCTTCCCGCTCATTATTTGGGGAAAGGCCCAGGGCCTCTATAAATAGAGCTAGCCACCACAGAGTAAAGGGAGGAGAAACGTCGAGAGATCGGACAGAAGGCAGAGATCGAGAGATCGGACAGAAGGCAGAGATCGAGAGACATCTAGAGATCTGATAGAGCCCTAGTAGAGAGGGAGAGAGGCGACTGAACTCACCCAAGCAGTTCATCGCACCAGCTCAAGAACACCTCTCGCGAGGCTGTTCTTCCCTTGTACTGTTCATCATCAGCCCCTGAGGCATTCCACCACACCACACACTGGAGTAGGGTATTACACCACAACGGTGGCCCGAACCAGTATAAACCTCGTGTCCCTTGTGTTGTTCATTGTTTCTAGCTTAGATCACGTGAGGAGATTGGACGTAGATCGGTAGGGGAGAGATCTCTGCGTGCACCCCAGTGTTCGAACCTCAAGGGTCTGCCAGAACCCAAAATCCGACAGTTACCAGGTTGAGCAGCTTGTCAAGAAACAGAGGGCAGAATATGATAAGCATGAAAAGGAAAACGGTCAGAATGTCGCTAGTGGTAAGGGCCGAGGCGGTGAAGCAAATCGCCCCGGCAAATCCTTTCGGAACCAAGGAAAGCCCGCCAGGTGTCAAGAGAAGGAAATCTGTGATGATGTGAGTGATGGAGTGGATGAAGAGGAAACTAGTGAGCAGGAGTTTCAGAAGGCCACTGACGCCCTATGCATTAATGGGGGTGCATCCTTGCACCCCTCTCATCGCCAACTCAACCGATGGGCACGAGATATCAATACCGTGGAGCCAGCACCAGAGGCCCGGAAGCCACTCAAATGGCCCCGCACGCCAATCATCTTCGACTAGGAGGATCACCCTGGCCGCATGCTACCTCTTGAGCACTGTGTTGGTTTTCCCTTGAAGAGGAAAGGGTGATGCAGCAAGGTAGCGTAAGTATTTCCCTCGGTTTTTGAGAACCAAGGTATCAATCCAGTAAGAGGCCACGCACGAGTCCCTCGCACCTACACAAACAAATAAAATCCTCGCAACCAACAAAATAAAGGGGTTGTCAATCCCTTCACGGTCACTTATGAAAGTGAGATCTGATAGATCAGATAAGATAATATTTTTGGTATTTTTATGATAAAGATGCAAAATAAATAGAAAAGGAAATAGCTTGTTGACGGAAGATTAATATGATGGAAAATAGACCCGGGGGCCATAGGTTTCACTAGTGGCTTCTCTCGAGATCATAAGTATTACGGTGGGTAAACAAATTACTGTTGAGCAATTTACAGAATTGAGCATAGTTATGAGAATATCTAGGTATGATCATGTATAGAGGCATCACGTCCGAGACAAGTAGACCGACTCCTTCCTGCATCTACTACTATTACTCCACACATCGACTGCTATCCAGCATGCATCTAGAGTATTAAGTTCAAAAGAACAGAGTAACGCTTTAAGCAAGATGACATGATGTAGAGGGATAAACTCATGCAATATGAAATAAACCCCATCTTGTTATCCTTGATGGCAACAATACAATACGTGCCTTGCTGCCCCTACTGTCACTGGGAAAGGACACCACAAGATTGAACCCAAAGCTAAGCACTTCTCCCATTGCAAGAAAGATCGATCTAGTAGGCCAAACCAAACTGATAATTTGAAGAGACTTGCAAAGATACCCAATCATACATAAAATAATTTAGAGAAGATTCAAATATTGTTCATAGATAAACTTGATCATAAACCCACAATTCATCGGTCTCAACAAACACACCGCAAAAGAAGATTACATCGAATATATCTCCACAAGAGAGGGGAGAACTTTGTATTGAGATCCAAAAAGAGAGAAGAAGCCATCTAGCAAATAACTATGACCCGAAGGTCTGAAGTAAACTACTCACACTTCATCGGAGAGGCTATGGTGTTGATGTAGAAGCCCTCCGTGATCGATGCCCCCTCCGGAGGAGCTCCGGAAAAGGCCCCAAGATGGGATCTCACGGGTACAGAAAGTTATGGCGGTGGAATTAGGGTTTTGGCTCCGTATCTGGTAGTTTGGGGGTACGTAGGTATATATAGGAGGAAGAAGTACGTTGGTGGAGCAACATGGGCCCCACGAGGGTGGAGGGTGCACCTTGGGGCGGCGGTAGGCGCGCCCCCCTACCTCGTGCCCTCCTGGCTGCTTTCTTGACGTAGGGTCCAAGTCCTCTGGATCATGTTCATTCCGAAAATCACAATCCCGAAGGTTTCATTCCGTTTGGACTCCATTTGATATTCTTTTTCTGCGAAACTCTGAAATAGGCAAAAAACAACAATTCTGGGCTGGGCCTCCGGTTAATAGGTTAGTCCCAAAAATAATATAAAAGTGTATAATAAAGCCCAATAATGTCCAAAACAGGATATAATATAGCATGGAACAATCAAAAATTATAGATACGTTGGAGACGTATCAAGCATCCCCAAGCTTAATTCCTGCTCGTCCTCGAGTAGGTAAATGATAAAAGCAGAATTTTGGATGTGGAATGCTACTTGGCATAATTTCAATGTAATTCTTTTAATTGTGGTATGAATATTCAGATCCGAAAGATTCAAGACAAAAGTTCAATATCAACATGGAAATAATAATACTTCAAGCATACTAACTAAGCAATTATGTCTCTTCAAAATAACATGGCCAAATAAAGTTATCCCTACAAAATCATATAGTCTGGCTGTGCTCCATCTTCACCACACAAAGTATTTAAATCATGCACAACCCCGATGACAAGCCAAACAATTGTTTCATACTTTTGGTGTTCTCAAACTTTTTAAATCTTCACGCAATACATGAGCGTGAGCCATGGACATAGCACTATTTTTGGAATAGAATGGTGGTTGTGGAGAAGACAAAAAAGAGAGAAGATAGTGTCACATGAACTAGGCGTATCAACGGGATATGGAGATGCCCATTAATAGATATCAATGTCAGTGAGTAGGGATTGCCATGCAACGGATGCACTAGAACTATAAGTATATGAAAGCTCAACAAAAAGAACTAAGTGGGTGTGCATCCAACTCGCTTGCTCACGAAGACCTAGGGCATTTTGAGGAAGCCCATTATTGGAATATACAAGCCAAGTTCTATAATGAAAAATTCCCACTAGTATATGAAAGTGATAACATAGGAGACTCTCTATCATGAAGATCATGGTGCTACTTTGAAGCACAAGTGTGGAAAAAGGATAGTAGTATGTCCCTTTTATATATATTTTTGGGACTTTTTTGGCCTTTCTCTCTTTTTTTTGGGACAATACTCTATGAATGGTGATCATCACACTTCTATTTATTTACAACTCAATGATTACAACTCGATACTAGAACAAAGTATGACTCTATATGAATGCCTCCGGCGGTATACCAGGATAGCAATGATGGATGAGTGACTTGTATGAAAGAATTATGAACGGTGGCTTTGCCACAACTAAAATGTCAACTACATGATCATGCAAAGCAATATGACAATGATGGAGCGTGTCATAGTAAACGGAACGGTGGAAAGTTGCATGGCAATATATCACGGAATGGCTATGGAAATGCCATGATAGGTAGGTATGGTGGTTGTTTGGAGGAAGGTATATGGTGGGTGTATGATACCGGCGAAAGGTGCGCGGTATTAGAGAGGCTAGCAATGGTGGAAGGGTGAGAGTGCGTATAATCCATGGACTCAACATTAGTCATAAAGAACTCACATATTTATTGCAAAAATCTATTAGTTATCGAAGAAAAGTACTACGCACGTGCTCCTAGGGGGATAGATTGGTAGGAAAAGACCATCGCTCATCCCCGACCGCCACTCATAAGGAAGACAATCAATAAATAAATCATGCTCCAACTTCTTCACATAACAGTTCACCATACGTGCATGCAACGGGAATCACAAACTTCAACACAAGCATTTCTCAAGTTCACAACTACTCAACTAGCACGACCCTAATATCACCATCTCCATATCTCAAATCAATTATCAAGTATCAAACTTCTCATAGTATTCAACACACTCATAAGAAAAAAATTTATTAATCTTGAATGCCTAACATAATTAAAGCAAATTACCATGCTGTTTTGTAGGACTCTCAAAATAATCTAAGTGAAGCATGAGAGAACAATAGTTTCAATAAAACAAATCCACCACCGTGCCCTAAAAGATATAAGTGAAGCACTAGAGCAAAAACTATATAACTCAAAAGATATAAGTGAAGCACATAGAGTATTCTAACAATTTCCGAATCATGTGTGTCTCTCTCAAAAGGTGTGTACAGCAAGGATTATTGTGGTAAACTAACAAATAAATACTCAAATAATACAAGACGCTCCAAGCAAAACACATATCATGTGGTAAATAAAAATATAGCTCCAAGTAAAGTTACCGATGGAAGTAGACGAAAGAGGGGATGCCTTCCGGGGCATCCCCTAGCTTGGGATTTTAGGTGTCCTTAGATTATCTTGGGGTGCCATGGGAATCCCCGAGCTTAGGCTCTTGCCACTCCTTGTTCGATAATCCATCAAATCTTTCACCCAAAACTTGAAAACTTCACAACACAAAACTTAAAGTAGAAAATCTTGTGAGCTCCGTTAGCGAAAGAAAACAAAACACCACTTCAATGTACTGTAATGAACTCATTATTTATTTATATTGGTGTTAAACCTACTGTATTCCAACTTCTCTATGGTTTATAACCTATTTTACTAGCCATATATTCATCAAAATAAGCAAACAACACACGAAAAACAGAATCTGTCAAAAACAGAACAGTCTGTAGTAATATGTATCTAACGCAAGTTCTGGAACCCCAAAAATTCTAAAATAAATTTATGGACGTGAGGAATTTATCTATTAATAATCTTAAAAAATAATTAACTAAATAGCACTTTCCAAATAAAAATGGCAGCAATTCTCGTGAGTGCTAAAGTTTCTGTTTTTTACAGCAAGATTAAAAAGACTTTCCCCAAGTCTTCCCAACGGTTCTACTTGGCACAAACACTAATTAAACACAAAAAACACAAACAAAACAGAGGCTAGATAAATTATTTATTACTAAACAGGATAAAAAATCTAGGAATAAAAATAAAATCGGGTTGCCTCCCAACAAGCGATATCGTTTAACGCCCCTAGCTAGGCATAAAAGCAAGGATAGATCTAGGTATTGCCATCTTTGGTACGCAATCCATAAGTGGCTCTCATAATAGATTCATATGGTAATTTAATTTTCTTTCTAGCGAAGTGTTCCATGCCTTTCCTTAATGGAAATTGGAATCTAATATTCCCTTCCTTCATATCAATAATTGCACCAATCGTTCTAAGGAAAGGTCTACCAAGAATAATAGGACATGAAGGATTGCAATCTATGTCAAGAACAATAAAATTTACGGGCACATAATTCCTATTGCAACAATAAGAACATCATTAATTCTTTCCATATGTTTCTTAATAGTTGAATCCGCAAGGTGCAAGTTTAAAGAGCAATCATCAAAATCACAGAAACCTAGCAAATCACACAAAGTCTTTGGAATCGTGGAAACACTAGCGCCCAAATCACACAAAGTATAGCATTCATGATCTTTAATTATAATTTTAATAGTAGGTTCCCACTCATCATAAAGTTTTCTAGGTATAGAAACTTCCAACTCAAGTTTTTCTTCGTAAGATTGCATCAAAGCATCAACGATATGTTTGGTAAAGGCTTTATTTTGACTATAAGCATGAGGAGAATTTAGCACGGATTGTAACAAGGAAATACAATCTATCAAAGAGCAATTATCATAATTAAATTCCTTGAAATCCAAATAGTGGGTTCATTGATATTTAAAGTTTTGACCTCTTCAATCCCACTTTTAACAATTTTAGCATCAAGATCTACAGACTCCGAATTTTTGGATTGCCTTCTAGGTAAAGGTGGATCATATTCAGTCCCATCATTATCAAGTTTCATATTGCAAAACAAAGATTTAATAGGGGACACATCAATAACTTTTAGATCTTCATCTTTATTATCCCCAAAATTTTCCGGCTTAGCGGCCATCTTATTAACTAAAGTGGCCTGCTTATCCGAAACTTCACCTATTAACTTCTCAAGGTGAGCAATACGAGATTTCAAACCATCAAATTCTTTAGTCATATCATCGAGCTCTTTATTCATAAAACCCATAAAGATTTTTTGTTCCTTAAGTTCGTATCTAAAGAAATTATTATGCTCAAACTGTAAGACCATAAAACTCCTGATGTTGCTTTCGATCTCTTCTAACCTTTTAAGGTGATGATCAACAAATCTAGATAGAGCCATCGTGACAACCAAGCAATCCAACACACAAGCAAAAAAGAGACGTGCAAAAAGAGGCAAATAGAGAAAGAGAAGGAGCACGCAGATAGAGGGTGAATAAAACGGCAAGGGTGAAGTGGGAGAGAGGAAAACGAGAGGCAAATGGCAAATAATATAATGCAGGAGATAAGGGTTTGTGATGGGTACTTCGTATGTTGACTTTTGCATAGACTCCCCGGCAACGGCACCAGAAATCCTTCTTGCTACCTCTTGAGCACTGCGTTGGTTTTCCCTTGAAGAGGAAAGGGTGATGCAGCAAAGTAGCATAAGTATTTCCCTCAGTTTTTGAGAACCAAGGTATCAATCCAGTAGGGGGCCACGCACGAGTCCCTCGCACCTACAGAAACAAATAAAATCCTCGCAACCAACGCAATAAAGGGGTTGTCAATCCCTTCACGGTCACTTACAAAAGTGAGATCTGATAGATATGATAAGATAATATTTTTTGTATTTTTATGATAAAGATGCAAAGTAAAGAAAGAAAAATAAACGGAAAAGGAAATAGCTTGTTGATGGAAGATTAATATGATGGAAAATAGTCCCAGGGGCCATAGGTTTCACTAGTGGCTTCTCTCGAGATCATAAGTATTATGGTGGGTAAACAAATTAGTGTTGAGCAATTTACAGAGTTGAGCATAGTTATGAGAATATCTAGGTATGATCATGTATATAGGCATCATGTCCGAGACAAGTAGACCGACTCTTGCCTGCATCTACTACTATTACTCCACACATCGACCACTATCCAGCATGCATCTAGAGTATTAAGTTCAGAAGAACAGAGTAACGTTTTAAGCAAGATGACATGATGTAGAGGGATAAACTCATGCAATATGAAATAAACCCCATCTTGTTATCCTCAATGGCAACAATACAATACGTGCCTTGCTGCCCATACTGTCACTGGGAAAGGACACCGCAAGATTGAACCCAAAGCTAAGCACTTCTCCCATTGCAAGAAAGATCAATCTAGTAGGCCAAACCAAACTGATAATTTGAAGAGACTTGCAAAGATAACCAATCATACATAAAAGAATTCAGAGAAGATTCAAATATTGTTCATAGATAAACTTGATCATAAACCCACAATTCATCGGTCTCAACAAACACACCGCAAAAGAAGATCACATCGGATAGATCTCCACAAGAGAGGGGGAGAACTTTGTATTGACATCCAAAAAGAGCGAAGAAGCCATCTAGCTAATAACTATGGACCCGAAGGTCCGAAGTAAACTACTCACACTTCATCGGAGAGGCTACGGTGTTGATGTAGAAGCCCTCCGTCATCGATGCCCCCTCCGGCGGAGCTCCGGAAAAGGCCCCAAGATGGGATCTCACAAGTACAGAAAGTTACGGCAGTGGAATTAGGTTTTGGCTCCGTATCTGGTAGTTTGGGGGTACGTAGGTATATATATAGGAGGAAGAAGTACGTCGGTGGAGCAACGTGGGCCCCACGAGGGTGGAGGGCGCGCCTTGGGGGGGTAGGTGCGCCCCCCTACCTCATGCCCTCCTGGTTGCTTTCTTGACGTAGGGTCCAAGTCCCGAAGGTTTCATTCCATTTGGACTCCATTTGATATTCTTTTTCTGTGAAACTCTGAAATAGGCAAAAAAATAGCAATTCTGGGTTGGGCCTCCGGTTAATAGGTTAGTCCCAAAAATAATATATAAGTGTATAATAAAGCCCAATAATGTCCAAAACAGGATATATTATAGCATGGAACAATCAAAAATTATAGATACGTTGGAGACGTATCACCGCACCACTGCGGTAGGATGTCTGCCATTGTTGGTCTCCGCAACAATTCGCAACCTCAAGGTCGCAAAGATGCTAGTGGATGGCGGGGATGGGTTGAATCTGATTTCCCCGGCAGTCATCAGCAAGCTTCAGATACAAGAAGAAGAGCTAGAGGTTTACATCATGTTTCAAGGAGTTAATCCTGGTAGGAGCCATCCTAAAGGGAAGATTATGTTGCCAGTGACGTTTGGGGGAGAACTAAACGATCAGACTGAGAAGATTGTGTTTGATGTGGTTGATCTCCCCCTGTCGTACAATGGGATTCTTGGACGCCCGGCCCTGGCCAAGTTCATGGCAGCATCCCACTATGCTTACAACACCTTGAAGATGCCTGAGCCACTACGACTCATCACTATCCCATTGGATGAGAAGGGTGCAATTATTTGTGTGGACAAGATGTACCGGGATGCAGTCGCGGCAGAGGCAGCGACAGCGGAAGCTCCCGCTAAGGAAAGCAAAGGAAAGAAGAGGGATTATAGGACCTCCAGCAAGGAGTCCGGGAAGCATGCCCCCTCCGAGTGCACAGCACCCGTTGACGTCGTGGCGGAATGTTCCAATAGCAAGAGATCCAAGGTTGCTGCACCCCAAGTGAAGAAGGTCTCAGCAGGGCTGGCTGGCATTGATGGTACTTTCACTATCAGCGCCGCCCTCGATGACAAATCAGAAAGCGCGCTCGTTGCCTTCCTGCGAGCGAATATCGATGTGTTTTCCTGGCAACCATCTGATATCCCTGGTGTTCTCACGGAGGTAATCGAGCACCACCTTGTTGTCTGCCCACATGCCCGACCTGTCAAGCAGAAAGTCTGAAAGCAGGCCTTGGAGAGGCAGCAGTTCACTGCCAAAGAAATCAAGAAAATGGAGGCAGCTCGTTTGGTCAGTGGAGTACTGCATCCTACGTGGTTAGAAAATCCAGTGGTAGTCTGAAAGGCTAATGGGAAATGGAGGCTTTGCATTGATTTCACAGATCTCAACAAGGCTTGCCCGAAGGACCCATTTCCCTTGCTGCGCATCAACCAGATTGTGGATTCCACTTCAGGTTGTGATATGCTCTCCTTTCTGGACGCGTACTCCAGATATCACCAGATCTTCATGTCCAAGGAAGATGAAGAGAAGATATCATTCATCACTCCATGTGGTACGTACTTCTTTGCCTGCATGCCATTCGGATTAAAGACTGTCGGGTCCACTTTTGCAAGGGCAGTCCAGACTGGTTTGGAGCCACAGTTACACAAAAATATAGAAGCCTATATGGATGATATCGTGGTCAAAACCAAGGATAAGGCCACCTTTATCCAAGATTTGGAGGAGACATTTGCTAATCTGCGCAAGATCAATTTGAAGCTTAATCCAAAGAAGTGTGTGTTTGGTGTTCCCTCTGGCAAGCTACTTGGTTTCTTCATATCCCATCGAGGGATCGAAGCTAACCCCGACAAGATCAAAGCCATCTAGCAGATCCAAGCGCCAAGGACAGTTAAGGATGTGAGGCGCTTAACGGGGTGCGTGGCCGCGCTAAGCAGATTCATCTCCAAGTATGCCGAGCGTGCCCTGTCGTTCTTTAAAATTTTGAAGAAGGCATGGCCTATGAAGTGTACCCCAGAAGCAGATGCAGCTCTGCAGGAGTTGAAGGCCTACTTATCATCTATGCCTACCTTGGTTGCACCCAAACCCCAAGAACCGTTGTTGCTACACTTGGCGGCAACCAACCAAGTGGTCAGTGCGGCCTTGGTAGCACAGCGAGAAGTGGATGAGGCAGAAAGTGAGCAGAAATGAAGGAAATATGCCCTAGAGGCAATAATAAAGTTTTTATTTTATATTTCCTTATATCATGATAAATGTTTATTATTCATGCTAGAATTGTATTAACCAGAAACTTGATACATGTGTGGATACATAGACAAAACACAGTGTCCCTAGTAAGCCTCTACTAGACTAGCTCGTTAATCAAAGATGGTTAAGTTCCCTAACCATAGACATGTGTTGTCATTTGATAAACGGGATCACATCATTAGGAGAATGATGTGATGGACAAGACCCATCCGTTAGCTTAGCATGTTGATTGTTAAGTTTTATTGCTATTGCTTTCTTCATGACTTATACATATTCCTCTAACTATGAGATTATGCATCTCCCGAATACCGGAGGAACACCTTGTGTGCTATCAAATGTCACAACATAACTGGGTGATTATAAAGATTCTCTGCAGGTGTCTCCAAAGGTGTTTGTTGGGTAGGCATAGATCAAGATTAGGATTTGTCATTCTGAGTATCGGAGAGGTATCTCTGGGCCCTCTCAATAATGCACATCACTATAAGCCTTGCAAGCAATGTGACTAATGAGTTAGTTGCGGGATGATGCATTACCGAACGAGTAAAGAGACTTGCCGGTAACATTATTGAACAAGGTATGATGATACCGATGATCGAATCTCGGGCAAGTAACATACCGATGACAAAGGGAATAACGTATGTTGTTATTGCGGTTTGACTGATAAAGATCTTCATAGAATATATAGGAACCAATATGAGCATCCAGGTTCCGCGATTGGTTATTGACTAGAGATGTGTCTTTGTCATGTCTACATAGTTCTCGAACCCGTAGAGTCCGCACGCTTAACGTTTGATGACGATTTGTATTATGAGTTATGTTTTTTGGTGACCGAACTTTGTTCAGAGTCTCGGATGAGATCACGAACATGATGAGGAGTCTCGAAATGGTTGAGAGGTAAAGATTCGTATATTGGAAGGTAGTCTTCGGACATCAGAATGGTTTCGGGTGGTTCGGGTATTTTACCGAAGAACCGAGGGGTTACCGGAACCCCTCGGGGAAGTATTGGGCCTACATGGGCCTTAGGGGAGAGAGATGGAATCCCACGAGGGGTGGCGCATGCCCCCCCTCCAAGGGAGTCCGAATAGGACAAGGACGAGGGGGCGCGGCCCCCCTTTCCCCTCCCTCTCCCTTTCCTTCATTTTCGCATTCGGTAAGAAAGGAAAAAGGGGGGCGAATCCTACTAGGAATGGAGTCCTAGTAGGACTCCCCCCCATGGCGCGCCCCTCTTGGCCAGCCGCCTCCTCCTCTCCTCCTTTATATACGGGGCAGAGGGGCACCCCATAGCACATCAGTTGTTCTCTTAGCCATGTGTGGTGCCCCCTCCACAGTTTACTCCTCCAGTCATAGCGTCGTAGTGCTTAGGCGAAGCCCTGCGCGGATCACATCACCATCACCATCACCACGCCGTCATGCTGGCAAAATTCTCCCTCGACCCTCTGCTAGATCAAGAGTTTGAGGGACATCAACAAGCTGAATGTGTGCTGAACTCAGAGGTGTTGTACGTTCGGTACTAGATCGGTTGGATCATGAAGACGTTCGACTACATCAACCGCGTTAACCTAACGCTTCCGCTTTCGGTCTATGAGGGTACGTGGACACACTCTCCCCCTCTTGTTGCTATGCCTCTCATGGATAGATCTTGCGTGATCATAGGATTTTTTTTGAAATTGCATGCTACGTTCGCCAACAGAAAACAGCAAAGTCGGAGAAGGATCAGGACAACAATGAGCACGACAACGAGAACAACCCCAAGGACACGGCGAGGAAGAAAGTGGTGCAATGCCCAGTGTACTTCATTAGCTCCTTGTTACAGGGGGCTAGATCAAGGTACTCTGGTGTGCAGAAGTTGATCTTTGGTCTTGTTATGGCCTCAAGGAAACTGCGCCACTACTTCCAAGCCCACAAGATCATGGTTGTCACTCGTTTTCCGCTGCAAAGGATACTCCGAAACCCTGAGGCTACTGGAAGAATAGTGGAGTGAGCTTTGGAGTTATCTAGCTTTGGTTTGAAGTTTGAGAGCACGTTAACTATTCAGAGAAAGGCACTTGCCGAGTTTATTGGAGAATGGACGCCAACCCCTGATGAGGAAATGACAGAGACAGCTATCCCCAGCAAGGAATCACCCCAAGAATGGATTATGTATTTTGATGGTGCTTTTTCCCTAAAAGGTGCAGGGGATAGTGTGCTTCTTGTTGCCCCCTCCGAGGAGCACTTGAAGTATGTCGTCCAAATGCATTTTGCCCGGGAAGAAGCCACCAACAATACAACTGAGTATGAAGGGCTCCTTGCCAGGCTCAGGATTGAAGTAGAATTGGGAATTAAGAAGCTGATCATTCGAGGAGATTCATAGCTTGTGGTGAAACAAGTCAACAAGATTATCAAAGTCCATTGATGGAGGATACATCAAGGAAGTGAGGAGATTGGAGGAGCACTTTGATGGGTTGCAAACAGAGCATGTACCCCGTGCGGAAAACAGCATAGTTGACCACCTGTCAAAGTGTGCTGCGCATAAGCTTCCTGTGGAACTAGGAACTTTTGTTCTCTGTCTCTCTCAGCCCTCTGTATCACCAGCAAAAATGGCCTAGAAAAGGAGAAAGTTGGACTATGGTAAGCCTCTCCCGGTCGAGCCGTCTGCTCCCGGCAGAGACCCTGCTGGAAACAACTCCTCACAGCCTGCCAGACCACCCCCTCCATCTGGGCCCATGGACCCCCCGAACGAGGCTGGTGCTCCCGCAATAGAGGAGGTTCCGCTAGTCCTCGTTGTCGAGCCCTAGGCTCCAACTTGGGCAAGGCACATCGTCCACTTCCTCCAGACTGGAGAACTCCCTGGCGACCAAGATGAAGCTGGAAATGTAGCCCGGATGGCCAGTATGTATCAGTTTGTCGATGACACTCTATACAGAAGGAGGCCCAACTGTGTGAAATTGAAGTGTGCCTGCCGGGAGGATGGAAAGGAACTGTTGGATGAGATTCATAGAGGAATGTGCGGCTCCCACATTGGATCGAGGGCATTAGTTCGGAAAGCATTCGCGCAACGATTCTATTGGCCCACAGCCCTCCAAGATGCGGTTGAGTTAGTCATGAAATGTGAAGCCTGCTAGTTCCATTCCAAGAAAATACACCTACCTGCCCAAGCCCTTCAGACAATCCCTCTATCATGGCCATTTTCGGTCTGGGGGCTCGAAATTCTCGGCCCCTTCCCCTGAGCAATGTCGAAGCTGCTGTTCCACCCCCAAGGCCTCACACTATTGAATAGGCATTTGATTGTGGCCAACTTGTCACTGTATGATGGCATGTTCTGGTTCCTCCCACTGCTCCCGGACCACAATATGAATACCATGTGGAGCACAGGCCTTAGGTCCAGAAGCCAAAGCCCAAACTGCCAAGGTTTCCCAGTGCTGCAACATTGTTAGGCTTGTTTAATGTAAACAACTTCAGGGCACACAACAAATTCTTTAGCAGTGCCAAGAACACTTACTCGAAGCCAAAGATCTCATATGATCGCTTCTGGAGCTATCAGCAGTGCAGTTATTACTCATGTGTATTGTACAATCAAGGGTGAATCTTCCCTCACATGCGTCTGGATTGTGAAGCCATTGCTGGACTGCCCTGCTTGGAAGAAGCTCTAGACTGTTTCAGAGATTTTGGCCTTCTGCAGTTCGTCACTAACAAAGAGCATTGGAACTGCCGCAGTTCTATGCCACTCTTCACATTTGTGGCTACAACAGGGATCCAAAGACTTGGGTCCTTGAGTGGATTATAGGCGATGTGCATCATGAAGCCAAAGCTCAAGATATTATCGAGCTTACTTCCCTGCCCACTCCAGGCGAGTTCTATGAACCTAGTTGTCAGCTACACAGGAATGCTCTGGAGAGTATATTTCAGAAGCCTGAGCCAAACATGAGTCAGATGCTCAGCATGATGAAGCCATTGCCAAAAGATGCAGAATATCCCAAGGAATTCTTTGTCGAGGACCTCAAGTATCTGCCCCGTACCATTTATCACATTGTGAGGCAAACTCTATGGCCAGTAAAGGGACATTCGCCTACAGCCAAACTTGAAGGCACCATGAAGACTTTGGTGTTCTATATTCTCAATCGCATTTGCCTCAATGCTCAAGACTTCTTCATCACGCAACTTGTTGCATCTGGAATTGATCTATTTGGCTTGAAGTTTTATGCTCCGTGGATGATGCGCCTGATCAAACTTCATTCATATGTCGACTATCAGCCCTCAGCGTGCAACCATCTTGTCTTCTTGCCTGAGGTTGATATGTCTGTCGAAGGCATCTACCCTGAGTCTGCCATGGAGCCACTTTATCTTCATAACGTTGACCGCTAAAGCTTCACGCAACCAATTCGGGGAGTCCTTGCTGCTACTCGAGTCTATCCTCTGGCTGGAAATATGCGTGCACCTCATCATGCTCAAACTGAAGCCACTGAAAGCACCATTGCTCAAAGGCCTCGGAAGCGATCTCGTGTACCCAATGACCGAGAGTTTTTTGTGGCCTTACATCAGAAACAAGATAAACACCATGACTGGCTACAGCTTCAGATGTAGAGCATCTTGGTGGATGTCAATCACATTCACAATCTTGCCACCAAGTACTCATTTGTTGCCCATGAAGCCTGTCGGCGGTCTTGGAAGAGTCTCGCGCTGCAATGCTCCGAAGATGGTCTTCACGAAGACAGCTTCACAAAGGGCTTCAAATTTGATTCCAAGCCTCCCCAGAATGCAAGATGGGGTCGGACTCCTCCCATTGAAGATTCTGAGTATTCATCTGTGGCTGCAACTATTGTTGCGAGAGTCATCTATGAAGAAGACGATGCCACTTCACCAACCATGGCTTCCCCTTGTATCGACACTGCACCAGGCCCCTCTGCACCACCAAACTCCAAAGTCGACTCCTGATGGGAACGAGTAGATGCTCCATGTCTTCAAACCTTTTTGGTCCTTACTGACAAAAGGGGGAGAAGCATATGAGTTGATAGTCTTCAAGTGGGTCCTTTATGGTTGCTATATTTTTCCAAGTGATTACAACCCTCGTCTTTTGATACATTTGGTTCTTTTGGTTGTAACACTTCAACTTCATGGTGGTGTGCTACTTTTTCTGCTACTTTGTGATGCGATGATAAATTCCGCATGAAGTCATTCTGCAGACGTCCATTTTCATCATGCATGTTATTATCTTCATTATATCTTTATATCCATGATGCATTGTCTTCATAAGTTGAAGAGGATCTCCACAAACTAAAACCTGCCATGTGCATTTGCATTCAAAATCAAACTACTTATATGCAAATCTTCAGGGGGGCCTTTTTGCTACTTATGAAGACAATGTCTTAAATCCTTAAACTTTCACATACTTTTATCCCCGTTGAAAACTTCAACCAGTTTGTCACCAATCACCAAAAAGGGGGAGATTATAGGTGCATCTAGTGCCACCCCTAGTTGGTTTTGGAGTATTGAAGACAAACTTGGTTGAGGGACTAATGTGTTTGTGAGAATTGCAGGATAACACAGGTAATAGTCCCTCATTGATTCCTCTTACCTACCAGAGATGCCCCCAAATATGTGTGAAGACATTGAAGATAATGGTGGTCTGTGAAGATATTCACAACAAATACTATGACATGAGAAGACATCGTATGAAGACTATGGAGTACGAAGACATAGTTGTTTCGTAGTTTCCTTTTCTTCTTTGTTGAGTCATAGGAACCACTGCACTGTTAAGTGGGGTCCAAGTGAACAAAATCAGAGTGACTGAAGTGATGCTCAACCAAATCCTATGTCTTCGAGTGAAGACAATGAGAGAAAATCTTATCCAGAGCTGGATGAGTCAGCTTTACTTGTAGCCCAAGTCAAGCTGCCGCGTGTGTTTGAAATCTGACCATTGGACACGTGTTAGTTCCTTAGTTTCCCAGGGTCATTTCGAACAAATCAGGTCGGGTTGCCTCCTGTCTATAAATAGCCCACCCCCTACACCATAAATTGGTGGTTTCTCAGAGTTAGTGCATGGCTTTTGTCGTTTAAGAGCAACCCACCTCCGAAGCATTTGAAAGAGAAATCCTTGCGATGACAAAGCCCTAAACACCCAGAGCCAAAGAGTGTTAGGCATCACTAAAGTCTTTCCATCTGCGTGACCTGAAGACTTGTTACACTTGAGGACTATGAATCATCCAGCTGGTTAGGTGTCGCGTTCTGAGCATCCAAGAGTCATTGTGGATTGCCGGTGAACGAAGTCTGTGAAGGTTTGTAAGTGTCCCTTGAAGACATACCAGAGTGATTGGGCGAGTACTGTGTGTCCTTAGCTCAAGGGGAATAAGGTGAAGACGCAGTCTTCTGAGTTGAATCTCAGCCTCCCTAACCAGACATACAGTTGTCACAGCAATTGGAACTGGTCCAACAAATCCTTGTCCTCACCAAGCAACTGGTTCTATCCACTACCTCTCTTTACTTATAGTTTGTCTTCGTGAAGTCATTACATGCTTGCATGATCTGATTGAATTCATTGTGTGAAGACTATTGTTGTTTGGCTTCATACTATCTTCCATCCTGATCCATATTACCTAGCTGCTGATAGTCTTCGTGCTTTCATTTCATTTCTTATTTGACTATGGCTTGTTTAGTGTAGTCTACCTTCCGCTGCATATCAATAGGTTCATTTCTACTATTTGTCTTCAAAGTCCCCGTGTTTTGAAGACTTTCATAAAAATCGCCTATTCACCCCCCTCTAGTCGATAACTAGCACTTCCAATTGGTATCAGAGCAAGGTGCTCCCTTGTTATGTGTGATTCGGTTTAACCACCTAGAGTTTTAGCTATGTCGACTGCAGGGATAATCAAAGTCTCTGCTGCGTGCCCTGTCTTCGATGACACTAATTACCCCTACTGGAAGAATTAGATGCGCATGCATCTTCAAGCCATTGATGTCGACCTCTGGTATGTCATCAAGAATGGCATTCCCAAGGCCGGTGAAGGTGTCACCCTTGCTGATGTCAAGAAGTTCATTCAACTGGATTCTACTGCCAAGAACATCATCTGTGGTCATCTGACAAAAGGACAGTATAGTCATGTGAGTGCTCTGGAAACTGCGAAGCTAGTCTGGGACTGGCTCTCCAAGGTCAACGAAGGCATCTCAACCAAGAGAGACTCAAGGATCAGTGTTCTTCGCAACCTCTTCAACCGCTTCAAGTGAAATGACAATGATAATGTTCAACTGATGTTGATCGCCTAACTGACATCACAAATGAGCTTCATGCACTCGGCGCCACTGAGATCACCAAGCATGAAATCATCAAGACACTCATGAGATCACTCGACAGCTCATTTGATACCCTTACCCTGATGATTCAAGAATGCCCTGAATTCAAGACTCTCGATCCGTCTGACATACTTGAGAGGCTCAACACACATGAGTTCTAGTTATCTGATAAAAGAGATATCTATGGTCCCAACTATGGACGAACTCGTGCTTTGAAGGCAAAGGTTGTTTCCTCATCTGAAGAAGAATCTGACTACAGTTCTAAGGATCTTGAAGACATTGGAAAGGAACTTGCCATGCTAGTGAAGAAGTTCCAGAGGTTCACCAAGAAGAAAGGCTCCAGACAGTCTTCGAGATCCATCTCAAGAAATGATGAAGCTTCCTCCCATGACTACAAGAAGAGAACGTGCCACAAGTGCAAGAAACCTGGTCACTACATCTCTGAGTGTCCTCAATGGGACAATGAGAACAAAAAGAAGAATAAGAGCGAGGAATATGATTCTGATGACAACAACAAGAAGAAATCCTCAAAGTCTTCTTCCAAGTCTGCGTCGAAGTATTCATCACACAAGAAGAGCTCATCCAGCAAGGCGCGTGTGTTTGTTGGCAGGGAGATGGATTCAGAGGAGGAGTCTGCATCTGTGGAGGTGGAGGTGGAGTCTGAAGAGGAATCTGATTCAGGTGTGGCAAGCCTGGCTCTAGCTTCAGCATACGTCGCCAAGTCCATCTTCAACACTGAAGACAATGGCCTCGTCACCACCGATGATGCTAATGATGAGGATGCTCTGCACCCACCTACTGCTTCATGGCACATGGTGCCAAGGTAAACTCACGCGATGCTTACTATCAAACATCAAGTGAAGATGACTCTGAATGTGAATCTAAACCTAGCTACAGAACACTTGCTAAAATTGCAACTGAACAACAGCATGCCATGGAACATATTCAAAAACTGTTAGACAAAAGCGATGGCCTGTTGGACGCGGAAATGACTTGAACTCAGTCCTTAATTGAAGACATTAAAAGTCTTCATGTTAAGTACGAGGAACTTGAAAGTCGTCATGAAACGCTCTCAACTACTCATGAAAAGCTCTCCTATGATTATCTTCAAAGGAAGCAAGAGCTTGAGAACTTGAGATCGGCTCATGAAGATCTTCAAAAGGAGAACGAGTCACTCCGTGCTCAACAGATCAGTTCCGCTCGGGAAGGATTTGAACCACCATGTCTAAAATGTCTTGAGCGTGATCATGCTGCTTCTGTTGCTGGATGTTCTACTACTACTACTGTTGCAATATCTTCAACCGTTGATGTGGTAACTAACCCTTCTGCTGAGGATACCACTACCATTGCTGATGAGAATGCCAGGTTGAAGACATTGCTTGAGACAAGAATGTACAAAAGTCTCAAAGGGCATCAAACACTGTGCGATGTCCTCAAGAAACAGACTCTGAACCGAAACCCTAGAAAAGAGGGTGTTGGGTTCGAGAGGAAAATGAATGTTGATGGTTCTTACTGGAAGCCTGAGTAGTACCCCAAAACCACATGGGTTGCTGCAAAGCGACCTTCAGTGGATCCATCTACCTTATCTGGCTTCACTTGTGCTAACCGATTATTATTGATGAACCCTTGATGCAAACTATAAACTGTTTAAGAATCAGAATGGTGAAGTGTTTGCCAGGAATATTGGTACTAACTGCAGGAATGGACCACCTTTGAAGAAGAAATGGGTGCCCAAGAGTTGTCTTGAAAAATCTTCAGGTGAATGTCATCATGACACCACCTGGGAAGAAGACAAACCCCAGACCAAAGGCTTCATATGGTCCAAAGGCTTCATACAGACAGAGGACTCACCAGAGTCACCCTAACACGAATGTTTTGCAGGGAAACCATACTCAGGCCTATGAATATGAGCGTGTTTCATCAAACCGCCATGTTCATAAGACCAAGAACTACTCTGCTTATTCTTATGAGTATTATTCACCTCCTGCAAGACTATTTGCTAGGGCTCCAAAGCCAAAGTTCTCAGATGCTTCACTTAGACTCATTGCTTCAAAGCCACCCCTGAAAATTTGGGTGGTTAACAAAACTTAACTCTCTTTTGCACGGAAGGGTCTCCAGCCAGAAATCAAAGGCGTCAGATGTTATTTCTGGGGACCTAAAACATCTTGTGGGGCGCAAGATAAAATGCCCAAATGGTCTTACTATGTATTTTGTTCCTGGTTTTCTTGACAGTCATCCTATCTAACCTAACCAGGATCTGAACTTTCGTAATCCACTTGTTCATCAAATGTTTATGCTTCACATTTCTCTTGGTGACGCATATCCCCCTAACTGCACTGTAGGGTACGATACCAAAGGCTTCTGAATGGATTATGGACAGTGGATGCACTAACCACATGACTGGTGATTGAAGTCTTCTCATGGACTCAACCTTATGTCCATCTGACAAGAGTCACATCACATTTGCTGACACTAGTAAAAGCAAGGTATTGGGTCTAGGTAGAGTTGCAATCTCAAAGTATCAGCACATGGATAAAGTGATGCTTGTTGAATCCCTTGGTTTCAACTTAATGTCTATCTCAATGCTTCGTGATCTGAATATGGTAGTAATATTTGGAAAATATCATTGCCTTGTTCTAATGGAATCTGACAAGTCTCTAGTCTTTGAAGGGTATCGAAAAGATGATTTGTATATGGTAGATTTCTTAGCAGGACCATAGTTGGTCGTATGTCTTCTAGCAAAAGCTTCGGAGTGCTGGCTCTGGCATCGGAGGCTAGGGCATGCTGGCATGAGGAACTTGTACACTCTCGCGAAGAAGAAACACGTCGTAGGCATCGAGGGCGTCAAGTTCAAGAAGGATCATCTATGTGGTGCCTGCGAAGCTGGAAAGATGACAAGGGCCAAACATCCCTCGAAGACAATCATGACGACATCCCAACCCTTCGAGCTTCTTCACATGGACTTATTTGGCCCTACTCACTACTCTACTCTCACTACCACTGCTTGCCTATATGGCTTCGTCATTGTTGATGATTACTCAAGATATACATGGGTGCATATAATTCTCTACAAGACTGAAGTGCAGGATGTCTTCAGACAATTTGCCAATCGTGCCATGATGAACTATGGCATCAAGATCAAGCACATCAGAAGTGACAACGGCACAGAGTTCAAAAACACTGGCCTAGACACTTATTTGGATACATTGGGCATCACTCATGAGTTCTTAGCTCCATACACACCTCAGCAGAATGGCATTGTGGAGCGCAAGAACAGAACACTCATTGAGATGGCTCGGACGATGCTTGATGAATACAAGACTCCAAGGAAGTTCTGGCCTGAAGCTATTGATACTGCATGCCACGTCATCAACAGTGTTTATCTTCACAAGCTTCTAAAGAAGACATCATATGAGCTACTAACTGGTAAGAAGCCAAACGTAAGCTACTTCAGAGTATTTGGTGCTAGGTGCTGGATCAAGGATCTGCATCACACTTCAAAATTCGCACCGAAAGCACATGAAGGTTTTATACTTGGTTACGGAAAGGATTCACACTCCTATAGAGTCTTCAACCTCTTTCACTATAAAGTGGTTAAAACTGTGGATGTGCGGTTCGATGAAACTAACGGCTCGCAAAGAGAGCACCTGCCAAATGTGCTAGATGAAGTCCCTCCTAGTGAATCGATTAAGCTTATGGGTGCTGGAGAAATCATACCTTCAGAGGCACAGGCTGAAGAGCAACTCATCATTTCTGCGCCAAATCAACCTGAAGACTCTGCTCAGCCTGAAGCCAATGCTGAAAATGAAGACAATGATTAGCAAGGGCAAAATCTTCATCCAGTTCATCCTCGTGTTGCAAATGAAGTACATATTGAGAAGATAATTGATAACATCAATGCACCTGGTCCACTCACTCGTTCAAGAGCAACACAGCTAGCAAATTTTTGTGGGCACTTTGCGTTTGTCTCTATATCTGAACCCAAGAAAGTTGTTGAAGCCTTCATGGAACCTGAATGGATTCAAGCTATGCAAGAAGAGCTTCAACAGTTCGAGCTGAACAATGTATGGGAACTGGTCAAGCGTCCTGATCCTCGCAAGCACAATATCATAGGCACAAAATGGATCTATCACAACAAACAAGATCAGCATGGTCAAGTTGTCAGAAACAAGGCTCATCTTGTTGCTCAAGGATACACTCAAGTTGAAGGGATTTACTTCGATGAAACATTTGCTCCGGTGGCTAGGCTTGAAGCCATTCGCATACTGCTAGCCTATGCCAACCATCACAATATCCTCCTGTACCAAATGGATGTGAAGAGTGCCTTTCTCAATGGCAAGATTGAAGAAGAAGTGTATGTTGCACAACCACCTGGCTTTGAAGATCCAAAACATCATGATATGGTATACAAGCTCAACAAGGCACTGTATGGCCTCAAACAAGCCCGTCGTGCTTGGTATGACACACTCAAAGACTTCATGAAGAGCAAAGGCTTCAAACCTGGTTCCCTGGATCCCACTCTTCATGAATACATATGATGGTGAACTGTTTGTGTGCCAGATCTATGTGGATGACATTATCTTTGGCTGCACTAACAAAAGATACAGTGATGAGTTTGGCCACATGATGCAAGAACAATATCAGATGTCCATGATAGGTGAGCTGAAGTTCTTCCTTGGTCTTCAAATCCGCCAGCAGAGCAACGACATCTTCATATCTCAAGAGAAATACCTCAAAGATTTCCTAAAGAAGTTTGGAATGCAAGACTGCAAAGGATACATGACGCCAATGCCAACCAAAAGTCATCTGGGTCCCGACGACAATGGTAAAGAGTTCGGTCAAAAGGTATACCGCTCCATGATTGCTTCTTTACTCTACTTGTGTGCATCTAGGCCAGATATAATGCTTAGCGTTTGCACGTGTGCCCGATTCCAAGCGGCACCATAGGAGTCGCATCACTTAGCTGTGAAGCGAATTCTTCGATATTTGGCTTACACCCAAACACTAGGATTATGGTATCCAAAGGGCTTAGAGTTTGATCTAGTTGGATTCTTAGATGTTGATTATGCTGGTAACAAGGTTGATCGCAAGTATACATCAGGCACATGTCACTTTCTCGGACGATCTCTTGTCTGTTGGTCTTCAAAGAAGCAAAATTGTGTGTCTCTCTCAACTGCTGAACCTGAATACATTGCTGCTGGATATTGATGTGCTCAGCTTCTATGGATGAAGCAAACTCTCAAGGACTATGGCATCCATCTGAAGCATGTGCCACTCTACTGCGACAATGAAAGCGCCATCAAGATTGCCAACAACCTAGTCCAGCATTCGAAGACAAAGCACATTCAGATCCTTCATCACTTTCTCAGAGATCATGTCATGAAGGAAGATATTGATATCATTCACGTCAACATGGAAGAGCAATTGGCAGATATCTTCACAAAGCCCTTGGATGAGAAAAGATTTTGCAAGTTGCAGTGTGAGCTAAATATCTTAGAATCCTCAAATGTCCTGTGATTGGACACACATCCTAACGCTTATGCATGTTGATGACTTAGATGTGCAACACACGAAGTAACATATATCTTCAGTCAATGAAGACGTACACTCTAAGTGTGAATACATTAATGCAGAATTTGACTTCGGAGTGCCATGATAATTGTGCGCCGTGTCTGGGTCTAATACTTCCTATACGGTGGGTAACGCCACCACCAAATTCTTGTTTGAAGTGTTTTTATTAGCGTCACATTTGCATAGTCTTCGCATTTGGTTTGTCTTCAACACTGATTTGGTGTCATGTTTATCTTCACAGTGTTGATTTGGTCTCATACTGATATATACATATATTTGTGTTATGTCCTCTACAACATTCACTTATAGCTATGCCTTCTTGCTTGAATCTTTTGATCTAAATGAATGCGATCGGACCCTAACCCCCTCTATGCTTCTACCTCAGATTCTAACTATCCAAATCATATGCATTCTATTGAAACCTGTCATTTGTCTTCTCTGAGTCCTTGTCAGTTGAAGACAAAGAGGCAAACGTTTAAACCTGTTTTTAATGCAATATCCTTTTTGCTTGAATACCGGAGAAGCCGGAACGACCACCCGACAATCCAGGCGTGCGTGGGAACATGGAACAACTTTCAATGAGTTGCATGCGTGCCATGTGTCCTCAGATGTGAACCGCCAGGGGCACCTCTGTAATAACGTTGTGCCGTCCCTGTCCTTATAAATACACCTCTTCTCACGGCGTCCCTATCCTGTCCTCACCGCGGTCATTATATCTTCTTCCACCTCTTCTCCTCGCACCAATACCCTAGCGCCTCCACTAGCTCGCGTTGACACCGGAGATGAAGCGCTTAGCTTCCGAGACATCTTCGACGCCGTCCTCGCGCCGGCCGCGGACCTCGTCCTCTCCGCCGCCACCGTAGGTGTCTTTCGTTGCCAAGTTAGGGCGCGGGAGATTGAACTGCTCGGCCTCTCTCTCCATCTCGTCTAGCAGTTCGTCAAGTGGTAATTAAAACTTACTTTTTACTGCCTTTTTGATCCGTCAAATCCATTCACTTCATCCAAAAGTAGTTTCTTCACTTTCATATCTGGATTTGTCCATGTCTTCATCTCATATCATGCCAAGTATATTCACTTATGCTTCGCAACTAGTTAGATTCCTCACTTGTACTTATTCCTGGATTCGTACAAATCTGGAACCGACTGTCTTCAAATATGTGAATGTCTTCGCACTATGAGGTTAATGTCTTCAAACTGATTTATCTTCAAAATCTTCTGAGAATGCATATGACCTCTTCCCCTGCCCTCGCACCTTAATGCTGTCACAGGTACATGTCCTGGAGAATCCCTTGGTTCTCATAGTCTGCATTCATTTGCAGAGATTTTGCAGTGTCACATCAACTCTCCTGAAGTCAGTTCCTGTCTTACTAGCAAGGGGAAGCCAGTTATAGTCTTGAAGCCGTTCAGTCTGAATCCAATGGACACTAACAAGTCTATAAGGAAGGGCGGCAGGCAGCACCATGGAGATATAGCCAAGGATCTGCCTAAGATCTGTTTGAGCAATACAAGTCAGATCCTGAAGAAACCTATGGCGAGCGCAAGACCCGAATCCAATGGATTCGAAGATATTGGGCAGAGCAATGGTTCATGTACAGATTTGTGACTGCTGAATATGCTGAAAAGAATGCCATCAAGGGCCCCTGGGGAGATATTCTATACAGAAATCTGCAGCCCAAGTGCAAGCCCGAAGCCATTGCTCAAGGTTTCTATCCGTGCATGCTCCGAGGGCCACAACCTGAAAACGCCGACCCATCATCTTTCTTGTGGTGTCGTGACGACAATCTCTTCAAGCGCAACTATCAGTTTGCAAAAGAGTCAGCAAAGAAGAACAAGAAGGACCTTGGACTCAATTTCAACCCTGGTCCACCTGCTGCAAGGGCTGATGGCACCCACGATGCCAATCCCAATGAAATTGGCCCCTTCTACAACCTCGAAGGCCTCATCACTCATATTGCTGTATAGGGGGCTACGGTGGATCACATAGCTGACGACGTAGATTCTGATGAAGTGCCAGCTCCACCTAAGTCGCAGAAGCCAAAGAAGTCAAAAGCTTCGAAGCCCTCTGCTGCACCAAAAGCTTCACGCATGAAGCCATTGGCCACTGCACCTCCTGAACCTAGTGTGCATTCTAAGGATTTGTCTCGTGTCTCCAAGAAGGCCAAGAAGACAAAGAAAAACAAGAAACCCAAGAAGATTTCTAGGCATGAACTTACTCCAGCTGCCGTTCTGCAGAACAAAGATGAAACCATTGATCTGTCAAGCGACGAAGATCTTGGTGATGATGCCCTTGAGTTGTTTATCAAGAGCAAGCAAGAGGCAGAGATCTTCAATGATCTGTCCCTCTTTGATGTGGATATTCTGAACCACTTCATCGATGATTGGTTTGATGACCTGAGCCTCAGCATTGATGATCTTCAACTGCCAGTTGACATCAGCGTCACATTCCACGGAGCCATTGCTAATGAGTTGGCCTTGGCTCAGAAGATTGTCGAGCTGAAGAACAAAATTGATTTTGAGAAGGCACAGTTCAAGAAGCACATGGCAAAGCTCAGTGTGGCTGATGTTCAAAGCTTCAAGAAGATGTTGCATGAGCTCAAGGAATAGTTTCACAAGAAACATGAAGAAGCAAAAGGTTCGAGAGAGCGAATGAAATACTTTGCAGATAAACGTGTTCAAGCACACAGTGAGGCAGAAAAGCGCAAGGCACTGGGGCACCTTGGTATCGACCCCAGAATGGCTGCCAAACAGAAGAACAAGTCTGCTGCGGCCCGAACTGAAGCACCATGGCAGGAAGAACCTCGCATTGTCTTCCCTGCCAGCATGACAGGCTCGAAGCCTAAGGTCCTCTCAGCAGCTTCAGAGCTAAAGAAAACTAGGGCAGCTGAAGCTGATGCCAGGAAGCGCAAGCACAAGCATGATTCTAATGATGCTCCGTCAAAGAAGAAACTGAAAAAGGCTTCAAAGAAAGAGCGCGCTACGGCCTCTAAGCCTCTTGTGGTCGAGCCAATTTCTGTTACCTGTCTTGCCTCCATGAGCCAAGAGCCTCGTCTAGTGATTCACGAGCATGCTACCACAGAGGCTCCTGAAGATGAAGAAGTACTAGCTGTTGACCCCACCACAGCTGAAGACATTGGCCGTGAAGACAATGTAGCAGATGATGAAGTCCTTCCTCAAATCGAGCACCAACCGGTAATCATCACCGGTTCTCACGAACAGCAAACTCATCAGCATTGGTCGTCCTTTGATGCCAATTTCTCAGGATGATTCATGGGCTGATCACCCCCAACAAGACACCCCCATTCAAGATGAAACTCCCAAAACTCCAACCCCTGAAGTCACCACTCCAGTGCTTGACGATGACTACATGGTGCAGACCACTCTATCCCCACAGGCGTTGCCCGCATTCTGCAGGCTTCGCAAAGGCCCTAGGCCTCAGGTCACCATGTCGAGCATTCCAGAAGGAGAAGTGCAACAAAGCTCAGTCACATGTGAAGTGTTTCCTGAAGCCACTCCTACTGCAAATGTCTCTAAGTCCGAAGCAAAAGCTGCTAAAGACATTCTGGCTGCATCAGCCGATGACAATCAAGAACCATGGGAAGAAAAAGAGAGAGTTGCCACACACCCTATCACTCAAGAAGTTGTTCTCGAGGAGAACGTGTCTATGCCCGACCCTCCTGCTACTGAAGCGGAGGTTGAAAACATTGAGGTGGCCACAAACAACACTGCTGAAGCCAATGACGTTGTCATGGCTGAAGATACTCTGCGCCTGAAGCTAATGTTGCTCCTGAAGCTTGTGTGCAACCTGAAGTCACAATCAATGCCGAAGCTACTGTTCCACCCCAAGGCCTCACACTATTGAACAGGCATTTGATTGCGGCCAACTTGTCACTATCCGATGGCCTGTTCTAGTTCCTCCCACTGCTCCTGGACCACAGTATGAATACCATGTGCAGCATAGGCCTCAGGTCCAGAAGCCAAAGCCCAGACTGCCAAGGTTTCCCGGTGCGACAACATTGCCAGGCTCATTCTGTGTAAACAACTTCAGGGCACACAACACATTCTTTAACAGTGCCAAGAACCCTTACTCGAAGCCAAAGATCTCATATGATCGCTTCTGGAGCTATAAGCAGTGCAGTTATTACTCATGTGTATTGTACAATCAAGGGCGAATCTTTCCTCACATGCGTCTAGATTGTGAAGCCATTGTTGGAGTGCCCTACTTGGAAGAAGCTCTAGACTGTTTCAGAGATGTTGGCCTTCTATAGTTCGTCACTGACAAAGAGCATTGGAATGAAGAGCTTCTACTGCAGTTCTATGCCACTCTTCACAATCGTGGCTACAACAAGGATCTGAAGACTTGGGTCCTTGAGTGGATGACAGGCGATGTGCATCATGAAGCCAAAGCTCAAGATATTATCTAGCTTACTTCCCTGCCCACTCCAGGCGAGTTCTATGAACCTGGTTGTCAGCTACACAGGAATGCTCTGGAGAGTGTATTTCAAAAGCCTGAGCCAAACAGGATTCAGATGCTCAACATGATGAAGCCATTGCCACAAGATGCAGAATATTATCTGCCCCGTACCATTTATCACATTGTGAGGCAAACTCTATGGCCAGTAAAGGGACATTCACCTATAGCCAAACTTGAAGTAACCATGAAGACTTTTGTGTTCTATATTCTCAATTGCATTTGCTTCAATGCTCAAGACTTCTTCACCAGGCAACTTGATGCATCTGGAATTGATCTATTTGGCTTGATGTTTTATGCTCCATGGGTGATGCGCCTGATCAAACTTCATTCATATGTCGACTATCAGCCCTCAGCATGCAACCATCTTGTCTTCTTGCCTGAGGTTGATATGTCTGTCGAAGCCATCTACCCTGAGTCTGCCATGGAGCCACTTTATCTTCATAACGTTGACCGCCAAAGCTTCACGCAACCAATTCGGGGAGTCCTTGCTGCTACTCGAGTCTATCCTCTGGCTAGAAATATGCGTGCACCTCATCATGCTCAAACTGAAGCCACTGAAAGCATCATTTCTCAAAGGCCTCGAAAGCGATAGCGTGTACTCAATGACCTTGAGCTTCTTGTGGCCTTACATCAGAAATAGGATAAACACCATGATTGGCTACAGCGTCATATGCAGAGCATCTTGGTGGATGTCAATCACATTCGCAATCTTGCCACCAAGAACTCATTTGTTGCCCGTGAAGCCTGTCGGCGGTCTTGGAAGAGTCTCACACTGCTATCCTCCGAAGACAAACCTGGTTAGTTTTGGAGTATTGACGACAAACCTGGTTGAGGGACTAATGTGTTTGTGAGAATTGCAGGATAACACAGGTAATAGTCCCTCATTGATTCGGCTTACCTACCAGAGATGACCCCCAAAAAAGTGTGAAGGAATTGAAGATAATGGTGGTCTGTGAAGATATTCACAACAAAGACTATGACATGAGAAGACATCGTATGAAGACTATGGAGTACGAAGACATAGTTGTTTTGTAGTTTCCTTTTCTTCTTTGTTGAGTCATAGGAACCACCGCACTATTAAGTGGGGTCCAAGTGAACAAAGTCAGAGTGACTAAAGTGATGCTCAACCAAATCCTATGTCTTCGAGTGAAGACAATGAGAACAAATCTTATCCAGAGCTGGATGAGTCACCATTACTTGTAGCCCAAGTCAAGCTGCCGCGTGTGTTTGAAATCTGGCCATTGGACACGTGTCAGTTCCTTAGTGACCCAGGGTCATTTCAGAAAAATCTGGTCGGGTTGCCTCTTGGCTATAAATAGCCCACCCCCTACACCATAAATTGGTGGCTGCTCAGAGTTAGTGCATGACTTTTGTCGTTTAAGAGCAACCCACCTCCGAAGCATTTGAGAGAGAAATCCTTGCGAGGACAAAGCCCTAAACACCCAGAGCCAAAGAGTGTTAGGCATCACTGAAGTATGTCTGTTTGCGTGACCTAAATACTTGTTACACTTGAGGACTGTGAATCCTCCAGCTGGTTAGGTGTCGCCTTTTGAGCATCCAAGAGTCATTGTGGATTGCCGATGAACGAAGTCTGTGAAGGTTTGGAAGTCTCCCTTGCGACTTACCAGAGTGATTGGGCGAGGACTGTGTGTCCTTAGCTCAAGGGGAATAGGGTGAAGACGCGGTCTTCTGAATTGAATCTCAGCCTCCCTAACCAGACATACAGTTGTCACAGCAACTGGAACTGGTCCAACAAATCCTTGGCCTCACCAAGTAACTGGTTCTATCCTCTACCTCTCTTTACTTATAGTTTGTCTTTGTGAAGTCATTGCCTTCTTGCATGATCTGATTGACTTCATTGTGTGAAGACTATTGTTGTTTGGCTTCATACTATCTTCCATCCTGATCCATACTACCTAGCTACTGCTAGTCTTCGTGCTTTCATTTCATTGCTTACTTGACTATGGCTTGTTGATAACCCACAAGTATAGGGGATCAATGGTAGCCTCTTTTGATAAGTAAGAGTGTCGAACCCAACGAGGAGCTAAAGGTAGAACAAATATTCCCTCAAGTTCTATCGACCACCGATACAACTCTATGCACGCTTAACGTTCGCTTTACCTAGGACAAGTATGAAACTAGAAGTACTTTGTAGGTGTTTTTGGATAGGTTCGCAAGAATATAAAGTGCACGTAAATAAAAAGTAGGGGCTGTTTAGGTAACGAAGCAATAAAGTAAGTATAGCAAGTGTGGAAAAGTGGTGGTAGGAGTTGCGAAATTGTCCCTAAGCAATTGACTACTTTACTAGACCGATAGCAAGTTTTATGTGGGAGAGGCCACTACTAGCATGTCATCCCTGACTTGGAATTCTATGCACTTATAATTGGAACTATTAGCAAGCATTCGCAACTACTAACGTTCATCAAGGTAAAACCCAACAATAGCATTAAGATATATTGGTCCCCCTTAAATCCCGTATCCATCAATTTCTATGCTAGGTTGAAGCTTCTGTCACTCTTGCCCTCCAATACATAGTCGTATCAACATACAACTAACCCTATGGTGTGATCCACGGGCGCGCTCATATGATGGGAACCAAAGGACAGCAACATAACCACAAGCAAATTAAACCAATCATAGCAATTCACCAATCACCGATAGGACAACGAAAATCTACTCAGACATCATAGGATGGCAACACATCATTGGATAATAATATGAAGCATAAAGCACCATGTTCAAGTAGGAGGTATAGTGGGTTGCGGGAGAGTGGACCGCTATAGATAGAGGGGGAATGTGATGGAGATGTTGGTGAAGATGGCGGAGGTGTTGGTGTAGATTGCGGTGATGATGATGGCCCCCGGCGGCGTTCCGGCGCCACCGGAAGTAAGGGGGAGAGAGCCCCCTCCTTCTTCTTCTTCCTTGACCTTCTCCCTAGATGGGACAAGGGTTTCCCCTCTGGTCCATGGCCTCCATGGTGGTGGAGGGGCGAGAGCACCTCCGAGATTGGATCTGTCTCTCTGCCTCTCTCTGTTTCTGCGTTCTCAGATTCTGCCCTTTCACCGTTTCTTATATTCCCAGAGATCTGTAACTCCGATTGGGCTGAAATTTTAACACGATCTATATCCGGATATTAGCTTTATTGTGGTGAAAGAAGGGAATCAACCGCCTTATGGGGTGGCCACGAGAGCCCAAGGCGCGCCTACCACCTGGGGCGCGCCCCCTGCCTCGTGGCCCCCTCGGGCATCGTCTCGCGTTGATTTTTCTTCCCAAAAATCACATACATTCCAAAAAAACTCCGTCAGTTTTTATCCTGTTTGGACTCCGTTTGACATGGATTTACTGCGAAACAAAAGAACATGCAACAACCAAGAACTGGCACTGGGCACTGGATCAATATGTTAGTCCCAAAAATAATATAAAAAGTTGCCAAAAGTATATGAAAGTTGTATAATATTGGCATGGAACAATCAAAAATTATAGATACGACGGAGACGTATCAGCATCCCCAAGCTTAATTCATGCTCGTCCTCGAGTAGGTAATTGATAAAAAAGATAATTTTTGATGTGGAATGCTACCTAGCATAATCTTGATCACATAATCTAATCATGGCATGAATATTAAGACACGAGTGATTCAAAGCAATAGTCTATCATTTGACATTAAGACAATAATACTTCAAGCATACTAACCAAGCAATTATGTCTTATCAAAATAACATATCCAAAGAAAGTTCATCCCTACAAAATCATATATTCTGGCTATGCTCCATCTTCACCACACAAAGCATTCAAATCATGCACAACCCCGATGACAAGCCGAGCAATTAGTTCATACTTTTTAACGCGCTTCAGCCTTTTCAACCCTCATGCAATACATGAGCGCAAGCCATGGACATACCACTATGGGTGGAATAGAATATGATGATGGAGGTTTGTGTGAAGAAGAAAAAAAGGAAGAAAGTCTCACATCGACGCGGCTAATCAATGGGCTATGGAGATGCCCATCAATTTATGTCAATTTGAGGAGTAGGGATTGCCATGCAACAAATGCACTAAGAGCTATAAGTGTATGAAATCTCAAACTGGAAACTAAGTGGGTGTGCATCCAACTTGCTTGCCCATGAAGACCTCGGGCATTTGAGGAAGCCCATCATCGGAATATACAAGCCAAGTTCTATAATGAAAATTCCCACTAGTATATAAAATTTATAACTCAAGAGACTCTCTATATGAAGAACATGGTGCTACTCTGAAGAACAAGTGTGGTAAAAGGATAGTAATATTGCCCCTTCTCTCTTTTTTCTCTTTTTTTGTGTTTTTTCTTCTTCTTTTTCTTTTTTTGGTGGGCTTCTTTGGCCTCTTCTTTTATTTGGGATTCTTTGGCCTCTTTTATTTATTTTTCAAGTCCGGAGTCTCATCTCGACTTGTGGGGGAATCATAGTCTCCATCATCCTTTCCTCATTGGGTCAATGCTCTAATAATGATGATCATCACACTTTTATTTACATACAACTCGATATTACAACTCGATACTAGAACAAAGATATGTCTATATGAATGCCTCCGGCAGTGTACCGGGATGTGCAATGATCTAGCGTAGCAATGACATCAAAAAACGGACAAGCCATGAAAACATCATGCTAGCTATCTTACGATCATGCAAAGCAATATGACAATAAATGCTCAAGTCATGTATACGACGATGATGGAATTTGCATGGCAATATATCTTGAAATGGCTATGGAAATGCCATGATAGGTAGGTATGGTGGCTGTTTTGAGGAAGATATAAGGAGGTTTATGTGTGATAGAGCGTATCGTATCATGGGGTTTGGATGCACCGGCGAAGTTTGCACCAACTCTCGAGGTGAGAAAGGGCAATGCACGGTACCGAAGAGGCTAGCAATGATGGAAGGGTGAGAGTGCGTATAATCCATGGACACACATTAGTCATAAAGAACTCATATACTTATTGCAAAAGTTTATTATCCCTCGAAGCAAAGTACTACTACGCATGCCCCTAGGGGTATAGATTGGTAGGAAAAGACCATCGCTCGTCCCTGACCGCCACTCATAAGGAAGACAATCAATAAATACCTCATGCTCCAACTTCGTTACATAACGGTTCACCATACGTGCATGTTACGGGACTTGCAAACCTCAACATAAGTATTTCTCAATTTCAAAATTACTCAACTAGCACGACTCTAATATCACCACCTTTATATCGCAAAACTATTGCAAGGAATCAAACATATCATATTCAATGATCTACAAATTTTATGTAGGATTTTATGACTAACCATGTGAATGACCAATTCCTGTCAACTCTCTAAATAGATATAAGTGAAGAAAGAGAGTTTAATTATTTCTACAAAAGATATGCACACACTCTAACAAATATAAGTGAAGCCAAAGAGCATTCTACAAATGGCGGTTTTTTATGTGAAGAGAAACAGGCAATCCAAACTTCAAATGATATAAGCGAAGCACATGAAGCATTCTATAAAGCCATACTCAAAAGATATAAGTGAAGTGCAATGAGCATTCTATAAATCAACCAAGGACTATCTCATACCAGCATGGTGCATAAAATAGAAGTGAAAACTAAATGCAAAAGACGCTCCAAGATTGCACATATCGCATGAACGAAACGAATCCAAAAACATACCAATACTTGTTGAAGAAAGATGGGATACCTTCCGAGGCGACCCCAAGCTTAGACGCTTGAGTCTCCTTGAATGTTTACTTGGTGTGCCTTGGGAATCCCCAAGCTTTAGCTCTTGTCTCTCCTCCTTATCCTCATATCGAGACCTCCTCGATCTTCGAACACTTCATCCACACAAAACTTCAACAGAAAACTCGGTAAGATCCGTTAGTATAATAAAGTAAATCACTACTCTAAGTACTGTTGTAAACATAATCATATTTTGTTTTTGCATTTTAGCTAGTGTAATATAAATTTTTCATGGCTTAATCCACTGATATAAATCAATAGTTTCATCAAAACAAGCAAACTATGCATCAAAAACAGAATCTGTCTAAAACAGAACACTCTGTAATAATCTGAACATTCACCATACCTCTGGTACTCCAAAAATTCTACCAAAATTAGTAAAAATAAACAATTTGTATAGAAAGACAGTGCAAAAATTTCAGAACCGTTTGAAATTCCAGTAAAAAATGTAAAATCGCGCACTACAGCCAAAGTTTCTGTCCTCCACCGTACAAACCAACAGGTAATCTAAAACATCCTAAAGGCAAACCTTGGCACATTAGGTTTATAATACAATGGAATTGTACAAGGGGATAATTATTTTTATTGAAAAGTTTCTGTAATCAAGATTCACAAAGTTTCCGTGAGCATGAACAAAGTTCAAGGAGCTCCCCCACTTCAACAATGCTTGTCTCTCTCACTTTCACTTTCCTTTTTGAAAAGTTTTGGGTTCCCGTCTTTATTTTTTTTAAACTATATGAAAGCACTCAACAGAAATAAATGACTCTCTAAAACTTCCGGGTTATCTCCTTGGCAGTGCTTTCTTTAAAGCCATTCAGCTAGGCATAAAGTGCTCAAGTAATGAATCCACCCGGATCCCAAGGTATATCAAAGCCAATTTTAATTAACAATGATTTCTAATTTAGTAGTGAGCACAAAGTAACATTTACCATGTAATCATGAAGTCTAACTCTCTTCCTATGCATAGGCATGTCATAAAAGAACAATTCATGCACCCAGAGTAAAGGCCAATGCATAGTATAAACAGTTTCTTGCAATTTTTTCGTGTTGGAAACATAAAGAGGTGGAGATATAGTTCCTCTCTCATAATAATTGCAAGTAGGAGCAGCAAGCACATGCATATTATATCTATCAAAATCGTCATGTGTAGTAGTAAAACGCAACCCATCAATATAATCCTTAACAAGAGCAAACTTCTCCGATATAGTGTAGTGGGGAGAATTCAAAAGGATAATAGGACTATCATGCGTGGGTGCAATAGCAACAATTTCATGTTTAACATAAGGAAATATAGAAAGTTCATCTCCATAAGCATAATTCATATTGGCATCTTGGCCACAAGCATAGCAAGCATCATCAAAAAGGGATATTTCAAGAGAATCAACGGGATAATAACAGTCATCATAGCAATCATCCTTCAGTAAGCACGAAGGGAAATTAAACAATGTATGGGATAAATAGTTACTCTTAGTAGAAGGTGGGCACGGGTGATCAATCCTCTCTTCATCCTTTTGTTCTTCGCTCTCCTCCTCATCTTTTTCATCCAATGAGCTCACAGTTTCATCAATTTCTTCTTCCATTGACTCCTACAAAATATTAGTCTCATCTTGGACAACGGAGACTCTCTCAATAAAATCATCAATATCGGAATTGAATTCACAATTCTCATAGCAATATTTAAGGATAGCTAAATTTTCAGGTCTATAAACTGAATCATCAAAAATTTCACACTCTTTAAACAAAGATTCAATTTCATAAGCACCCATAAAAGCAACAAATTCTTCTATTTGTTCCACATCATAGTAATCATATATACCATTAGCATAATAAGCCAAGGTTTTATCATCATTAAATTTGCATGAAAAGGGAAGGTGTGGAGCCTTCATCCTAACGCAACAAGTATAATCATATCTCAAGCATAGTTCCCGAGCATACTAATGCAAAATATGAATTTGATCCCATAATAGTTTCCCTTTTTGAGTCTAGCGATAATCCCTAAAGTATTCACGTTGATCCAACATGTCTCCCATTACATAATTGAATGGGGTTTTCTCAGGATAACCGGCATCGAGAGTTTTAGGAGGTTCTCCATCTCCATGAGTAGCAGGTACACCTATTTTTTTGGTATTTTGTGTTCCATATCCATAACTAAAGATAGAGAACTACTTAGAACACCAAATAAAAATTACTTAGTGATAAAGCAAACAAGCACACACGAGAATATTCACCCCACGCTATGACTCCCCGGCAACGGCGCCAAAAAAAGGTCTTGATAACCCACAAGTTTAGGGGATCAATTGTAGCCTCTTTCAATAAGTAAGAGTATCGAACCCAACGAGGAGCTAAAGGTAGAACAAATATTTCCTCAAGTTCTATCGACCATTGATACAATTCTACGCATGCTTAACATTCGCTTTACCTAGAACACGTATGAACCTAGAAGTACTTTGTAGGTGTTTTTGGATAGGTTTGCAAGAATATAAAGTGCACGTAAATAAAAAGTAGAGGATGTTTAGGTAAAGAAGCAACAAAGTAAGTATAGAGAGTGTGGAAAAGTGGTGGTAGGAGTTGCGAAATTGTCCCTAAGCAACTAACTACTTTACTAGACCGATAGCAAGTTTTATGTGGGAGAGACCACTGCTAGCATGTCATCCCTGACTTGGAATTCTATGCACTTATGATTGGAACTATTAGCAAGCACCTGCAACTACTGACATTCATTAAGGTAAAACCCAACCATAGCATTAAGATATATTGGTCCCCCTTCAATCCCGTATGCATCAATTTCTATGCTAGGTCGAAGCTTCTGTTACTCTTGCCCTCCAATACATAGTCCTATCAACATAAAACTAACCCTATGGTGTGATCCACGTGCGCGCTCATATGATGGGAACCAAAGGACAACCACATAACCACAAGCAAATTAAACCAATCATAGCAATTCACCAATCACCGATAGGACAACGAAAATCAACTCAGACATCATAGGATGGCAACACATCATTGGATAATAATATGAAGCATAAAGCACCATGTTCAAGTAGAGGGTACAGTGGGTTGCGGGAGAGTGGACCGCTGTAGATAGAGGGGGAAGGTGATGGAGATTGTGGGAGTCCTGGATTAGGGGGTCTCCGGACAGCCGGACTATATCCTTTGGTCGTACTATTAGACTATGAAGATACAAGATTGAAGACTTTGTCCCGTGTCCGTATGAGACTCTACTTGGCGTGGAAGGCAGGCTAGGCAACACGAATATGGATATCTCCTCCCTTGTAACCGACCTTGTGTAACCCTAACCCTCTTCGGTGTCTATATAAACCGGAGGGTTTTGGTCCGTAGGACAACAACAACTACAACATACAATCAAACCATAGGCTAGCTTCTAGGGTTTAGCCTCTCTGATCTCATGGTGGATCTACTCTTGTACTACCCATATCATCAATATTAATCAAGCAGGACGTAGGGTTTTACCTCCATCAAGAGGGCCCGAACCTAGGTAAAACATTGTGTCCCCTGCCTCCTGTTACCATCCGGCCTAGACGCACAGTTCGGGACCCCCTACCCGAGATCCGCCGGTTTTGACACCGACATTGGTGCTTTCATTAAGAGTTCCTCTGTGTCGTCACTTTTAGGCCCGATGGCTCCTCCGATCATCAACAACGATGCAGTCTAGGGTGATACCTTTCTCCCCGGACAGATCTTCATATTCGGCGGCTTTGCACTGCGGGCTAATTCGCTTGGCCATCTGGAGCAGATTGAAAGCTACACCCCTGGCCATCAGGTCAGATTTGGAAGTTTGAACTACATGGCCGACATCCGCGGAGACTTGATCTTCGACGGATTCGAGCCACAGCCGAGCGCGCCACACTGTCACGATGGGTATGACCTAGCTCTGCCGCCGAACAGTGCCCTAGAGGCCGCGCCCGCATCAGCTCCAACCCTCAGCTTGGAGCCAACTGCACCGACCGAGGACGGGTGGCTAGACACCGCCTCGGAGGCTGCAATCTCAACGGCAATCGGGCCGAACACCAGCCTCATCCTCTGCGAAGCCCATGACACCAAGGTGTCGGACTCTTTTCCATATTCTGAAACTTCTGCGCCCCTGCCAATCGAATCCAATTGGGCACCGATCATGGAATTCACCGCCATGGATATCTTTCAGCACTCGCCCTTCGGCGACATTCTGAATTCACTAAGCTCTCTCTCCTTGTCAGGAGAGCCCTGGCCCGACTATGGCCAACAAGATTGGACGACGAAGAAATTCGACGCCCACCCACCACCCACTTCGTAGCCATTGTCGATGACTTAACCGACATGCTCGACTTCGACTTCGAAGACATCGACGGTATGGACGACGATGTAGGAGACGAACATGAACCAGCACCTATAGGGCACTGGAAAGCCACCTCATCATATGATATATACATGGTGGATACACCCGAAGAAGGCAATGGCGATGAGATAGCGGAGGATGACCCCTCCAAGAAGCAACCTAAGCGCTGACGTCAGCGGCGCCGCTCTAAGTCCCGCCAAGGCAAAAGCGGTGATACCGGCACAGGAGATACTAACACTCCGGATAGTGCTGAAAACAATAACAATCCCCTCCAGCAAAATTTAGAGCAGGAGGATGGAGGAGCCAGCCCCCCTGAGAGAGCGGCAGACGGAGAGGAGGAGGATGATAATTACATGCCTCCCTCCGAAGACCAGGCAAGCCTCGGCGACAACGAATTCGCTGTGCCAGAGGATCCCGTCGAACAAGAGTGCTTCAAGCGTCGGCTTATGGCCACGACAAATAGCCTGAAGAAAAAGCAGCAACAGCTTCAAGCTGATCAAGATCTGCTAGCTGACAGATGGACTGAAGTCCTTGCTGCCAAGGAATATAAACTCGAGCGCACCTCCAAGAGTTACCCAAAGTGCAGGTTGCTACCCCGACTGGAGGAAGAAGCGTATGATGCGGCTGATCGGCCACCTCGTGGTCGTGATAGAGAGGCATTCCAGCCAAAAACTCAGCCCGCACCCCGACGCCATTCAAATAAAAAGGCATGGGGAAACATGCCAGACCTGCGTGACGTATTGGAGGACAAAGCAAAGCATGCAAGATCAATCTATGGATCACGAGGGCGCGCCACTATGCGAGACGATAAACGTCACGCCGGATACAGTAAAAGTAAATCCAGCCGGGCCGAACACAGCGGGCAAGACCCATTCGAGCTGCATCGCGATATAGCCCAATATAGAGGCGCCGCACACCCTTTATGCTTCACAGATGAAGTAATGGATCATCAAATCCCAGAAGGTTTCAAACCTGTCAATATTGAATCATACGACAGCACTACAGATCCTGCGGTATGGATCAAGGATTTCGTCCTCCACATCCACATGGCCCGCGGTGATGACTTACATGCCATCAAATACCTCCCACTAAAGCTCAAAGGACCAGCGCGACATTGGCTTAATAGCTTGCCAGATGATTCCATTAGTTGTTGGGAAGATCTGGAAGCCGCATTCCTCGACAACTTTCAGGGCACTTATGTGCGACCACCAGATGCCGATGACTTGATCCACATAATTTAGCAGCCAGAAGAATCGGCCAGACAGTTCTAGACTTGGTTCCTTACAAATAAAAATCAAATCGTCGACTGTCCGGATGCAGAGGCCTTAGCGGCTTTCAAACACAACATCCGTGACGAGTGGCTAGCCCGGCACCTTGGTCAGGAAAAGCCGAAATCTATGGCAGCCCTCACGACACTCATGACCCGCTTTTGTGCGGGAGAAGACAGCTGGCTGGCTTGCAGTAATAACATGTCAAAGAACCATGGTACTTCGGATACCAAGGACGCAATAGCAGGTCACGTCGCAACAAACATAAATGCCGCATTAACGGTGATAACACTGAAGATACGATAGTCAATGCTGGATTCAAAGGCTCTAAACCCGGTCAACGGAAAAAGCCATTTAAACAAAGTACGTCGGGCCTGTCCAATTTGGACCGCATACTCGATTGCTCGTGTCAAATACACGGCACCCCCGACAAGCCAGCCAACCACACCAATAGGGATTGTTGGATATTCAAGCAGGCCAGCAAGTTAATTGCCGAAAACAAAGATAAGGGGCCACATAGCGATGACGAGGAAGAGACCCCCACAAGTGTGGACGGTGAACATGGTATATGCAACGCACATCCCCAAACGGGAACGGAAGCGTGCGCTCAGGGATGTATATGCGTTGGAGCCAGTCGCCCCAAATTTCAACCCATAGTCCTCCTGTCCGATCACCTTCGATCACAGGGACCACCCCACTAGTACCCGTCATGGCGGATTCGCCGCACTAGTCCTAGACCCAATCATTGATGGATTTCACCTCACTCGAGTCCTCATGGATGGCGGCAGCAGCCTGAACCTGCTTTATCAGGACACAGTGCGCAAAATGGGTATAGACCCCTCAAGGATCAAACCCATAAAAACGACCTTTAAAGGCGTCATTCCAGGTGTAGAGGCCCATTGCACAGGCTCAATTACACTGGAAGTGGTCTTCGGATCCCCGGATAACTTCCGAAGCGAAGAGTTAATCTTTGATATAGTCTCGTTCCGCAGTGGTTATCATGCAATGCTCGGGTGAACCGCATTTGCCAGATTCAATGCGGTCCCGCATTATGCATACCTCAAGCTCAAGATGCCAGGACCTCGCGGAGTCATTACTGTCAATGGAAACACAGAACGCTCTCTCCGAACAGACAAGCACACCGCAGCCCTCGCGGCGGAAGCGCAAAGCTGCCTCCCAAGGCAATCTACCAGTTCGGCGTTTCAAAACCCGGACACCTCCAAGCGCGCGCGGATTAATCGGCAATTATACCGCCTAGCGCGATCTGAGCTCGCATAGCAATACGGCCCCCACCCCAGTCCCAGCCAAACGGCGAAATCTGTACCACACATACATAATTACGCATTAAAAATACCATGGGCGCAGGTAGGGAGGGGGCGCAACCGCGGCACGCCCCAAGACGCGGCCTAAACCACACTAGGGGCTTCCCGCTTTATCATTTTTTTTTCTTTTTTCTCTTCGGGACTTTAATCTCTGGAAACTCTGTCCGGAAGCACTATTGCCGAACACATGATGCAGCAACCAAGGAGGCAGAAAGCTACGTCACACCACGAAATTCCCAGGTGGATTATAGCAACGAGCAAAATATTTAATTTAGTACTATTCCTCATCCTGCCCTTGGAAGTGACACAGTCCTACAATCTGCTTATAGCACTATTTGTATCATTCTGCTTTAACGCACCTTTTTGAATAAACAATGCATAGCACTATGCCTATTATTGCATTCTTGTTTTATATATATATGTGTTCATTAAACGACACCTTGCAACCGTACACTTTGGTACGGCTGATACACCAGGGGCTTAAGTACCCACAATATGGTGTAAGAAGTCCGAACACTTTCACAAAGTGCGGCACAGCGGAATTATAGCATTATATGCATCAGCTCCGAATCATGTCTTTGGTCAAATGTTGGGTTTGCCCGGCTCCTATGTTTTGGTACCTTACGTTCCGTTCTATCGGCTAAGGTGGCACTAGGAGAACTATTGCGATTGTGCCCCGGTTCTGCCAGGCTGAGCACCTCAGTAGAGAAAGCTAAAACTGACTGTCATGATAAGGCGAAAGACTAGTCGCTGTTCGGCGAGGTTTTCGAGACCCTAAAGACTTATGCCGCTTAGGGCGAGGGGTCGGCTCTGTCCGGCTTAAAGGCGTGTATCGCGCCCCAAATTTGGCCTTCCGAATATCAGGGGCTTCGCCGAAATTTAAAATTATAGAATTCTATGGCTAAGTGAGAGTGATAAAGCATTATTAGTCCGGTTGCCTTGTTTGCTGTGCTGAGCACCTCCCTCGAAGGACCCAAACATGGGAACAAGAGTGCTCAGGTTTATCCCGAACACCCCAGCACTCGTGGCATGGGGGTAGAAGCCGAGGACTAGCCATCTCTCAGGTTGGATAAACGGCCAAACAGAAGGTAATATTTTAAATTCAAACAAAGCGTTGCATAGCGCATATGAAACAAGTTTTCATAAATGCAAGATAAAACGAGCAGGTATCACTCAAATATTACATCTTTTGAACACTCATCCGCTATAAGACGGGCACCCGGCAGAACACCCTCGTAGTACATCTCGGGGTGGCGGTGCTCCTTGCCCTCCGGCGGCCCTTCCTTGATCAGCTTCACGGCATCAAGCTTGACCCACAGCAATTTCACACGGGCGAAAGCCCGGCGTGCACCTTCAATGCAGACGGATCGCTTGACGACCTCCAGCCGCGGGCAGGCATCCACAAGCTGCCTCACCAGGCTGAAGAAGCTGTTCGGAAGGGCGTCGCCAGGCCACAGCCGGACTATAAAGCCCTTCATGGCCTGTTCGGCCGCCTTATGTAGCTCGACCATCTGCTTCAGTTGGTCGCTCATTGGCACCGGGTGTTCGGCCTCAGTATACTGAGACCAGAACAGCTTCTCCATTGAGCTTCCATCCTCGGCCTGGTAAAATTGTGCGGCATCGGACACGCTGCGGGGCAAATCTGCGAACGCTCCTGAAGAGCTCTGGATTCGGGTAAGTAATCGGTAATTTACTTTTACATGCTTGCTTTGCATATAGAAAGCCTTACCCGCCGCTATCTTCTTCATTTTGTCGATCTCCTGAAGGGCCTTTTGGGCTTCGGCCTTGGCACTTTTTGCGCTCTCGAGGGCCGCGGCAAGCTCAGACTCTCGCGTCTTTGATTCGAGCTCCAACGCCTCGTGCTTCGCCACGAGAGCCTGGAGCTCTTGCTGCACCTCGCCCAGCCGAGCCTCGTGCTTCTCTCGCTCGGTGCGCTCATTGACTGCTTTATCTTCGGCCTTGGACAACACTTGCCTTAGGGTCACCACTTCAGTCATGGCCCATGGCAAATTCATGATAATCCTGTCATTTTGCAATCGCATTATTTTTTTACATATACATAGACTAGGTACTACTTACCTTTATTCTCCTTGAGCTGCCTCTTGGTAAGGCCGAGCTCGTCCTTTGACCCTTTAAGGTCCTGCTTTAGTACGGCGACCTCCGCAGTCAGTGCGGCGGACGCCAGCAGCGAAGCCTGCATATGCATATTGACATACTTCTATTAGACTCCTACGATATTGTTTGATCCTCTATTCGGCTTTTCTTTGTGAACACCGACCAGGGCATCAGGGGCTACTGTCTATGCGGTAATATTTTTCCTATGCTTTAAACACTTATCTCGAAGCCTGTTAGAAGGCTGGCACAGGCTTCAGTCAATCCGCTCTTAGCGGACTGAACCTTCTGGATCACCACACTCATAATAGTGCGGTGCTCCTCGTCGATGGAAGCAGTGCGAAGCGCTTCCAGCAGATTGTCCGGCGCCTCTGGATGGACAGAGGTCGCTGGTGTAGGCGTCTCGTCCCTCTTAGAAGGAGGCCGCCTACCCGAGCCCGGAACCACTGGAGGTTCCGGCGCGGTGTCCGGCTAAGGGCCGAACTCGGAGCTCTCAGGGGCCCGGTCCCTCTGCTCCCAGAGTCCGGGAGGTCGCCTTGAGGCGCCTCCGGGACTGTCTCCCCTCTACCCGATTCCTCTTGAGACAACACCTCGGCGTCGTCAGCAGGATGAGGGGAGGTGGCGGTCGGGACTGGATCGCTATCCATGTCCGACGAGCCCAGTGAGCCGTCCGATGATACATCGATATTGGCTCGTGGCGGCCTGCATAATCATGTTCGGCGTTAGGAAAAGCAGTGCGGCAAAGGAATACTATGACTTACTCTGGTATCCGAATACTTACGACTTCCCCAGGGACTTGGCCCTGGGCAGCCACTCGTCTTCGCTGTCGGCGGCGGTGGTGGAGTAGTCCGTAGGGAGGGTCCTCCCTTTCTTGGACCTTCCGGCCTCCCCGGTTGGGGCGGCCTTCCTTTTCTTGTCTCCCCCGACTGGAGGGGAGCATCCTCTTCTGCCTCCTCGTCTTCGGGGGAGGATTGCACCGTGGAGTCCTCGGATGGTAAGTCCGGTGACGCCTGGCGTCGGGAACTCTTTTGGGTTCCCTTGGCCTTCTTCGTCTTCTCCGGCACCGTATAAGGAGCCGGAGTCAGCATCTTCGTCAGAAGAGCGCTTGCTGGGCCTTCGGGCAAAGGAGCCGGACAGTCGATCTGTCCGGCTGTCTCCTGCCAATCCTGTCAAAGGCACGGGAGTTTAGATCCTGCATGGAGCCAATCTATGAAAAACATCTATCCTGTAAGAGGTAAAAGCAGCTTACCACGCTGGCTTGGCGCTTCGCGCTGAATCCTCGATCCTCATTAGTAGGAGGGGGGACCTCGGCGCTCTTGAACAGCACCCTCCAGGCATCTTCGTGAGTTGTGTCGAAGAGCCTGTTCAGAGTTCGGTGCTGTGCCGGGTCGAACTCCCACAAGTTGAAGGCCCGTTGTTGGCACGGGAGGATCCGGCGGATGAGCATGACCTGGACTACATTGACAAGCTTGAGCTTCTTATTCACCATCCTTTGAAGACATGTGTGGAGTCCGGTCAGCTCTTTCGAACTACCCCAGGACAGGCCCTTCTCTTGCCAGGAGGTGAGCCGTGTGGGGAAGCCAGATCGGAACTCGGGGGCCGCGACCCATGTAGGGTCGCGTGGCTCGGTGATGTAGAACCACCCCGACTGCCACCCCTTTATTGTCTCCACAAAGGAGCCCTTGAGCCATGTGACATTGGGCATCCTGCCCACCATGGCGCCTCCGCACTCCGCCTGGCAGCCGCTCACTACCTTCGGCTTGACATTAAAAGTCTTCATCCATGAGCCGAAGTGGGGCTTGATGCGGAGGAAGGCCTCGCACACGACGATAAACACCAAGATGTTGAGGATGAAGTTCGGGGCCAGATCATGGAAATCCAGGCCATAGTAGAACATGAGCCCCCGGACAAATGGGTTGAGAGGAAATCCTAGTCCGCGGAGGAAATGGGTGAGAAACACCACCCTCTCATGGGGCCTAGGGGTGGGGATGAGCTGCCCCTCATCTGGGAGCCGGTGCGCGATGTCGTCGGGCAGGTATCCGGCTCTCCTCAGCTTCTTGATATCTCCCTCCATGACAGAGGAGACCATCCACTTGCCTCCTGCTCCGGACATGGCTGGAGAAGGTTGAGGTGGGGAATGCGAACTTGGGCGCTGGAGCTCGAGTGCGCGAAAACGGATAAGCAAAGGAGGAAGAAGGCGTGGATGAAAAGGTGAATCCTTATCCCTTTATATGGGCGGCCGAAACTAAGCGTCCCCACTAGCCTGGTAAAACTCGCTTGTCCCCCAAGCACCGTAATTGATGGCGCGGTTGGGTTGCCCACACCCGTATTGATGAGAATCCCTTAATCAGGGGACACGATCTCTGCCTTGACAAGACGTGTCAAAAAACTGCCTCGCGTTATGTGCGGGGCTAATTGAAGGGAACGGTTCAAATAAGCACCGGGCCATGGCATGATGTCATGTTGCCAAAACGTGTCAGCAGATTAAAGATTTGTGGAAATATTATTCTCTCTATGGTGGTATGTGGAATTTGTTTTTGCAGGGTCGAACACTATCCTTATATTCAAAATTCTTCCGTGGTGTATTCGGAGAAGGAACCCTCCTTGCAATGCCGAAGACAATACTGCGAGCCGGACTCATCGTCATTGAAAGCCTGGTTCAGGGGCTACTGTGGGAGTCCTGGATTAGGGGGTCTCCGGACAGCCGGGCTATATCCTTTGGTCGGACTGTTAGACTATGAAGATACAAGATTGAAGACTTCGTCCCATGTCCGAATGGGACTCTACTTGGCGTGGAAGGCAAGCTAGGCAACACGAATATGGATATCTCCTCCCTTGTAACCGACCTTGTGTAACCCTAACCCTCTCCGATGTCTATATAAACCGGAGGGTTTGGTCCGTAGGACAACAACAACTACAACATACAATCAAACCATAGGCTAGCTTCTAGGGTTTAGCCTCTCTGATCTTATGGTACATCTACTCTTGTACTACCCATATCATCAATATTAATCAAGCAAGACGTAGGGTTTTACCTCCATCGAGAGGGCCCGAACCTGGGTAAAACATTGTGTCCCCTGCCTCCTGTTACCATCCGGCCTAGACGCACAGTTCGGGACCCCCTACCCAAGACCCACCAGTTTTGACACCGACAGAGATGTTGGTGAAGATGGCGGAGGTGTTGGTGTAGATTGTCGTGATGATGATGGCCCCCGGCGGTGTTCCGGCGCCACCGGAAGCGAGGGGGAGAGAGCCCCCCTCCTTCTTCTTCTTCCTTTACCTTCTCCCTAGATGGGAGAAGGGTTTCCCCTCTGGTCCATCGCCTCCATGGTAGCAGAGGGGCGAGAGCCCCTCCGAGATTGGATCTGTCTCTCTGTTTCTGCGTTCTCAGATTCTGCCCTTTCACCGTTTCTTATATTCTCGGAGATCCGTAACTCCGATTGGGCTGAAATTTTAACACGATCTCTATCCGGATATTTGCTTTCTTGCGGCGAAAGAAGGGCATCAACTGTCTTACGGGGTGGCCACAAGGGCCCAGGGTGCGCCTGCCCCCCTGCCTTGTGGCCCCCTCGGGCATCGTCTCGTGTTGATTTTTCTTCCCAAAAATCACATATATTCCAAAAAAATCTCCGCCAGTTTTTATCCCGTTTGGACTCCGTTTGATATGGATTTACTGTGAAACAAAAAACATGCAACAAACAGGAACTGGCACTAGGCACTGGATCAATATGTTAGTCACAAAAATAATATAAGAAGTTGCCAAAAGTATATGAAAGTTGTATAATATTGGCATGGAACAATCAAAAATTATAGATACGATGGAGACATATCACTTGTCTACTGTAGTCTACCATCCGCTGCATATCAATAGGTTCATTTGTGCTGTTTGTCTTCAAAGCCCCCGTGTTTTGAAGACTTTCATAAAAATCGCCTATTCACCCCCCCTCTAGTCGATAACTAGAACTTTCAGACTCAAGACAAGAACTTTTGATACGCTGCAGAAGCACGACAGGCGGTGATCGAGGAGCTGCTGGTAGTTCTTAGATCCCTCAGAACGACACCTAACCGAGCTACCGGGCAGACTCCCTTCTCCCTGGTCTATGAGGCAGAAGCAGTTATCCCCACGGAACTCATTTACGGGTCCCTCGAGTGCTTGCCTACGATGAAGTAGCGCAAGATCAGCACCGGCGTGACGATGCTATGCTACTTGAGGAGAACTGTCTCCGGGCTGCTACACGTGCTGCACGCTACCAGCAAGCCATGTGTCGCTATCACAGCCGCTGGGTTCATGCCCGGTATTTTGAGGAAGGTGACCTTGTCCTTAGGCGCGTTCAGTCCGCCAAGGGTACACACAAGTTATCACCTAAGTGGGAAGGCCCTTACCGGGTACTATGAGTCACCAGACCTAGCGCAGTCCATCTGGAGACCGGAGATGGCACTCAGTTGCAAAACTCATGGAATATTGAGCATCTCTGCAAGTACTACCCGTAAGGTGCGGCTGTCGGGCCTTGCCCGGCAGCCACCCTTTCATACATGCCTTGCCTCAGCTGCATGTAACCCCTTGTACGAAGCCGGGGCGATGACCCCGTGCAAGAGAAAATAAAGAAGCGTTGTAGGGGGGCCCCAACTAAGATTGCATGCATGCATGAGCACACCAAGATCACTGCATAGGCATTACATGAGCATTTGCATATGATTATAGATAGGATCGCATCCTGCATTCATTCTCATCTGCATGAAGTTGCAGGTTCCTGCCGTGAACATGGCTTCAACAAGGAGTGAGAAGATTGCCCAGTGCAATGATCCCCAGCAAGCCAAGCAGATAAGTTCTAGCTCATGTCCATTAGTGTTCTGTAAAGCTATAACTTTGCATGAGAAAATCCCACTTCTCCTTTGAGACTTAGGTGCTCCCATCCATGACTCGAACGTTGCTTCGGTCAGGATGGTCGCAGTGGCCTTTGGTAAAAAGGAGTTGGCGGGGGGCTGGCCCCTCTGTCTGTCCCCGACAGACGTAGCTCTCCGGCAGACAAAGAGGGTACCGACAGGATAGCTTGCCGGGGAAGACTCGTTTATTTGCAGTAGAGAGGCATTCCACCTCTGCATGGACATATACATGTGCGGGTTCCCGGCAAGGTTTATCTTTTTATTAACATGCAGATACAAGTACAAGCATTACAGAACACAAAGATGGGCTCGAGGGATTACACTATTTGAATTAAAATTTGGCGATTACATACAGATTTAAGATTGAAAAAAGATAAGTGCCTCGTTACGCCTTTTCCCCTGTCAATCTCCTACATGAAGAGGTCGAAGGAGCCGGAGGCGGGCACAACTGGGATTCAGCGCCTCCCTAGGATCAGGACGGCATCGCACCCCAGCGAGGAGGAAGAAACCGAAGGGCAGGCGCGGATGGTGACACTGCCGGAGGACCAGATGGGGGGCACGGAGTCACCGACAAACATGACTCATCGGAACGGTCGTCCCCGTTCTTGACGCATCATGGGTTGTCGCTGCCGTCTGCACCACTACCGCCCGAAGGCCCTAGCGCAACCATCATGCCGGACACCATGCTCTCTGGGCCTTCCCACAGAGAGCATCACTACAAAAAAGACACATCCGTGACATTTTGGGCCGAACGAAATCTTTTTCTGTCATACTTATGACAATAATTGTGACAAAACCCGGTATCATCATAGATGTGGTGGGGTCCTACTTCTATGACAAAAAATCATGACATAAAATGGGCTTTTCGTCCTGGGCGGGCCGGAGATGCAGCTGCATGACATTCTTTGGGCCGTCCATGATGGAAAAACCGTGGAAGAAGCGAGGGCAAGGAAAATATCGGGGTGTCCCTGGTTACGGTGGGTGGTCGGGGCTGAGCGATGCGCGTTTCTCTCGTACACGCACACGCGTGGGTGCAAGGCGTTGGGCTCTAACTGAACCCGAGCGAGGCGTTGGGCTCTAACTGAACCCGAGCGATTGCACTGCAGGCTACGCGTTACTGAACCCGAGCGATCGATCGATGGCTGTTAACTGAACCCGATCGAGCGATTCCTTCGCTACTGCTGCTAACTGAAGCCGATCGATGCTGCCTTTGGATGAACAGTGAGTGTTGCTGGGGGGTTTGGATGAACAGTTCCTGGTGGGGGTGGATGAACAGGACCCCGTGGTGTTGCCTCTGGATGAACAGGACCCCGATCGATCAAGCTGGTTGGGGCTGGATGAACAGGACCCCGTGGAGGGCAGGATGAATAGGACCACCCCGTGGAGGGCTGGATGAACAGTAGACTGTGGAGGGTTGGATGAATAGTAGCCCGTGGAGGGGTGGTTGAACAGGAGCCTGTGGAGAGCGCTGGTTGAACAGTAGCCGGTGGAGTAGCACGTGGTGGAGGCTGGATGAACAGGAGCCCGTGGATGAACAGTCGCAGGTGGAGGCTGGAGGAGGTCGACGGTGGATGAACAGTAGCCCGTGGACGTTGGAGGGGGCGGCGGTGGAGATGAACAGTATCCCGTGGAGTCCCATTTTGTGGTACGCCACACCCCTCCTGATGAAGAGGGCCCCCGTTTCGACCGTAGCGCTCCAACACAAGTCCGTTCCCTCCATTTTTGCGGTACGCCACACCCCTCCCGATCAACTGGACCCCTGTTTCGACCGTAGGAGGTCCGTTTCCTCCGTTTTGCGGTACGCCAGACCCCTCCCGATGAACATGATCCCGTTTCTAACATCGCCGGTCGAACACAAGGCCGTTTCCACCATTCTGCGGTACGCCAAGCCTCGTTTCCATCGGCTATTCCGTCCAAGCCAGTTGGCTCCCACGCGTTCTGTTGCCTCCTGATGAACACGACGCATTCTGTTGCCTCCCCATGAACACGACAACGATGTAGTTTCTCCGTTTCGACCCAGCCATGTACACGAGCCCTGGCCATACGTACACGTGAGTAGGCGTTTGAGACATCGCCCATATGTACGTACGTGGTCGTATTTACTTTCTTGCACCCTAGTCGTTGTACGTATGTGTACATGCTACGTGCGCGCCTCTACATCGACCAGTATGTACATACACGTTCACGACCAGAATGACAACGCTACGTACGCTTGAACTAGGTGGGTCCCAACTGTCAGGAACTTCCTTGCGTGCGAAGATGTAGCTGGTGGGTCCCAGCAGTCAGGGGGGCGAACCATTTTTTTTTGCCCGGACGCACTTCCTTGCATGCGAAGATGTCGCTGGTAGGTCCCAGCAGTTAGGGGGGAATGTTTTTTTCATGAAATACGGTTGCCCGTCTGGTGGGTCCCTGCTGTCAGGTGGAGGAAGCATTATTTTCCATGTAATAAGGAGGCACTTCCTTGCTGCGGTCGTAGACCCAGCTGTCAGCCTCTCCACGTACAGTCCACCTCCGATGGAAGCCGTTCCTTGACCACGCTGACCACGCCGTGCCGAGAGCACTAGGGCAGTGGACGACGGTGAGGCCTAGGAAGGGGACGATGCGAAGCCGGGGAAGACGCGGAAGTGGATACCCACGCGTAGACAGTGTGAGGCTATCATCGCCGCAGAAAAACAGGGGGTGTGGGTGAGTAGAGGGATGGTCTGGCCAGCGGTGGGAGTAGTAGGGGGTGGTGAGGCCTCCACGGCATCGCAGTCGGCCACGGGAGGTAGGAGCACGAGGCGCGATCGGCGCTGCTTTGGGCGACTGGAGCAAGAAGACTAGAGGTTGAAGAAGCACTACGGCCGTTGGATGGACATCGTACGGTCACTGGAGCTAGAATCGTTCATATTGACTAAGTTGGCAAAGCCCTCCATCCCCGTCAACTTAGTTGGCCCACAAGTCAGCCTCCCACTATTGTGGGTCCCAGCTAGCAGGGGTATTCATTTTTTTGTGCGTAATAAGGAGGCACTTCCTTGCATGCGAAGATATAGCTGGTGGGTCTGACCTGCCAGCGGTGGGAACGTTTTTTGCAAAATACAGAGGCCCTTCCGGGGGGTCCCAGCTTTCAGGTGGAGGAATCATTATTTTGCACGTAATAAGGAGGCATTTCCTTGCGTGCAGCCATGCACCCAGCTGTCAGCCTCTCCACGCACAGTCTACTTCCGATGGTGTCGTTCGTTGACCATGTTGACCACTCCGCGCCGAGCGCATCCAAGGTGGTGGACGACGGCGAGGCCCCAGGCAGCAACGAGCCGGAGATGGGAAGACGCGGGAGTAGATTCGCAGATGGAGAGGTGTACCAGGGTTAACTGGTTCTGGTGCGGTGTGGTACGGCAGTCGGTGGAGAAGAACAGGAGGTGTGGAGGGGTGGGGGGATGGCCTGGCCAACGGTGGAGTAGCGCTTCACAGCGAAGCATGCTAAGCAGAGCTGCTAGCAGTAGGAGGCGGGAGCAGGTGGTCCCGGCGGCGCTGGAGGAAGAAGAGGAGAGATTGAAGATGGATGTCAATCGTTGGATGTAAATCCAACGGCTAACGATGTTAGAATCATTTGTTGACTAAGTTGACAACGACTTGCATTGGCTTCGACCTATTGGCCCACATTTCAGCCTCCAAAAATGTGGCACGTTTTCAACCCAATTTTTCAGAATTTACAGTCTTTTGTTGTGGGGTAGAATTTACAGTCCATCTGATCTCTTTTTTTTTTGAAGTATAGTCCATTAGCTCGGCTCGGTGAACAAATAAATGTAGCGTCCATGCGGCCCACTTATGTTTTTCCTATAAAATTACAGGCCATTTGCACTTTCTCGAAATACACGATTTTGCTGGGCTTATTCTAATTATAATGTTGGGGTGGGCGCAGCAATGTTATAAAAAAATAAACAGGGGCTGAGCATTTTGTTATATATATATAAATATATATATATATATATATATAATAAGTGATTATTATTACATTGGTCCTTACATCTTACCAAGCTTTTGTACACAATCACCAAGATTTTCGTTGCCAAAAAAGTTAATAAGATGTGGGATATTGTTTTCTTACATATGTAAGTATCTGTTAAATATATGATGACAATAACATATAAAATAATTTAAATATATATAATATAGTTAGAAGGGAAACATAAGTTGGACCAGGCGTTCCTATTCTTATATAGAAAAATAGAACAGACCTCTGTGTTGTCTTCAAAAAAAATACATAAATTGGGTTGCCGATGTTTCAGGAAAAATAAAACCTCGGATGGGAGGTCCATAGGCCGATAGCCTATGGACCTCCCATCTAAGGTCGTGGGATGCGCATGTTAAAAAAGAAAGCCTAGATGGGGCAGCCCAAAACCCAGCTGATACTTGCTGCCTAGTGATAATAAATGATAACTGCCAGCTCCCTGGCTTCATTGTGAATTTATCTCCTATAGTAACTACGTTGAAGCACCTAAAATATGTAACTACATTGACAAACCCGTGGGGCCCAATGTCAGTATAGCATTAGGATGAAGTATTTTTTTCGATGAGGCACTTGATTGCGTACGGCCATAGACCTGGTGGGTCCCGACTGTCCGTCTCTCCACGTACAGTCCTCTCCAGATTCCTCTCGTTTGTTCAGCATGTTCACAACGGCAGACAGTGGCGTCGCGGCAAGCGCACAAAGGCGCAGGAGAAGATCTGACCACCTGAGGAAGTGTCTTATTAGTAACGAAACAGCTGAACTAGCCTAGTGGCCGAGTGACACCACCCGACAGCTGTTCTGCCCGGGTTCGATTCCACCTGTGCAGAGAAAATATCTCCAAATTTTTTGCCTCTGCCTTTATTGACATGTGGGTCCCAATTGTCATCTACGCACACTGTTAGGACCCCGACTCAATGCCACATCGATCTAGCATGTAACACCTCATATCACTTTGCGGCCTCACGCATGGTATCCCCATGGGTGTCGCCTTACCTTTGCTCGGGACCGTTTGCGCCTTTTGGCACACGTATATGACAGTGTCGCTAGCATCCATATGATAAGGATCCCGGGCTGACATGGCTAGTCGTAAACCCAAAGTGGCACTAACTTACAGGGACAGGCATCCATGACCCAGCATCGAACGTGTCGGTCATCAGCGAGTGAATCCAGGCTGTAGCACTGGGCTAACAGGACTCCGGTGAACCGGGCTGTAGCGGGCTAACAGGACTCCGGTATTCATCGCGTGACATTTCCCCGAAGGGACAGACACAGGAACGAAGAGGACACATGCCGGCCAGCCTAAGTGTTCCGGAGCAGTAGCAAGCTACCAGGGCTCAGTGGAAGCACTAGGAGACATTTCCCGGTAAGAGAGACTACTAAGGATAAATAACTAGATAGTCAGATCCCACACATAACAATACACATTACACGTACGCATAACATGCAAGTATGTGCTGTACAACATGGCATCACAGCATAACTCAACAACTCATATAGATAAAGGCTCAGAAGAGCCATCATAGCATTTATTACAAACAGGGGTCACATGACCCAACATTCAGAGCAATCAAGCAACAAGCAGAAGCATTACATGTCTGAGTACAGACATCTATAAATGAAAAAGGCTGAAGAGCCTGACTATCTACAACATCCGATCAAGATCGTAGCTGAGGTACAAACTACTCGTCGAAGTCCACGAGAACACTATTAAGACCGAAGTCTCCGCTGCAAAAACATAAATAAAGCAACATGAGTACAAAGGTACTCAGCAAGACTTACATCGGATCCTATCATACATGCATTTGTATCAAGAGATTAATGTGGAGTTTAGTTGCAGCAAGCCAGCTTTGACTCTGTGGCTAACCTGTTCTACGACTACCAGAACTTCTTTGAGCTGATATGGCGCACACGAGTCCACTAATCACCACACAATACACTACTATGGATTCATCCCCGTCTCCCTACGAGAAGGCCATCCATAGCACTCACACTTTTCTTGAGCATTTTATAGTATCCACTTCAAGTTGTCTATGTACCATGTAAGCATCCAAGAAGTCCATAACCGCGGACCCGGCTATTCGAATAGATCATGTTAACCCTGCAGGGGTGTACTTCTTCACACACGCTCTCGCCACTTACCGCCATGCACACTCATGTATCTCGGCAACCTTCAAGCGGAAGCCTGGCGAGGGTGTCGGCCACGACCTGACTAACCACACAAGACTCTAGCCCAGGTTTATCGCCTATTCGGGTTCCATCCGTAAGGAGATCCATCCGGGGTGTTGCTCACGGCCCCAAACGATGTGAGCAGGGTTCCCAAGCCCACCATCCGGGTGGCACTTGGTACACCGTGCCACCTGTGCCTAGTCTGTCCCAAGCCCACCCTGTCGGGTGCCACTTGGTAGAATAATAGCACTACCTACAAACACCAGAAACTAGTTGCGACTCCTGGACAGAGATCAAGTTGGTTAATAAGCCGAGAGGGGTCGAGTTACCGGAACCCAATGTGTGGTAGTATCGAGTCATTGGACAACATACATAGAACTCAGTGCTTAAGGACGGTTCCAATGAGACAACCCACCATGTACTCCTACATGGCCTCTCACCGCTACCTTTACTAAATCATGTTCACACACTTCACTCTCAGCATCAGAACATATCATAACACTCCAATTCATTCCCAATGAATCAGACCTGACACACTCTAAGCAATAGCAGGCATAGCATGGTAGGAACACAACATGGCTCAATCAACTCCTACACATGCTAGTGGGTTTTACCTATTTACTGTGGCAATGACAGGTCATGCAGAGGAATGGGTTCAACTACCGCAGCACAAAGTAGCAGATGAATCGTTGTTGTCCTAATGCAATAACTAAGAGCAGGGCCGACAGAGTAGGATTTTATCGGAATGAACAAGGGGGTTTGCTTGCCTGGTAGATCAACAAGGGAGGCACTGCTTCATAGACAGGCACTCTGGAACGGACTCCGGAGCAGGACCTATCGAGAAGGAACAGTGTCGGCAATCAATACACAAACATATGCAACAATATGATGCATGAACATGGCATGAAGATGTGATGCTGTTTGAGCTAATGCAACTAGTACTCATTTGGTTTGAAGTCCATTTGAACCATAAGCTCAAATGCAATTCTAAATTAAGTCTCTTAATATGCCATAATGTGTTTACTCATATTCAGCATGTATAAGTTGGTTTCTCATGCATGAAACCAGTACAGATGGAAAGGTTGCATTTTTCTAATAATTTTTCATATATAAATTATTTCAATCTGAGCTACGGTTGAATTTCTATGAATTTTTGAAGTTTAAATTATTTTCTGGAATTTCCTGAATTAAAATAATTCCAGAAAATAAATAATTGCGTCAGCATTGAGTAAGCATGACGTCAGCAAGTCAACTGCGGCTGACTGGGTCAAACCTGACGTGTGGGGTCCACATGTCAGTGTCATAGTTAGTTAACAGGGGGTTATTTGCTTAATTAAAGGATTAGGGGGGGTCGGGGCCCACTGGTCAGTGTTAGTGGCTAATTAGATTTAGTTAATATTTAACTAAAATTAGCAGGGCCTAGCCCCACTAGTCAGCGACCCTGGGGGGTCAAACCCCAGGTCAAACAAGTCAAACCCGCCGGCGGTTAGTCGCCGGCGAGATCCGCGGCGTACTTGTGCCCCGGGTTTCCTCTGTGGTGCTCCAAATGGCCCGCGGCTAGGCGCGTTGGAGAGCCAGCTCGATGGTGCGTCGGGCGGTGGCCGTGGCTGGGCCTGGGGTGGCCGGAGTCAACGGCGGCGAGCTCGGCTGCGGCTGCCGGAGTTCGGTCGTGCACGAGAGCGCGTTTGGAGCGCGAAAACGGGAGAAGCAAAGCACTAGGGATGCTCTACGTGGCCCTAAGAGCTTGTTGGACTCGCCGGGGTGACCAAATGGTCACCGGAGCTGCGTCGACGGCGAGCTCGGCGGCGGCGAAGGTTCGGCCATGGTGGGAACGACAGCCAGAGGGCGAGCGCGACCAGGGAAGAGAGGGGAGAAGAAGCAGGGCTCACAGAGGACTTGCAGGCTGCTCGTTGTGGCCGGGGACGCGCTGGAGACGACGAGGTGGCGATGGCGATCTGCGGCGGCCGGAGGTGAAGACGATGGCGATGGCGGCGTTCCAGGGCTTCCGGTGCCGTGCGTCTCGTCGAGGAGGCGTAGCCCACAGTGGCGGAGCGCGTGGACACGACGGAGGGACGAGGGGGAGGCGGTGGCCGCGGCAACGGCGAACGGCGGCGATGACAGCGTTCGGTGCGTGCGAGAGAGGGTGACAGAGGAGAGGACGAGGGCGAGGGAGAGTGCGAGAGAGGTCGGGGTAGCTGTGTGGCATCTCCGGGGCATCCAGACGAGGAGGGGAGAGGGCAGGCAGGCAGAGAGGGAGGTGGCGTGGCGCGGCGGAGCGCGCGCGCGGCGGGCACGCGCCCGTCCTCCTGTCGGGGAGGAAGACGACAGAGGAGGGGGCCAGGTGGGCTGGGCTGGCCAGCTGGGCCGGCCAGGCCAGCACAGGAGCTTAGCGCCAGGTAAGTATCCCCTTTTTTATTACTGTTTTCTTTTCTATTTTTCTGACATATGTTTTGATTTAATTAAAATACTAAATCATTTTATTTCCTTATGCCCATTTTTGTAGGAACTAGTGGCATTATTCCAGAGCTCCCAAACAAGTGGCATAATTTTTGGACATATATTAATATATATAACTAATATATATCCAATGCAAATATTTATGCATTAATTCCAAATGCCCAAAATAAATACCTATGAGCTCTTAAAAATATTGGTTTGATTTTTATCTCTGTCCAATATTTTCAGAGAGCAACATCAGCATTTTCTTGGACCCTTTTGGAGAAATTTTTATTTGGGTCATTTTCAAAAATGATTCTGAGGGTTCCACCAATCCTCATTTCAAATTTAAATGGAATATAAACATGATGCACAAATGACTAGCTAGTCTAGGTCATACCAGACTAGGGATGTGACAACTCATCCCCACTTGAAAGAATCTCGTCCCGAGATTCAGGGGTCGACGGAAAGAAGGTGGGGTACTCCAATCGAAGATGATCTTCTCGCTCCCAAGTAGCTTCTCTCTCGGAATGGTGAGACCACTGAACTTTGAGAAACTTGATGTTCTAACGTCGAGTGACACGCTCTGCTTGATCAAGAATGCGAACCGGGTACTCTCGGTATGTGAGGTTATCTTGGAGATCAAGCGTTTCGTGGTCCACTCCGCGGATGGGATCCGAGAAGCAACGCCTGAGTTGAGAGACGTGGAAGACATCATGAACTCGAGAAAGATGTGGGGGTAGTTCCAACTGGTAGGCAACCTCTCCTCGTTTAGCGAGAATGCAAAAGGGACCAATGTAACGAGGAGCCAACTTGCCCTTGATACCGAAACGATGGGTACCCTTCAAGGGAGTAACCCGAAGGTAAGCTTTTTCGCCAACTTCATAAGTCATATCCTTATGATGACGATCATACTGACTCTTTTGACGAGACTGGGCTGTTTTCAAGTTCTCACGAATGACGCGAACTTGCTCTTCTGCCTCCTGGATCATGTCCGGTCCAAAGAATTGTCTTTCACCGGTTTCTGACCAGTTCAAAGGTGTTCGACATCTTCGTCCATAGAGAACCTCAAAAGGAGCTTTCTTGAGTCTGGATTGATAGCTATTGTTATAAGCAAACTCGGCAAAAGGAAGACATTTCTCCCAATCCATACCGAATGAGATAACGCAAGCTCTAAGCATGTCTTCGAGAATTTGGTTGACCCGTTCCACCTGACCACTCGACTGAGGGTGGAAAGCGGTACTGAAGGAAAGATGGGTTCCCATGGAAGTTTGGAAACTCTCCCAGAAATGAGAAGTGAAAAGACTGCTACGGTCTGAATTGATCTCTAGTGGAACACCATGAAGTGACACTATTCGAGAAATATATAAGTCAGCGAGCTGACTAGCAGTGATACTCTCTCGAACAGGTAGGAAGTGCGCCACTTTGGAAAGACGATCAACGACTACGAAGATAGCGTTATTCCCTCTCTTGGTCCTGGGAAAGCCGGTGATGAAGTCCATACCAACTTTATCCCATTTCCATTCAGGAATAGCTAAAGGCTGAAGGGTGCCAGCAGGCCTTTGATGCTCTGCCTTAACACGACGACAAACATCACATTTAGCAATGAACTCAGCGATTTCTCTCTTCATCCTAGTCCACCAGAACCTCTAGCGTAGGTCCTGATACATCTTAGTACTACCGGGATGAATCATGAGAGGAGATTCATGCGCCTCCTTAAGAATCAATTGTCGCAGATGTTGCTTCTTGGGGACCACCAGGCGGTTCCCAAAGAAAACAACACCTCGATCATCTATAGAGAAACTACCAGCAATACCCTTGGCAATGTTTCTCTTGATCCGGGTAATCCCCGTATCATGCTTCTGGGCTTCTATGATAAGATCCACAAGGGTAGGTTTCGCCACCAAGGTAGAAAGGAATCCGTGAGGAGAAATGTGAAGATTAAGCTTACAGAATTCCTCATGGAGAAGTGGTTGGCCTTGCTGCAACATGAGATTGTTGCAATAGGAACGGCTTAGCGCATCAGCCATGACATTGGCTTTGCCTGGGGTGTAGGTAATCCCTAGATCATAATCTGTGATTAACTCCAACCAACGTCTTTGCCTAAGGTTCAGGTCTGGTTGGGTGAAGATATACTTGAGACTCTGGTGATCGGTGTAGATCTCGCAACGTTTACCAAGGAGGTAATGTCGCTAGGTCTTGAGTGCATAGACTACGGCTGCAAGCTCTAGATCATGTGTAGGATAATTATCCTCATGTGGATGCAACTGTCGAGATGCATAGGCAATCACATGACGATCCTGCATAAGAATGCAACCTAGTCCCTGTCGTGAGGCGTCGCAGTAGATAACAAAGTCCTTCATGAAATCCGGTGGCACAAGTATGGGAGCAGAAGTCAGGCGTCTTTTCAGTTCCTGAAAACTGTACTCACACTATGGGGACCACTCAAACTTTTTATCTTTCTTGAGAAGTTCCGTGAGGGGTTTGGCTACTTTGGAGAAATTTTCAACAAAGCGGCGACAGTAGCTGGCTAGACCAAGGAAACTCTTAACTTGTTTAACGGTCTCAGGTGGAGTCCAATCGAGAACGGCCTTGACTCTCTCGGGATTGACAGCAATGCCCTTACCAGAAATTACGTGGCCTAGGTAGGTCACTTCTGGCAACCAAAATTCACACTTGGAGAACTTGGCATAAAGGCGGTGCTCTCTGAGTTTTTCTAACACAAGTCTAAGATGTTCAGCATGCTCTTCTTCGTTCTTCGAGTAAATAAGAATATCATCGAGGTAAACCACGACGAACTTATCTAAGTACTCCATGAAGATCGAGTTCATCAAGCGGGAGAATGTGGCTTGGGCGTTGGTTAGACCAAAGGACATGATGGTGTACTCGTACTGGCCATAACGAGTGACAAAGGCTGTCTTGGGAATGTCCCCGTTTCTGATCTTGATTTGGTGGTAGCCTAACCTTAAATCCATCTTGGAGAAGACTGAGGATCCAGCGAGCTGATCATACAGATCATTGATCCTGGGGAGCGGATATTTGTTCTTTATCGTGACCAAATTAACGGGACGATAATCTACAACCATCCGGTCCGTACCATCCTTCTTCTTGATGAAGAGGACGGGGCAAGCCCAAGGAGAAGAACTAGGACGGGTGAAACCTTTTTGCAAGGACTCATCAAGTTGTTTCTTAAGCTCGGTTAGTTCTAAGGGTGCCATCTTGTAAGGTCTTCTGGAGATTGGAGCAGTTCCTGGGATAATATCTATGACGAACTCTACATCTCTGTCAGGTGGAACACCTGGCAGTTCCTCTGGAAAAACATCCAGAAAGTCACGAACTACCGGGATATCTTCAAGGTCTGGAAGAGGGCTGGCATTAAAAGAATAGAGCTGACGCTTTGCAACTCTAGTGGAGACGGTGACTATCTTGCCAGATGGGTGTGTAAGCTGAACAGATCTGGTGTAACAATCAATCTTGGCATGATGAGCTGTCATCCAGTCCATACCCAAGATGATATTAATATCTGAGGACTTGAGGGCTACAAGTGATGCAAGGAATACAAGTCTGTCAACAAGGATTTCGTTACCATGGCTAATTCTGGTGGTCTGCCATCTAGACCCTGGGGTTTGGATTTCAAGCGGAGTTGGCATATCACAAAATGACAGGTTGTGCAAACGAGCATAGCCTTCAGAAATGAAGGAATGAGATGCTCCAGTATCAAATAGAACTGATGCTGGGTGACAATTGACAAGGAGTGTACCAAGAACGACATCCGGATCATCATGAGCGTCTTTAGCTAAGACGTGATGCACACGTCCAGGTTCAGTGGGGGCTGACTTGACACTGATCATCTTGCGTGATGGCTTAACACAGCCAACAGTTTTCTCGGGCTGGGGTGGAGCATAACTAGTCTGAGAGCAGTCACGTGCATAGTGTCCTGGCTTCCCGCATGTGAAGCAAGTCCCTGAGGTTGGACGTGGACCCGCACTGACAAGCGGACTACCGGTAGGCCTGGGTGGAACATATGACTGAGATGGGGGTGGCACCACATAGGGTGGCCTCGGTGTATAACCGGAAGGAAGAGCGGAGTTTGGAACCCAAATCCGGCGCTTCTGGGAACTAGAGCCAGAGGAAGATCCCAAATCACGGGTGTGCTTACGAGACTCCTCGTAAGTGAGTTGAGCTGTCTCTGCATTGATGGCTTTGTTCACAAGGGCTTGGAATGTATCACAATGATGCAGGTGGAGATCACGACGCAACTTGGGGTTGAGACCCTTCCGGAACCTAGCCTGCTTCTTGGCGTCCGTGGACACCTCTTCTGTGGCATAGCGGGCAAGGTTCGCAAACTCTCTGCTGTAAGCATCAACAGCCATCTTACTCTGGGTGAGACTACAGAACTCTTCTCTCTTGCGATCAATGAGGGCATGGGGAATGTGATGCTCGCGAAAAGCCTCCGTGAAAACCTTCCAAGTAGGAATCTAGCCAGCTGGAAGCATAGCCTCATAGTTCTGCCACCAGAGACTAGAAGGACCTTCCAGGTGGTATGTGGCATAGGTGACCTTGTCATCTTCAGCTACGTTCGCGGAACGCAGCTTATGAGTGATGCTACAGAGCCAGTCATCTGCATCGAGTGGCTCGATGGAATGATGAAAGGTGGGTGGGTGCAAGCGAATGAAGTCATGAATGGTTGCAGACCCTTTGAACCGATGTGCGGTATTCTCCTCGATACGTGCCAACAAGCGGTTAGACTCACGCTTGTTCCTCTCCATCTCTAACATGAACTCTGTCAACGAAGGCTGGTTGGGAGGATCCTCATCCCTACCATCTCCGTGGTTCTGGCTATGAGCAACAGAACTTCGCTTAGCTGATGGCATCCTGAGAAACGAAACCAAGGACGAAATCAGCATCATCTATAGGCTATAGAATGTAGGACAAGGAATTAGTATCTCTCGAACTCCTAGGGAAATTCCGACAGCATAACGGCAGTAAAAATGCTCAGAATGAGACATCCTACTAAAAATGGGGTGGTATCATACTCATCAGCATTACTCAAGGTTCTGAGATCATACTAAACAGACTACACCGGAAATACTCAAAACTGGGGTATGACTCTGATCAACCAATCCTATGGGACTACGGAGTAGTAACACGTGATCCTGATAGACGGAAGAGAAAGCCTAGTTCCTTAACCCCGTAGGAAAGATAGGACGACTCAGATCAGAAGGCCATGAGGTATAAGGAGTAAAAAGAGCCTTACGTTCCTTCCCACAATAAATTCCCTTATATAACTAAAGAATTTCTAGACTCAACTTCGACCAGTTTGGCTTGGTAATCCTACAGGCAGCCTGGCTCTGATACCAAGGCTGTCAGGACCCCGACTCAATGCCACATCGATCTAGCATGTAACACCTCATATCACTTTGCGGCCTCACGCACGGTATCCCCACGGGTGTCGCCTTACCTTTGCTCGGGACCGTTTGCGCCTTTTGGCACATGTATATGACAGTGTCGCTAGCATCCATATGATAAGGATCCCGGGCTGACATGGCTAGTCGTAAACCCAAAGTGGCACTAACTTAGAGGGACAGGCATCCATGACCCAGCATCGAACGTGTCGGTCATCAGCGAGTGAATCCAGGCTGTAGCACTGGGCTAACAGGACTCCGGTGAACCGGGCTGTAGCAGGCTAACAGGACTCCGGTATTCATCGCGTGACATTTCCCCGAAGGGACAGACACAGGAACGAAGAAGGACACATGCCGGCCAGCCTAAGTGTTCCGGAGCAGTAGCAAGCTACCAGGGCTCAGTGGAAGCACTAGGAGACATTTCCCGGTAAGAGAGACTACTAAGGATAAATAACTAGATAGTCAGATCCCACACATAACAATACACATTACACGTACGCATAACATGCAAGTATGTGCTGTACAACATGGCATCACAGCATAACTCAACAACTCATATAGATAAAGGCTCAGAAGAGCCATCATAGCATTTATTAAAAGAGGGGTCACATGACCCAACATTCAGAGCAATCAAGCAACAAGCGGAAGCATTACATGTCTGAGTACAGACATCTATAAATGAAAAAGGCTGAAGAGCCTGACTATCTACAACATCCGATCAAGATCGTAGCTGAGGTACAAACTACTCGTTGAAGTCCACGAGAACACTATTAAGACCGAAGTCTCCGCTGCAAAAACATAAATAAAGCAACATGAGTACAAAGGTACTCAGCAAGACTTACATCGGATCCTATCATACATGCATTTGTATCAAGAGAGTAATGTGGAGTTTAGTTGCAGCAAGCCAGCTTTGACTCTATGGCTAACCTGTTCTACGACTACCAGAACTTCTTTGAGGTGATATGGCGCACACGAGTCCACTAATCACCACACAATACACTACTATGGATTCATCCCCGTCTCCCTACGAGAAGGCCATCCATAGCACTCACACTTGTCTTGAGCATTTTATAGTATCCACTTCAAGTTGTCTATGTACCATGTAAGCATCCAAGAAGTCCATAACCGCGGACCCGGCTATTCAAATAGATCATGTTAACCCTGCAGGGGTGTACTTCTTCACACACGCTCTCGCCACTTACCGCCATGCACACTCATGTATCTCGGCAACCTTCAAGCGGAATCCTGGCGAGGGTGTCGGCCACGACCTGACTAACCACACAAAACTCTAGCCCAGGTTTATCGCCTATTCGGGTTCCATCCGTAAGGAGATCCGGCCGGGGTGTCGCTCACGGCCCCAAACGATGTGAGCAGGGTTCCCAAGCCCACCATCCGGGTGCCACTTGGTACACCGTGCCACCTGTGCCTAGTCTGTCCCAAGCCCACCCTGCCGGGTGCCACTTGGTAGAATAATAGCACTACCTACAAACACCAGAAACTAGTTGCGACTCCTGGACAGAGATTAAGTTGGTTAATAAGCCGAGAGGGGTCGAGTTACCGGAACCCAATGTGTGGTAGTATCGAGTCATTGGACAACATACATAGAACTCAGTGCTTAAGGACAGTTCCAATGAGACAACCCACCATGTACTCCTACATGGCCTTTCACCACTACCTTTACTAAATCGTGTTCACACACTTCACTCTCAGCATCAGAACATATCATAACACTCCAATTCATTCCCAATGAATCAGACCTGACACACTCTAAGCAATAGCAGGCATAGCATGGTAGGAACACAACATGGCTCAATCAACTCCTACACATGCTAGTGGGTTTTAACTATTTACTGTGGCAATGACAGGTCATGCAGAGGAATGGGTTCAACTACCGCAGCACAAAGTAGCAGATGAATCGTTGTTGTCCTAATGCAATAACTGAGAGCAGGGGCGAGAGAGTAGGATTTTATCGGAATGAACAAGGGGGTTTGCTTGCCTGGTAGATCAACAAGGGAGGCACTGCTTCATAGACAGGCACTCTGGAACGGACTCCGGAGCAGGACCTATCGAGAAGGAACGGTGTCGGCAATCAATACACAAACATATGCAACAATATGATGCATGAACATGGCATGAAGATGTGATGTTGTTTGAGCTAATGCAACTAGTACTCATTTGGTTTGAAGTCCATTTGAACCATAAGCTCAAATGCAATTCTAAATTAAGTCTCTTAATATGCCATAATGTGTTTACTCATATTCAGCATGTATAAGTTGGTTTGTCATGCATGAAACTAGTACAGATGGAAAGGTTTCATTTTTCTGATAATTTTTCATATATAAATTATTTCAATCTGAGCTACGGTTGAATTTCTATGAATTTTTGAAGTTTAAATTATTTTCTGGAATTTCCTGAATTAAAATAATTCCAGAAAATAAATAATTGCGTCAGCATTGAGTAAGCATGACGTCAGCAATTCAACTGCGGCTGACTGGGTCAAACCTGACGTGTGGGGTCCACACGTCAGTGTCATAGTTAGTTAACAGGGGGTTATTTGCTTAATTAAAGGATAAGGGGGGGCGGGGCCCACTGGTCAGTGTTAGTGGCTAATTAGGTTTAGTTAATATTTAACTAAAATTAGCAGGGCCTAGCCCCACTAGTCAGCGACCCTGGGGGGTCAAACCCCAGGTCAAACAAGTCAAACCCGCCGGCGGTTAGTCGCCGGCGAGATCCGCGGCGTACTTGTGCCCCGGGTTTCCTCTATGGTGCTCCAAATGGCGTGCGGCTAGGCGCATTGGAGAGCCAGCTCGATGGAGCGTCGGGCGGTGGCCGTGGCTGGGCCTGGGGTGGCTGGAGTCGACGGCGGCGAGCTCGGCTGCAGCTGCCAGAGTTCGGTCGTGCACGAGAGCGCGTTTGGAGCGCGAAAATGGGAGAAGCAAAGCACTAGGGATGCTCTACGTGGCCCTACGAGCTTGTTGGACTCGCCGGGGTGACCAAATGGTCACCGGAGCTGCGTCGACGGCGAGCTCGGCGGCGGCGAAGGTTCGGCCATGGTGGGAACGACAGCCAGAGGGCGAGCGCGACCAGGGAAGAGAGGGGAGAAGAAGCAGGGCTCACAGAGGACTTGCAGGCTGCTCGTTGTGGCTGGGGACGCGCTGGAGATGACGAGGCAGCGATGGCGATCTGTGGCGGCCGGAGGTGAAGATGATGGCAATGGCGGCGTTCCAGGGCGTCCGGCGCCGTGCGTCTCGTCGAGGAGGCGTAGCCCACAGTGGCGGAGCGCGTGGACACGACGGAGGGACGAGGGGGAGGCGGTGGCCGCGGCAACGGCGAACGGCGGCGATGACAGCGTTCGGTGCGTGCGAGAGAGGGTGACAGAGGAGAGGACGAGGGCGAGGGAGAGTGCGAGAGAGGTCGGGGTAGCTGTGTGGCATCTCCGGGGCATCCAGACGAGGAGGGGAGAGGGCAGGCAGGCAGAGAGGGAGGTGGCGTGGCGCGGCGGAGCGCGCGCGCGTCGGGCACGCGCCCGTCCTCCTGTCGGGGAGGAAGACGACAGAGGAGGGGGCCAGGTGGGCTGGGCTGGCCAGCTGGGCCGGCCAGGCCGCACAGTGCTGGGCCAGCACAGGAGCTTAGCGCCAGGTAAGTATACCCTTTTTTATTACTGTTTTCTTTTCTATTTTTCTGACATATGTTTTGATTTAATTAAAATACTAAATCATTTTATTTCCTTATGCCCATTTTTGTAGGAACTAGTGGCATTATTCCAGAGCTCCCAAACAAGTGGCATAATTTTTGGACATATATTAATATATATAACTAATATATATCCAATGCAAATATTTATGCATTAATTCCAAATGCCCAAAATAAATACCTATGAGCTCTTAAAAATATTGGTTTGATTTTTATCTCTGTCCAATATTTTCAGAGAGCAACATGAGCATTTTCTTGGACCCTTTTGGAGAAATTTTTATTTGGGTCATTTTCAAAAATGATTCTGAGGGTTCCACCAATCCTCATTTCAAATTTAAATGGAATATAAACATGATGCACAAATGACTAGCTAGTCTAGGTCATACCAGACTAGGGATGTGACACACACCATGTCCAACACTTGCCAAAACTTCGTCCCTCGTTTTCTCAGTTTTTCGCACACTCGACATTGTGTGGGCATCTTGAAAATGGCATATCTTTTTGACTGTACGTCATATGAAGATGTACTATGCATGAATGTTGATCAACATGATTTTAACTGGCTGGTAGTTCCAGTTTCGATCATGAATAAAACTTCCATCATGATGTTAACACTGTTTGAAAAGGTCGTGTTAATACAAATGCTCTGCCTCTGAAAGTTGCAGTTTCTTATCTGAAACTGAACTTGGATTTTCTTATCTAAAACTGAAACTTGCAGTTTCTTCTCTAAGAATCACAGTGTCTGCACTTTTATACTCCTATGAAACTACATTTTTAAGTGCTAAAAATAGATCTCTAGAATTCATAAAATACTTCATATGCTCAATACTGCAAATCTGAAATTAAAAAGACATTCATATATGAAAGTACTCTCAAAATACACAACACAAAACAAAATTCACAACCTGCAAATACTAACAACCCTAAGCTCCTCCTGACAATTCACAACCTACGCGACTATTGGTCTGGGGGGCAATCCCTCCTATTCCTCGGCGGCAGACAGCTGCCCCGTGAGATGATGTGAACAACGAGGGGGAGGATGGTGGGGAAGCGTCGTCGGTCCAACTGTTTTTCTCCTCTTGCAGTTGGGTTCGGTCCACAAAGACTCCACCGGCTCGCTCTGGCATGACACCCTCACAAACGGCACCCTGTAGATGCTTGATCCTTCAATCTCTGGTGGATGCTCCATCTGGGATCGATACTCCCACCACCGCTCCCTCATGATTGGATTCGGTGAATCTGTTTGCTCCATGGCCCAGAGGAGCAGCTCTATGTACTCCCGCGCTACTCCCTCCGGGAGTATCGCCGCCTTTTCACTCTGTTGCAGATATTTGGCCATGGATGTCTCCGTCGCCACTAGTTAGTCCTTGTTGCCAAACCAAGACTGTATCTCCAACATCCTAGCTAGCTTCATAGGGTCGCCGTCTGTGATCCTCATGTATCGGTTGTACTCCTCCATCGATCTACTTCTCCACGGCACCTTCACTCGCCGGCAGTGGTTTTTGAATGGAAGAGGAGAGGAGCAGCGCTAGTTTTGGTTTAGAACGAGACAGGAGCGACACTGGTTTTGGATTGGAACAGGAGAGGAGGGGCGATGGTTTTGAAATGGAAGAGGAGAGGAGCGACGCTGGATTTAGATTGGAACAAGAGAGGAGCGGCGGTGGTTTAAGAGGAGAAGAGCGAAAGAGCGGCGCTGGACTTGGAAGTATTTTTTTTGTTTTACGTATTTTGGGTCAAAGTTTGACCACGTACTGTATTTGACAAGCAAAATGTGAATGCATGTCACCAAAAATTGTATTGTTTGGTTCGTATCTGAATGTACTTTCAAATTATATTATTTTCGCAACGTATAACATATATTTTATTTGCGAAAATCATGGTCAATTATGACCCAGAATAAAAGGGAGACTAGTTAATGTGGGGTCGCTTTCTTAATTGAAAGCTAAATTGATTTTGATTTTCATTTTGATCCAGTCATAGTGCGCCGGCCCTCTCGTCCAATCCTAAATCGCTGCCGCACGCTCCTCTCCCTCTTCTCCATTGCAAAACCACCTCCTCTCCTCTCCATCATCTCCATTCCAAAACTACCGTCTCGCCTCTCCCTCTTCTCCATTGCAAAACCACCTCCTCTCTCCTCGGACAAGGATCCCCTGACGTAGCCCATCCTGCCATTGAGACACTGACACATGGGTCCCACCAAGTGCGGGGCTCACCTGTCAGTGACCAAAAGGCAGGGGAACCTCTCCTCTCCATCATCTCCATTCCAAAACCACTGTCTCGCCTCTCCCTCTTCTCCATTTCAAAACCACCCCCTCTCCTCTCCATCATCTCCATTCCAAAACCATCGTCTCGCCTCTCCCTCTTCTCTATTGCAGGACCACCGTCTCTCCTCCCATCTTCCAAAGCTAGCACCGGACCAGTCAGAAGGACATCTATGGAGGGGATGTAGTAGTGAATCAGGAAGATCGCCGGCGGCGACCAGGCAAAGTTAGCCAGGTTGAAGGAGATCCTTACTTGGTTTGATAATGAGTGGGAGATTTCGAGGACGGTGAGGGCCATGTGGCAATGTATGCGAAAGAGCGAGGCGCCGGCGATGAGGGCGGTGATGTACTCCTCGGCAGCAGTCACACCACAGTCCTTCGAGTTCATCGAGTATCTCCTCTGGGTGATGGAGCAGACAGATTCGCCCGGGGCGAAAGTCAGGCGGAGGTGGTGGGCGTACAGGTCGAAGGTCGAGCACCCAGAGGATAACGAATCGATCGAGTACGGTGTGCCGTTTGTGAGGGTGCAGAGCCAGCTGGAGCCATAGGAGTATTCGTTCTCCCACCGCAAGAGGAGGCCAGATGGAGCGACGTCGCTTCCCCGCCGTTCTCCACGGTTCCCTCGACGCTCGCCTTGTTTCAACGGCATCGGTAGGGTTTAAGGTAAGCTTCGCACTAACCTAATCTTCCATCTGCTCATGCTTACAATCAGCGTGACAACTAATAAAAATCATGCTTACAATCAGTCTCCGAGTACTACGCCAATCACCCTAAGATAGCTCTGGACCTTTGGGTCAAAGTTGTGACACTGTGTACAAATAAAGAAAAATAGACTTGTGCTTCTTTTAGAAAAGAGTACACCCCTAGAAAACTGCCAATATAAGCTACTAGTATTTTTTTAAGTCTAAGCTACTAGTATTTGGTTAGAGGATTTGCTGCTGAGAAAGATCCGTCCACAGTGAGCGCCACACATCCCACTGATGGTGGTGGATGCCAATGCTTAGATGGAGCAGGGTTGGTGTCGGTAATTTTTACTTGGCACCTCACACTCTGCATATATGCCGGTTCCATCCGTACATTTGTGCAGTTCCACCAGAATGCAGCTGGATAACCCTGTTTACAGAGATAATGAAAAGGCATGATTACATTATAGTGGCACTAGTTGATGAAACATATACTAATAAACAGAAGAAAATATTACATCATATTGGAAATCGACCCAAGTCTCCCCGATACACCTTCTGCCAGTGATTAACATCAGTGTACAGCGGTAGTACAAGGAGGGGCCTTGAGACATTCAAATCTCTATTTTTGTGCAGATCAATTAAAATTAAGCACCCAATTTGCAGAAACGCTTAAACATTAAAAATAGGACTAGTTGATGAAACATACATTAACAAAGAGAAGCACTTTCTTTATCTACATTGGAAATGAAATGATAGAGAGGACATTCGCTCTATTTTAACTGTATTATTACTTCATTTTATCAGTGACACTAGGGTCGAGCAGGTGGCAAACGAGGTGTACCGTGCATCATAAGGATGAAGGCCGGGGGTGCTTAGACTGGGATGCTGAAGCTGGCTCTTTCAGTCCCTATCTCCCCCCTGATGTTTCTGTGGTAGCATTTGGGTTGTAATCCAAACTTGGTCGAGCTGGTGTTGCGTCCCCCTACCTGCCTAGCTTATGTGGCGAACTTGTCTCCTACTAGTACTCAATCCTTTCTAGTAGTAGTTGCATAACTGCCCATTTACACTGACATGTTGTCGGATAATGGTTCTCTACGGTTGGGTTTCTTTAATGAAATCGGAGGGAACCCCCTCTTTCGATATATAAAAAAACAGTGGCACTAGCGGTGCCAAAACATTGCCTCAAATTAATAGTGCCACTAGATTAAGGTGCAAAATAATAACATTACCGCTTTATCATTGCAGTGCCAAAACAGTAGCACAAAAGTAGGATCAACATGCAGGATCTTTGGCAAACGGTCAGACCAAAAAGGAACATACCTCGTGATGGGAACCATATCTGCAGTCAACGCCATCGTAGAAGGGATGACACCAGTCACCAACATGGATGATTCAATTCATGGGACCTTTTGGTGCAGTTCACCTAAAATGAAGCGATGTCCCATGAGCTAGCAGCTTCTTCTTCTTGTTTTAAGAAAAGGGCTCCAGCCCCGGTTCCATTTCCATCAGAAAATGAAACCCACAGAGCTTCTTCTTCATTAGTTGCAATAAAATTGAGCTACATCAGGGTTGGTCATAAAGCTCCTAGAGAGTAGGCGGACTAGGACAGTTGCATCTCTAATGAAAAGAAGCAACTTATCTTAATGGGAAATTTAGCATGACATGAAAAAAAGTGCCATTGATTCATATTACTGGAGGCATTACATTGAAAACAACATTGGTTTAACGTGTCCTTACTTTTAACAGTGCGACTGCTACATTTTACCAGTGGCATTACATAAGAGCGTCTCAGGGCAACAAACATCAGAAGAGGATATCTGGGTTGGTCCCATTTTTGTTCGGTATATAGCCACCTTATACTGTGTGAGGCTAGCAAATCTAGTGCTGGAATTACTCTATTGACTTGTCCCCCAGTCCCCACTTTCTTCCCTTTTTCAAAAAATAGATCAGGTTTATATTGAGTTTGTAATACGTTCCCTTTATTTCCCTATTAGACCTAGAGACTAGTTGGATAGCCAGTCTCTACTACTTTTCGCCCCCATTATTTCCTCTTTCGACCAAGTCCTAGATTCAGGTAACAAATCTTCCCCCACCCCCCACCCCCTTTCTTCCTTGTTTGAACCAAGTAATACTAGATTCGAGTGCATGAACTAGTTTTACCTCTTAACAGTAAAAAATTAGGTGGTTTTCGAACAGCCGATCGATCCTATCTACATGAGGGGGGCTGAGAAATAGTAAAAGATACAAATGCAGCGACGCCAGGAGCTCGGGAAGTAGAGCAAGGCTGGTTTCTAAGGAAGTTATACCTGAGGGTCGCCGGGATGTCGCTAGGTGGGCGACGGGAGGCCGGATCTGCCCACACTACGGCAGTGAGGAAAAAGGGGTGGGAGGCCCTCCCTCGCCAGCGATGCTTGGGAGAGAACAGCAAGGCACGCTGATTGGGATGCGCCGGCAGTGGGTAAGAGCCATCGCCGAGGACGACCGCGTGAACGTTGCACCTTCTCACCTTCCCCGGCGAAGAGGATCCGGCTGGATTTGTGACCAGCAGTGAGTAGAGAGAGAGTGTGGCCACCGCTGTCGTGTTTAGATCTGGAGAGGACGAGATAGTGTGAGGAAAGCAACACTAGCAAGCAAGCGCGGAGGCTCCTGCCTATATAGCGGAGTACTAGTTTTCTTTTGTCTACCAGCCGGAGCTGGCTTGACCTCGGCAATGACTGTCGAGAAGTCCTCATGCACGTGCCCCGGAGGCGCAGTTGTCATCATTTTGATCTGAAGCACCGGATTATAACATATAACACGAAAAAATGCCACATGACAAGAAATCTTAACCTCACTGTCCAAAGGAGACAAGATGAATCCCGACGGACAAACTAGACGAGGATCAAAGCTCAAATTAAAGATAAACTTGTAGAAAAGGGGTCTGTCGATAGATGTCCTAATTAACATAGCCGGCTTCACCTAGATGGCAGCTGAGTAGTCTTCGTGCATGTGCCCCCAATGACTAGTCCAACTCAGTTGTCGTTGTTTAACCCTCGCAGTGATCCGAAGCACATGACGCCTAATTTTACGAGATGACAAGAAACCTTTTTTTAGATTTCTCACCAGAACTACAGCCCTGTACAACACAGCCTGCACGATATGTAGACGATAGCCAATCCAGGCGTGTCTGCGGGAGTCTGGTCACATGCATGGACAAACTGATCTTCTGTGTCTTCCAGGGATCGTCGAGGTATCAACAGGGATCGTCCAGGTGTCAACGTATGTACTTCTATTAACTCACCCGACTTGCGGGGCCGAGGAGTGTGCCTATGGTCGGTTCTCAATTGCGGTCCCACATGTGTGTGCAAAAGCAATATGACGTGTGTTCCATTCGGAGAGCGGCGTGCCAGACCGACCGACCGTCTGGGGTGCGACGCGAACGCGACGGGTGTGATGTATACTCCGTACATGTGTACCACCGTTTTCTTGAGGCTTTGCTCCATGGCGCAATCCATGGATACAAAATTAGTATACTATACTATTTAAAAATCGAGGCCAGGGCTTTTCTCGCGTGGTAGGCGGGGCAGTTCCGCCTAGTCGATGCGACAGAGACGCGAGAAGATGAGGGAGTAGGCTGCTGCAAACATAGGGCTGTGTGATTTGACAGTGAGTTACTGTTGGACAGGTGGGGCCCGGTGATTTGACTTGCCATTATCATTTTAACTGCGGCGCTGCAACTGGCTTGAGTCTCCCGATTCCTGACCACCTCCATACAAGTGCCTCTCTCGATGCTCGACCATGTACAGGCTGGCTCTTGCTTGAGAGCCCACTCCTCCACTTTTTCCTTGCCTCTTTCCCCCACATATGCAAAAATGCCATGTAAAGCGGGCTTATAGCCCACTATTGTACTTGATCCTACAGGTGCTAAGCCTGCCACATAGGCATAAAGTCTGATGTGGCAAGTTAATTAAGAAGAGAGGGACTAGTTTGGTGACCCCGGGAAGAAACGGTGATAAGCGCGTGTACCTAGATGAAGCAAACTTAGCAACAAAAAACTAAGCACCTATGCATTGGGGACTTGAGTTGCTAAGCCATTTAATGCCTGTAGCGCCTCATCTAAGCACCATTTCATTGGAAAAGGTCACTCCTTGGCAAATGCAATACATACTACGAAGAAAGAGATACAGAGAAGTAAACAAAAAATACTCTTATAACCAACCTTATAGCTAACCTTGTTGTATGATTGACTAAGTGATGACTATGTATGACATGCCAACATCAGCTAGCCTAACGCACCGTGTTAAATCTCCAAGGACGCGACCGCGCGAGCAAGGCAACGGTCGTGGTAGGCGTGACCATGATATGGGCTGCTGGCGGCCCTTGGACCTGAGATCGAACGGTCGCTTGCTAAGTTGCTGAAAATTTGCAGAATAACCCTCCAGGACAGGATATTCACCCACAGGTCTAGAATCACGCCATGCAACCGTTTGATCTCAGATCCAAGGGCTCTCGGAAGCCCGTATCATGGGAGAATGGAAAGCTTCGTATCCCCTGTAATTTTCCCGACGCTTGACATGACATCAAAAGCCATTTAATTGGGCGTCGAGTAGACATGACATCTAATTGGCCCCCATAGTACTGTGCATGAATCCATTTATCCACCAGGCAAGCCACTACCCTGGCATTCGCACGCGCCCCCCACTCGACATTTTACAATCGATAAACCGCTCCTAGTCGTCCTGTCCTTTCACATTACAGCAGTTCCACTAAGCCTAACCCTCCTCCAAAATCCATGGCGCCCAAATCACCATGATCGGCGGTGAGTACAAGCTTAGAACCATCACCGGTGATGAGTTCGACGTCATCTACACCCGTTCTTCCGCAACGGTGAAAGAATGACTTGCTCACTTCAAACGCATGTTCGAACACTCAAATGATGAGTGGGTCTCTACGCTAGATGTTGAGTACACCACGGTCCTGGGAAGCGAGAAGAAACTAAAGGAGGCAGAGAAGAAGAAGCCCGCCGTGATCTAGGTTTGTGTGCATGACTTATGCTTGGTCTACCACATATGCCATGCCGACGTTAAGTGCGAGGAATTTAAGAAGTTCCTCAAGGGCGGCCAAGTCAAATTTGTTATTGTAGACTTTAGGAATGACAAGGAAATCCTGGGTCGGATAGGCCTCGTTGTAGGCGACCCCTTCGACCTCCAGAAGGAAGGGCTGGTGCCCTCCCTTGATCAGCCTTCAATGCTGACCCTGGCAGGAGCCATGGTTCATCCTTCATACGGTGAACTAAAGAAACCTCCTCACACGTTTCATCGTGCATGGCAGTGGACTGTACTAGATATAGACCACATCTACTACGCTGCAATGGATGGCTACCTTTGTTTCAATATCTACAAGGGTTGGATGAAGAGCAAGAGCCAAGTGTGTGGTTCAAGCAAAGAAGTATCGCCCAAGAGGAAGAGGGACAAGGACGAAGTCGAGGACGTGGACGAGGACTCCGAGTAAGGTGGCAGTGTCGTTGCTCATGGTGGTTCTAATGCAGTGTCTACCGGATTAGTTGCTTAGTTTAATTTCTGGTGTGCTTAGTTTTATTTGAGGGGTGTGTTGTGCTGAGCCCCCAGCAGAACTATGTTATGTTTCTTCTCGTTATATTTCGTACATTTCATCTTTTAGTTGGTATAGTACTACCACTCGTTTCTTGACATTATATACCTACAATATATATGGCCAACATCATATAGCCAGCAGTTTATTTGTCAAAGAATTTCAGTGTACTTAGTTTTGTCAAAGAATTCCAGGGTGCTTAGTTTTATTTGAGGGGTGTGTTGTGCTGGACAGCATTAACTTATCATTGTGAGAATCGGCTTATTTTTGTCATGTAACATGGTCAACGGGTTTGACGTGAAAATAACAATGTCTAATGGCATTTCTGAGCAAACATCTAACTTAACGATGGCATCTTTTAGATATCTAATTGCATTTTTGAGCAGGCATCTCACGGATCGATGGCATTTTTTGAGTAGTTGTAACTTCTAATGGCAAAACTGAGTAGTGATACACAACTAGTGGCATAAATAATAAGAACCCAAGAATTAAATAGGTATGCTAATTTCTTTATTTATTTATTTCTTTATACCTTTGTGTGCGAAACAATATACGCTGCCTCCCCCAGATTTTCTTTACAGAGGCAACACAGAACTATATGAGTGCCCTGTTAAATTTTGGAATTATTCTGGGTTCGTTTGGCCTTTTTTATACATTAATTGAGTTTCTGGTCATTTAATGTGCATAATTCAAATTTGAACTGCAAGCACATGCTCCCGTGCACCAAAGTTGATTGAAAAATCACATGTATGTCCTCGGGTGAATTTCTAGGTCCCATGCAAGAAATGGGAATGAAATTCAAACATCTGGGCATCGTGGTTCCGCCGAGAACATTGAGACGCTTGGTTTTAAAATTCTTGTAAATCCAAAACATGCCTGAAAATCATGAAACTTGGCATGGTGTCATGTCATGGTACTACCATGCTGTCGTAAAAAAAATTTGCAGAATAGGAACAAGTTTTGGTATAAGTTTCTTCCAAACCGGAGCTTCTCTCAAGAAGGCTCGTGGTTCTAAGAGGGAACGTGTCACCTTTGTGGGCATAATTCAAATTTTAAATACAAGCACATGCTCCAGTGCACCAAAGCTGGTTGAAAAATCACATGTCTGACCTCGGGTAAATTTCTAGGTCCCATGCCAGAAATGGGAATGAAATTCAAACATCTGGGCGTCATGGCCCGGCTGGAAACATTGAGAAACTTGATTTTTTTTAATTCTTGTAAATCCGAAACACGCATGAAAATCATGAAACTTGGCTTGGTGTCATGACATGGCACCAACATGTTGTGGTAAATTTTGTCGGCGTTCTGGGAAAGGGGGTCCCCAGACTTGCCTGCCTGCGGCCCACGGCGTGGCTTTGCTAGCAGGCATGTACGGCCCATCTTCATTAATAAGACATTCAAGACCCTCGCGAGGGGCCAAGCCTCGCAAGGCGGACGACACAAGACCTCCTCAGGAGCGGACTCACCAGGCTGGCTCGCGAGGGGCGGAGAGTTCAAGGCCAGGCAAACCTCGCGAGGTTCTTGTGACGTGAGCCATGATGACCAAGGCCAGACGGGCGCCCGTGCGCAGCGTCCTTGTTTCCTCTTTGGTGCTAAGGGGCCAAGCGCAGGTGCGGAGTACCGAGGCATCAAGCAAAGGTTTCCATATCGGTGCAACGAGACCAAGACCAGCAGGACGGCAAGATGGAGGTCACCATGGAGCCCAAGGCGGCGTCACCACCAGACCCTTTTGCAGGCGAAGACCACTTTTGTCAGGATAAGTTGTACTAGATGTCCCCTTTCAAGTTGGTCGTTGTTGGCTCCCTTCCCGCTCAATATTTGGGGAGAGGACCAGGGCCACTATAAATAGGACTAGCCACCACCATAGCTAGGAGAGAGATTAAGAGAGACCAGAACACGCACAATTTCGCCAAGCAAAAGAACACCTCTCCTCAGGAGGATGTTATTCCCCCTGTACTGTTCATCCTTAGCCCAAGAGGCAATCCACCACCACCACACTGGAGTAGGGTATTACACCACAATGGTGACCGGAACCAGTATAAATCTTGTGTGACGCCCCGAGTCCGATGCGCCAGGTGTCTTCCAGTTATTCGTTTTGGTAGCCATGTCTTTCGCTTGCGTGTTGCATCTTGCCATGTCATCATCCACAGTGCATCATCATGTTTTCGAAACTTGCATCCGTCCGGGTCTCCCCATTCCTTCCGTTGTCCATTCTGAGCCCAGACACACTTGCACGCGCCCGCGGCACGTCCGAAATATTATTTTATAGGTGGCCGGAGAATGTTCTTGTGTTAACTTCACTAAGACAGACTTAGTGAAAAACTGGAGCATCATTCCGATTTTATCATCAGGAAGCACACTTTATCATCAGGAAGCACACTAAGACAGCCACACGGGATGATGTTGTTATGCAAAAGGGATCGGAATGGTGCAGAGCATCATTGCGATGAAAGTTGACATGTTTAACGAACCTTAGTCTATTTTTCCGGAACGTCTGATTTTGATCGGAGGGACCAAATCGCCAGCATCTAGTTCCCCTACCTATTTATAACCAGACCAAACCCTAATATTTAGAAGATGTCCCATCCATCCCATCATGCGCCGCCACCCACTCAAATCTCTCGATATCCATCCCCCAACCCCAGCAGCCTCCGACCACCTCCTGGTTTTCAGCGCAGTCGCACCTGATCCCCTCTCCTCCCTCCAAGGCGCCCTCGCAGCAGGCGAACCCAGCCACCAGGACCGGCCTCCTCCCTGTCCTTCCTCCTCCTTCCCGAGGATCCTTTCTTCTCTAACCTCTCTCCCCCTCCCGTTCCTCTCGCAGGAGGTCGTCGCCGCTGCCGTGGATTTGGAGCAGCGCTGCCGTCGAGCTTAGTCCGCGGCCGCCGTTGCCCGGATCCAGCGATGGCTGACCTGATCCACACGTTTGTCCGCCCGTCGGACCTCCCCCCGGTCTGCTCCCGTCCCAGTCCGCCAAGCCACGCCATGGATGCGCTCGTGCTCCTTTCCCAGCCACATGAGCTTTTCCCAGTGCCCCGCTGCCGTTCATCCATCTGCGCAGGTCTGCGTCGACCTTCCCTGCTCGCTCGCTGCTTCCTGCGTTGAGGAACCGCCGCGCCAAGTCCCTCGGCAGGAGCCACGCCTGTCCGCTGCTGCTCCTCTTCATCGAGCCGCCCAAGTCCCAGGAAGCCGTCGTCCCGCCAAGTCCCAGCGCCATGTCTCACTCCTGTTGGCCGAGCTCGACCCTTCCTCCGGCTAGATTGGGCTCGCCAAGGCCGGATCCGCCCATCCGCTCCATCCCCTTCGTCCCACCGGAGTTCCCCGCCTCGCCGCTGACCAGCAGCGCCATCGCCCTGTTTCCCCTGCATCAAACAAGGAGACCAGCTGCCGTGTTGACCATGTCCTCCACCACGCTGGGCAGTTGCATGGCCTGCCAGGCTCGCTAGGCCCAGCTCCCACGCCGGCCCAGCCGCTCCTTTTACTGGCACGCCTCCTCCCCACTGACCGGGCCAGGCCCAATGTGAGCTCCGCCCAGCCCTGTTGACTGTGCACAGTTGGGCCAGCCACTTTCGGCCCAACTTCTGTTTTTTTAACAGATGATCTGTCTATTTATCCAGAGGTTTACCATTTTGCAGAAAAGTCCCTAAACTCCATGCATATTGAAACTCAACAACCGTGCATCATATATAAAAACATTATATATGGAAGATGCGTAGAATTTCATCTAGTTTAATAATTTGCAACTTTCATCCATGTTTAACATGTTTAAAATCATGTTTGCTTATATTTTGCCTATTGCCATGCTAAAATGCTTTATTTCATAACTAAATAACCGTAGCTCCAAACTTAACAAACTTTATATGTAAATGGGGTAGAAAATGCCTATTTTAACATGGTGGCTTTACTTTGCATGTTTAACAACTCTAAAATATGGTTTAGGGCAGAATAGTACCAATCCAAAAATATGCTCATGAGGAGTTTCCGTACTTGTTGTTTGTTGTTCCGGCCTCATTTAAACTTGCCTAGATAGGTAGTTTTCATTTGCTCCAACCCTTGCCATGTTTAAGAACATTTAATATTGTTGGGTACATAAACGAGATCGAACTAAATAATAAAATGTGGTGTCCGGCAATATGCAACTCATTGCATATTGAGCTCCACTTAATTTGTAGTATTGTTTGTGCACTTTGCCATGCCATGCCTCTTTAAACCGGACATGCATCATACTTGGTTGTGCATCATGCCATGCTTATGTGATGGTTGTTTACTATGTTGTGTGCTTCTTTCCGGTGTTGCTCCTTCGTGTTGGTTCCGATAACGTCGCGTTTGTGAGGATTTGTTCGACTTCGTCCGCTTGTCTTCTTCATGGACTCGTTCTTCTTCCTTGCGGGATCTCAGGCAAGATGACCATACCCTCGAAATCACTTCTATCTTTGCTTGCTAGTTGCTCGCTCTATTTCTATGCCGCGATACCTACCACTTGCTATATCGTGCCTCTCATATTACCATGTCAAGCCTCTAACCCACCTTTCCTAGCAAACCGTTGTTTGGCTATGTTACCGCTTTGCTCGGCCCTTCTTGTAGCGTTGCTAGTTGCAGGTGAAGTTGAAGTTTGTTCCATGTTGGAACATGGTTATTGTTGGGATATCACAATATCTCTTATATTATTTAATGCATCTATATACTTCGTAAAGGGTGGAAGGCTCGGCCTTACGCCTGGTGTTTTGTTCCACTCTTGCCGCCCTAGTTTCTGTCATACAGGTGTTATGTTCCTTGATTTTGCATTCCTTACACGGTTGGGTGTTATGGGGACCCCTTGACAGTTCGCCTTGAATAAAACTCCTCCAGCAAGGCCCAACCTTGGTTTTACCATTTGCCTCACCACCACCTACTTTTCCCTTGGGAGTTGCTCTCTCGAGGGTCATCTTTATTTTAAGCCCCCCGGGCCAGTGCTTGTCTAAGTGTTGGTCCGAACTAGAGTCCTTTGCAGCACCACCTCGGGGAAACTTGAGGGTTGGTTTTAGTTGTACGGAGCGCTCATCCAGTGTTGCCCTGAGAACGAGATATGTGCAGCTCCTATCGGGATGTCGGCGCATCGGGCGGTCTTGCTGGTCTTGTTTTACCATTGTCGAAATGTCTTGTAACCAGGATTCCGAGTCTGATCGGGTCTTCCTGGGAGAAGGAATATCCTTCGTTGACCATGAGATCTTGTGATGGGCTAAGTTGGGACACCCCTGCAGGGTTTCGAACTTTCGAAAGTCGTGCCCGTGTTTATGGGCAGATGGGAATTTGTTAATATCCGGCTGTAGAGAACTTGACACTTAACTTAAGTAAAATGCATCAACCACGTGTGTAGTCGTGATGGTCTCTTGTCGGCGGGGTCCGAGAAGTGAACACGGTTTTGGAGTTATGTTTGAACATAAGTAGTTTCAGGATCACTTCTTGATCATTCTAGTTCACGACCGTGCTTTGCTTCTCTTCTTGCTCTCATTGGTGTAAGTTAGCCACCATATATGCTAGTGCTTTCCGCAGCTCCACCTCACTACCATTTCCTACCATAAGCTTAAATAGTCTTGATCTCGCAGGTGTGAGATTGTTGAGTCCTCGTGGCTTACAGTTACTTCCAAACAGTTTGCAGGTGCCGATGATACCAGTGCAGGTGACGCAGCCCAGCTCAAGTGGGAGCTCGATAAAGATCTTGATGTTGTTTTGTTTCATTTCATGTTGATCAGTAGTGGAGCCCAGTTGGGGCGATCGGGGATCTAGCATTAGGGGTTGTCTTCTTTTATTTTGGTTCCGTAGTCGGACCTTGATTGTATTCTGGATGCTGTAATGCTATATTTATGTATTGTGTGAAGTGGCAATTGTAAGCCAACTCTTTATCCCTCTCTTATTCAGTACATGGGATGTGTAAAGATTACCCCTCTTGCGACATGCCTACTATGCGGTTATGCCTCTAAGTCGTGCTCTGACACGTGGGAGATATAACCGCATCGTGGGTGTTACAAGTTGGTAATCAGAGCCTTCCCCGACTTAGGAGCCCCCTGCTTGATCGAATCACTGGCGTTGTTGAGTCTAGAAAAATGTTTTGAGTCTTAGGATTATATATATATATATATATATATCAGAGAGTAGGATTCTTTTCACTCCTCAGTCCCTTCGTCGCTCTGGTGAGGCCTCCTGACGTAGAGTTTTGACTCTTCTCTCCTCAAATTTCAATAAAAAAATTAGGACCACACGGGTATCTTGGAATCGTTCTGATGGTTTTGTGATGAGAACATTGTTCTTGGTGCCTCCTGACATTTAGGGGTTGTGGCAGTGTCCCGGGGAGTTGAGCTCCGAGGTGTTGTCGTCACAATTTTATCGTTGCAGTTCTGGAATACCTGAGTTCACCGACATCGAAAATCTCTTTTATGTAGTTGTTGGTGAGATAACCTCGACGCCACCCAGTACTGGGGTGGGAGTTCGGGAGTATTCCCATAAATCGTATAACGGATGCTTTTCGAAGGTTGAGGTAAACGATTTCCGAAGGTTTCTTGGTTATGTGTTGAAGGATGGATAGAGCTGGATGTAGGATTTGTTAGTTTTGGGTGAGATATTATGCTTCCCCTGTATCCCCAACACCTGATTGCATAACCAAAAAGTTTAGGGAGTTTATAAGTGGGAATTGAAGTATCACGTTGGAATTCTTTCCAACAGACACATGATATGATATGGGGTCTATCATATGTTTGTTTCCGGCTTATGCTGCAAGCCAATCCTTTGTTTTGTTTTCAGTTGTGGTTTTCGAGTTGCTTCGAAGTCAAGTGTTGAATCCATACCTTTTCTAAGTGGTGTTCTCATATTCCTATGTGGATACTAATCCTTCTTGATCATTGAGATTGTCATGTCAATCCTTTTCAACCGGTGTGGTTCTCTTCAAGATGATCCTATCATTTTTCCCATCTGCAAGATCAATTCTAAGTCTTCTCAACGGTGTTTGTTTAATCCGTTCCAAGTTGCCTTTGTTTTTCCGCCCTCCCACCCCTTTTCTTCTTCAAGGACTCAGACTTCTTAATCAAGTATCCATTTTACTCATGTGAAGTCTCTCCATTCTTTTTCGTCAATGTTCTTATCCGCTGATTCTCAAGAAGATGCTAACGGAGCTTCAAGTTTATCATTCTTCATTCTCTTTTCTTCTCCGGTGGGTTCAATTCAAGCTTTGTTGATCATATCCTTTCCTCGTTTAAAATGTTTTCTCATGCCAGTGCACCTCTTAATCATTCACCTCTCGCTATTCACTTGTTCCGGAGTGCTGAAGGTATCTCAGAAGATTCACGTTTCCATTCTCGACCCGTTTAAGATATTTTGAGGTTGTTATATCATTCAAGCCAGTTAATTCAACCGACGCAATCTTCCTTTTAAATCGTTCAACAGTGTATCTTTTGAGTGGGCCCTAACCCATAGGTCTTTTCCCAGGATCTTACCTAACTCTTTTAATTTTCTCGAAGCTATTCTCAAATCTTATGAAGTGTGAGGTAAGAATGAATTATCATCAGTCATATGTATTTCTCCAAGATCAGTCAAATTCTTTTCATCGTTGGCTCAACCTTTCTATTCGTCATCTCGAAGTATCTCAACAGTTCATGGTGGTGTTTGTCATTGTCATTCTCAACACTTGAAGACCGAAGAAGAGTTTCTCTCAAATCTTGGTCCGTTCTCTCGAAGATGCGTATTTCAAGCTTGATGCCATCCTCTCATAATTGTTTTTGATTGTGAGAATTCTTTTCACCTATCCGGAGCAAATTCAAGATTCTTTTAAGTTTGATCCTCCAAAAGCCATCAACTCTGCATTATTCATTCCATCTTTCAGCTCTCGTTCTCCAAATCTTACTAGTGCATCATTCAACTTTTCTCTTATCAGCTCGTGATCTCTTTGTTCTCATGTATCTAAATTCTCTCAAGTATCTTCATTCATTTTCCAATTCTTCCCGGTGAATGGTGCCTTTGCTACTTTCATTTTCAATTCTTACGCTGGTTCAATTCAAGATTTCTCTTCCTTCGTTATCATTTCAATTTATTCGTTGTTTCAATCCTACCGATGGTTCATTGAGTTTACGCTATATCTATCTTAATACTTTCCACGAGAATAAGTAGTATGCCAAATCCGTGCTTGTCATCAATCTAAATTGATGAAGGATAAGTATAATGTAATTCTTATTCTTGTTGTATCGAGTAACTTCAATTCCTTATTCCGGAGGTTCATCAAAATTCTTGATTTCAATTGTTCATCTTTCTTTCCGGAGTTCCATGTTTTTCTTGGTTATATCATCACGAAGCTCCATCTAACCATTGCAAGGCTTCAATCTTGTTCGCTTCAAACCTTCAATTCTTTTATGTTATCATTTCCTATCCGGAATTCTTCATGGAAGCTCTACATGGTGGTTCGTCAAGGATTCTTTTCATTCTTCAATTGTTCTTCAAGATTTCTCTCGAAGTTATGATCCGCCAAGTTATACTCTCAGATAAACATGGTGTTCGACACATGTCTTATTTTGAGGAGCTCAAGTATTCTTCATATTGCATTCTGAAGTGCAATTCCTTCTACCTTATCTTTTCAGGTGGTGTTATGTCATTTTGACAGTTTTCCTTCATGTTTCATGATTCACAAGTTGTCCGGAATGACATATTTTAAACCCATCATTTTCAATTCGTTCATGAGATCCTTTGCTATCCATCAATCTCTTCTTTGGAGTTATCTTGGTTTGTATTTCACTTAAAGCTTTCCCTAAGGATTGTTGCTAATTATGGTGCTTATAAACGACCCAAGTTCTTCATTTATCCTTCCGGTGAATAAGTTTCTCATCTCCTTGTTGATATCAATCCAATCTATTGTTTTTGTTAGTGGCAGAATTTCGCCTCAATTTTGAGATGCTTTTCATAAGCCCACTATAAGCTTATTCGTTTCGTTGTTGGTTTCCCAACAATTCCGTTTTAACCTTCTTGGAAGGGTGTTTTCCAAGCTCGTGGCAGAAGTTGTCTTTTTCTTCTCAATTCATTCCTTTCCAACGATCCAACTTCTATTCTTTCGTTCTGGAGGCATTGTATTGTTGCTATATTCACCCATCATCTCGTTTTGTCAAAGATCATGTTCTTTTTGTGCTTATCCATTTAACCGGAGTGTCATGCCCTCTTTTCAAGTTCTTCCCATTCTGTCAAGTTTTGGCTCCCTTCTCAACCGGAGTGCCGTCTGAAATCGTCCTTACCCTTTGTGACATTCTTTCAATAGTTCCGGAAGCAGTGTGTTGTTTATTTCATAAAGTAGCATCCAATCTTCCCGAGTTCATATTCAATTCTTTTCATTTACAGTCGGAGTGCTGCCCAAATTATATCATTCTTATTCCTTCTCTATCTTGTTTTAACCGGAGTGTTGCGGCTATCATTCCTCTTCTAACCGTACTCTCATCCAAGTGCTTTCATTTTGCCAAGCTCATATTCTTTACCTTCCATTTCCAATCGGAGTGTTGTCGTAATTGATCCTTATCGTTCCTTGTACATCTCGTTTCTACTAGAGTGTTTGCATGTACTTCTTGTCCATTGCAAACCTTTTTCTTATGTCTTTCAACCTACAAGGTTCTAGTAATGTTCATTGTTTCTCTTTTCTACCGGAGTGCTCTCAAATTCGTTCAAATCTGTTGGTTTTTTCTTTTTTTCAAGTTTTCAACCTCTCAAGGTTCATCGGTTTCACACTTTTGTCAAAGAAGCAACTTAGTTTTACCTTTTCTCTTCCTCTTCCGTTTCCCTCCGGTGCCATATTAGATCTCGGGACAAGATCCTCTCGTAGTGGTGGAGTGTTGTGACACCCCGAGTCCAATGCGCCAGGTGTTCGTTGTTGTTGTTCGTTGTTGTTGTTGCCATGTCTTTCGCTTGCGTGTTGCATCTTGCCATGTCATCATCCGCAGTGCATCATCATGTTTTCGAAACTTGCATCCGCCCGGGTCTCCCCGTTCCTTCCGTTGTCCGTTCTGAGCCCAGACACACTTGCACGCGCCCGCGACACGTCCGAAATATTATTTTATAGGTGGTCTGAGAATGTTCTCGGAATGGGATGAAAATTGGCTTGTGGTCTCATTATAGTGTAGATAGACCGCCTGTCAAGTTTCATCGCATTTGGAGTCTGTTTGATGCCCCAACAGATAACTATAGCGACATTATAGTCGGTCAAACGTGAACGTTTTCGGTCTCCGGAAACAGTCGCCGGGCCTCTCTCTCTCTCTTCTCTCTTCTCTCTTCTCTCTTCTCAGCCATTGCCTTCTGCACTACCTCTCACCGCCAGGCCCAACCTAACCTCTCTCGTCATCCCGCGACCCTCCTCGCGCGCGTGCCCGAAAGTTGTCCCGGACCCGACCCGGGCAGTCGTCACCGTTGGATCCGGATCATCCCCAAACGTCTACAAAACATCACCGTTTTCTTATTTGGACTCCCTAGTCTATTTTTTCGAAACGTCTGAATTTGATCGGAGGGACCAAATCGCCAGCATCTAGTTCCCCTACCTATTTATAACCAGACCAAACCCTAATTTTTAGGAGATGTCCCATCCATCCCATCATGCGCCGCCACCCACTCAAATCTCTCAAGATCCTTCTCCCAACCCCAGCAGCCTCCGACCACCTCCTGCTTTTCAGCATAGCTGCACCTGATCCCCTCTCCTCCCTCCATGGCGCCGTCGCAGCAGGCGAACCCAGCCACCAGGACCGGCCTCCTCCCTGTCCTTCCTCCTCCTTCCCGAGGCTCCTTTCTTCTCTAACCTCTCTCCCCCTCCCGTTCCTCTCGAGGAGCTCGCCGCCGCTACCGTGGATTTGGAGCAGCGCCGCCGTTGAGCTTAGTCCACGGCCGCCGCTGCCCGGATCCAGCGATGGCCGACCTGATCCACACATTTCGCCGCCCGCCGGACCTCCCCCGGTCTGCTCCCGTCCCAGTCCACCAAGCCACGCCATGGATGCGCTCGTGCTCCTTGCCCAGCCACATGAGCTCCTCCCAGCACCCCGCCACCGTTCATCCAGCCGCACAAGTCTGCGTCGACCTTCCTTGCTCGCCCGCTGCTTCCTGCGTTGAGGAGTCGCCGCGCCAAGTCCCTCGGCAGGAGCCACGCCTGTCCGCTGCTGCTCCTCTTCATCGAGGCGCCCAAGTCCCAGGAAGCCGTCGTCCCGCCAAGTCCCCGCGACATGTCCCGCTCCTGTTGGCCGAGCTCGACCCTTCCTCCGGCTAGATTGGGCTCCCCAAGGCCGGATCCGACCATCCGCTTCATCCCCGTCGTCCCATCGGAGTTCCCCGCCTCGCCGCTGACCAGCAGCGCCATCGCCCTGTTTCCCCTGCATCGAACGAGGAGACCAGTTGCCGCATTGAGCCCGTCCTCCACCGCCCTGGGCAGTTGCGTGGCCTGCCAGGCGCGCTAGGCCCAGCTCGCACGCCGGCCTAGCCGCTCCTTTTACTGGCGCGCCTCCTCCCCACTGACCGGGCCAGGCCCAATGTGAGCTCTGCCCAGCCCTTTTGACTGTGCACAGTTGGGCCAGCCACTATCGGCCCAACTTTTGTTTTTTTAACAGACGATGTGTCTATTTATCCAGAGGTTTACCATTTTGCAGAAAAGTCCCTAAACTCCATGCATATTGAAACTCAACAACCGTGCATAATATGTAAAAACATTATATATGAAAGATGCGTAGAATTTCATCTAGTTTAATAATTTGCAACTTTCATCCATGTTTAACATGTTTCAAATGATGTTTGCTTATATTTTGCCTATTGCCATGCTAAAATGCTTTATTTCATAACTAAATAACCGTAGCTCCAAACTTAACAAACTTTATATGTAAATGGGTAGAAAATGCCTAGTTTAACATGGTGGCTTTACTTTGCATGTTTAACAACTCTAAAATATGGTTTAGGGCAGAACAGTACCTAATCCAAAAATATGCTCATGACGAGTTTCCGGACTTGTTGTTTGTTGTTCCGGCCTCAGTTAAACTTGCCTAGATAGGTAGTTTTCATTTGCTCCAACCCTTGCCATGTTTAAGAACATTTAATATTGTTGGGTACATAAACGAGATCGAACTAAATAATCAAATGTGGTGTCCTGCAATATGCAACTCGTTGCATATTGAGCTCCACTTAATTTGTAGTATTGTTTGTGCACTTTGCCATGCCATGCCTCTTTAAGCCGGACATGCATCATACTTGGTTGTGCATCATGCCATGCTTATGTGATGGTTGTTTACTATGTTGTGTGCTTCTTTCCGGTGTTGCTCCTTCGGGTTGGTTCCGATAACGTCGCGTTTGTGAGGATTCTTTCGAGTTAGTCCGCTTGTCTTCTTCATGGACTCGTTCTTCTTCCTTGCGGGATCTCAGGCAAGATGACCATACCCTCAAAATCACTTCTATCTTTGCTTGCTAGTTGCTCGCTCTATTGCTATGTCGTGATACCTACCACTTGCTATATCGTGCCTCTCATATTACCATGTCAAGCCTCTAACCCACCTTTCCTAGCAAACCGTTGTTTGGCTATGTTACCGCTTTGCTCGGCCCTTCTTGAAGTGTTGCTAGTTGCAGGTGAAGTTGAAGTTTGTTCCATGTTGGAACATGGTTATTGTTGGGATATCACAATATCTCTTATATTATTTAATGCATCTATATACTTCGTAAAGGGTGGAAGGCTCGGCCTTATGCCTGGTGTTTTGTTCCACTCTTGCCGCCCTAATTTCTGTCATACAGGTGTTATGTTCCTTGATTTTCCGTTCCTTACACGGTTTGGTGTTATGGGGACCCCTTGACAGTTCGCCTTGAATAAAACTCCGCCAGCAAGGCCCAACCTTGGTTTTACCATTTGCCTCACCACCACCTACTTTTCCCTTGGGAGTCGCTCTCTCGAGGGTCATCTTTATTTTAAGCCCCCCGGGCCAGTGCTTGTCTAAGTGTTGGTCCGAACTAGAGTATTTTGCAGCACCACCTTGGGGAAACTTGAGGGTTGGTTTTAGTTGTACGGAGCGCTCATCCAGTGTTGCCCTGAGAACGAGATATGTGCAGCTCCTATCGGGATGTCGGCGCATCGGGCGGTCTTGCTGGTCTTGTTTTACCATTGTCGAAATGTCTTGTAACCAGGATTCTGAGTCTGATCGGGTCTTCCTGGGAGAAGGAATATCCTTCGTTGACCATGAGAGCTTGTGATGGGCTAAGTTGGGACACCCCTGCAGGGTTTCGAACTTTCGAAAGTCGTGCCCGTGTTTATGGGCAGATGGGAATTTGTTAATATCCGGCTGTAGAGAACTTGACACTTAACTTAAGTAAAATGCATCAACCACGTGTGTAGTCGTGATGGTCTCTTGTCGGCGGGGTCCGAGAAGTGAACACGGTTTTGGAGTTATGTTTGAACATAAGTAGTTTCAGGATCACTTCTTGATCATTCTAGTTCACGACCGTGCTTTGCTTCTCTTCTTGCTCTCATTGGTGTAAGTTAGCCACCATATATGCTAGTGCTTGCCGCAGCTCCACCTCACTACCCTTTCCTACCATAAGCTTAAATAGTCTTGATCTCGCAGGTGTGAGATTGTTGAGTCCTCGTGGCTCACAGTTACTTCCAAACAGTTTGCAGGTGCCGATGATACCAGTGCAGGTGACGCTGCCCAGCTCAATTGGGAGCTCGATAAAGATCTTGATCATTGTTTTGTTTCGTTTCATGTTGATCAGTAGTGGACCCCAGTTGGGGCGATCGGGGATCTAGCATTAGGGGTTGTCTTCTTTTATTTTGGTTCCGTAGTCGGACCTTGATTGTATTCTGGATGTTGTAATGCTATATTTATGTATTGTGTGAAGTGGCAATTGTAAGCCAATTCTTTATCCCTCTCTTATTCAGTACATGGGATGTGTAAAGATTACCCCTCTTGCGACATGCCTACTATGCGGTTATGCCTCTAAGTCATGCTCTGACACGTGGGAGATATAACCGCATCGTGGGTGTTACAAGTTGGTAATGAGAGCCTTCCCCGACTTAGGAGCCCCCTGCTTGATCGAATCACTGGCGTTGTTGAGTCTAGAAAAATGTTTTGAGTCTTAGGATTA
>NC_041388.1:179116886-179142926 GCF_002162155.2 Triticum dicoccoides | reverse complement strand
ATATATCAGAGAGTAGGATTCTTTTCACTCCTCAGTCCCTTCGTCGCTCTGGTGAGGCCTCCTGACGTAGAGTTTTGACTCTTCTCTCCTCAAATTTCAATAAAAAAAATTAGGATCACACGGGTATCTTGGAATCGTTCTGATGGTTTTGTGACGAGAACATTGTTCTTGGTGCCTCATGACATTTAGGGGTTGTGGCAGTGTCCCGGGGAGTTGAGCTCCGAGGTGTTGTCGTCACAATTTTATCGTTGCAGTTCTGGAAAACCTGAGTTCACTGACATCGAAAATCTCTTTTATGTAGTTGTTGGTGAGATAACCTCAACGCCACCCAGTACTGGGGTGGGAGTTCGGGAGTATTCCCATAAATCGTATAACGGATGCTTTTCGAAGGTTGAGGTAAACGATTTCCGAAGGTTTCTTGGTTATGTGTTGAAGGATGGATAGAGCTGGATGTAGGATTTGTTAGTTTTGGGTGAGATATTATGATTCCCCTATATCCCCAACACCTGATTGCATAACCAGAAAGTTTTGGGAGTTTATAAGTGGGAATTGAAGTATCACGTTGGAATTCATTCCAACAGACACATGATACGATATGGGGTCTATCATATGTTTGTTTCCGGCTTATGCTGCAAGCCAATCCTTTGTTTTGTTTTCAGTTGTGGTTTTCGAGTTGCTTCGAAGTCAAGTGTTGAATCCATACCTTTTCTAAGTGGTGTTCTCATATTCCTATGTGGATACTAATCCTTCTTGATCATTGAGATTTTCATGTCAATCCTTTTCAACCGGTGTGGTTCTCTTCAAGATGATCCTATCATTTTTCCCATCTGCAAGATCAATTCTAAGTCTTCTCAACGGTGTTTGTTTAATCCGTTCCAAGTTGCCTTTGTTTTTCCCGCCCTCCCACCCCTTTTCTTCTTCAAGGACTCAGACTTCTTAATCAAGTATCCATTTTACTCATGTGAAGTCTCTCCATTCTTTTTCGTCAATGTTCTTATCCGCTGATTCTCAAGAAGATGCTAATGGAGCTTCAAGTTTATCATTCTTCATTCTCTTTTCTTCTCCGGTGGATTCAATTCAAGCTTTGTTGATCATATCCTTTCCTCGTTTAAAATGTTTTCTCATGCCAGTGCACCTCTTAATCATTCACCTCTCGCTATTCACTTGTTCCGGAGTGCTGAAGGTATCTCAGAAGATTCACGTTTCCATTCTCGACCCATTTAAGATATTTTGAGGTTGTTATATCATTCAAGCCAGTTAATTCAACCGACGCAATCTTCCTTTTAAATCGTTCAACGGTGTATCTTTTGAGTGGGCCCTAACCCACAGGTCTTTTCCCAGGATCTTACCTAACTCTTTTAATTTTCTCGAAGCTATTCTCAAATCTTATGAAGTGTGACGTAAGAATGAATTATCATCAGTCATATGTATTTCTCCAAGATCAGTCAAATTCTTTTTATCGTTGGCTCAACCTTTCTATTCGTCATCTCGAAGCATCTCAACAATTCATGGTGGTGTTTGTCATTGTCATTCTCAACACTTGAAGACCGAAGAAGAGTTTCTCTCAAATCTTGGTCCGTTCTCTCGAAGATGCGTAGTTCAAGCTTGATGCCATCCTCTCATAATTGTTTTTGATTGTGAGAATTCTTTTCACCTATCCGGAGCAAATTCAAGATTCTTTTAAGTTTGATCCTCCAAAAGCCATCAACTCTGAATTATTCATTCCATCTTTCAGCTCTCGTTCTCCAAATCTTACTAGTGCATCATTCAACTTTTCTCTTATCAGCTCGTGATCTCTTTGTTCTCATGTATCTAAATTCTCTCAAGTATCTTCATTCATTTTCCAATTCTTCCCGGTGAATGGTGCCTTTGCTACTTTCATTTTCAATTCTTACGGTGGTTCAATTCAAGATTTCTCTTCCTTCGTTATCATTTCAATTTATTCGTTGTTTCAATCCTACCGATGGTTCATTGAGTTTACGCTATATCTATCTTAATACTTTCCCCGAGAATAAGTAGTATGCCAAATCCGTGCTTGTCATCAATCTAAATTGATGAAGGATAAGTATAATGTAATTCTTATTCTTGTTGTATCGAGTAACTTCAATTCCTTATTCCGGAGGTTCATCAAAATTCTTGATTTCAATTGTTCATCTTTCTTTCCGGAGTTCCAAGTTTTTCTCGGTTATATCATCGCGAAGCTCCATCTAACCATTGCAAGGCTTCAATCTTGTTCGCTTCAAACCTTCAATTCTTTTATGTTATCATTTCCTATCCGGAGTTCTTCATGGAAGCTCTACATGGTGGTTCGTCAAGGATTCTTTTCATTCTTCAATTGTTCTTCAAGATTTCTCTCGAAGTTATGATCCGCCAAGTTATACTCTCAGATAAACATGGTGTTCGACACATGTCTTATTTTGAGGAGCTCAAGTATTCTTCATATTGCATTCTGAAGTGCAATTCCTTCTACCTTATCTTTTCAGGTGGTGTTATGTCATTTTGACAGTTTTCCTTCATGTTTCATGATTCATAAGTTTTCCGGAATGACATATTTTAAACCCATCATTTTCAATTCGTTCATGAGATCCTTTGCTATCCATCAATCTCTTCTTTGGAGTTATCTTGGTTTATATTTCACTTAAAGCTTTCCCTAAGGATTGTTGCTAATTATGGTGCTTATAAACGACCCAAGTTCTTCATTTATCCTTCCGGTGAATAAGTTTCTCATCTCCTTGTTGATATCAATCCAATCTATTGTTTTTGTTAGTGGCAGAATTTCGCCTCAATTTTGAGATGCTTTTCATAAGCCCACTATAAGCTTATTCGTTTCGTTGTTGGTTTCCCAACAATTCCGTTTTAACCTTCTTGGAAGGGTGTTTTCCAAGCTCGTGGCAGAAGTTGTCTTTTTCTTCTCAATTCATTCCTTTCCAACGATCCAACTTCTATTCTTTCGTTCTGGAGGCATTGTATTGTTGCTATATTCACCCATCATCTCGTTTTGTCAAAGATCATGTTCTTTTCGTGCTTATCCATTTAACCGGAGTGTCATGCCCTCTTTTCAAGTTCTTCCCATTCTGTCAAGTTTTGGCTCCCTTCTCAACCGGAGTGCCATCTGAAATTGTTCTTACCCTTTGTGCCATTCTTTCAATAGTTCCGGAAGCAGTGTGTTGTTTATTTCATCAAGTAGCATCCAATCTTCCCGAGTTCAAATTCAATTATTTTCATTTACATTCGGAGTGCTGCCCAAATTATATCATTCTTATTCCTTCTCTATTTGTTTTAATCGGAGTGTTGCGGCTATCATTCCTCTTCTAACCGTACTCTCATCCAAGTGCTTTCATTTTGCCAAGCTCATATTCTTTACCTTCCATTTCCAATCGGAGTGTTGTCGTAATTGATCCTTATCGTTCCTTGTACATCTCGTTTCTACCGGAGTGTTTGCATGTACTTCTTGTCCATTGCAAACCTTTTTCTTATGTCTTTCAACCTACAAGGTTCTAGTAATGTTCATTGTTTCTCTTTTCTACCGGAGTGCTCTCAAATTCGTTCAAGTCTGTTGGTTTTTTTTCTTTTTTTCAAGTTTTCAACCTCTCAAGGTTCATCGGTTTCACACTTTTGTCAAAGAAGCAACTTAGTTTTACCTTTTCTCTTCCTCTTCCGTTTCCCTCCGGTGCCATATTAGATCTCGGGACAAGATCCTCTCGTAGTGGTGGAGTGTTGTGACACCCCGAGTCCGGTGCGCCAGGTGTTCGTTGTTGTTGTTCGTTGTTGTTGTTGCCATGTCTTTCGCTTGCGTGTTGCATCTTGCCATGTCATCATCCGCAGTGCATCATCATGTTTTCGAAACTTGCATCCGCCCGGGTCTCCCCGTTCCTTCCGTTGTCCGTTCTGAGCCCAGACACACTTGCACGCGCCCGCGACACGTCCGAAATATTATTTTATAGGTGGTCGGAGAATGTTCTCGGAATGGGATGAAAATTGGCTTGTGGTCTCATTATAGTGTAGATAGACCGCATGTCAAGTTTCATCGCATTTGGAGTCTGTTTGATGCCCCAACAGATAACTATAGCGACATTATAGTCGGTCAAACGTTTTCGGTCTCCGGAAACAGTCGTCGGGCCTCTCTCTCTCTTCTCTCTTCTCTCTTCTCTCTTCTCAGCCATTGCCTTCTGCACTACCTCTCACCGCCAGGCCCTACCTAACCTCTCTCGTCATCCCGCGACCCTCCTCGCGCGCGTGCCCGAAAGTTGTCCCGGACCCGACCCGGGTAGTCGTCACCGTTGGATCCGGATCATCCCCAAACGTCTACAAAACATCACCGTTTTCTTATTTGGACTCCCTACTCTATTTTTTCGAAACGTCTGATTTTGATCGGAGGGACCAAATCGCCAGCATCTAGTTCCCCTACCTATTTATAACCAGACCAAACCCTAATTTTTAGGAGATGTCCCATCCATCCCATCATGCGCCGCCACCCACTCAAATCTCTCGAGATCCTTCCCCCAACCCCAGCAGCCTCCGACCACCTCCTGGTTTTCAGCACAGCTGCACCTGATCCCCTCTCCTCCCTCCATGGCGCCGTCGCAGCAGGCGAACCCAGCCACCAGGACCGGCCTCCTCTCTGTCCTTCCTCCTCCTTCCCGAGGCTCCTTTCTTCTCTAACCTCTCTCCCCCTCCCATTCCTCTCGAGGAGCTCGCCGCCGCTACCGTGGATTTGGAGCAGCGCCGCCGTTGAGCTTAGTCCACGGCCGCCGCTACCCGGATCCAGCGATGGCCGACCTGATCCACACATTTCGCCGCCCGCCGGACCTCCCCGGTCTGCTCCCGTCCCAGTCCGCCAAGCCACGCCATGGATGCGCTCGTGCTCCTTGCCCAGCCACATGAGCTCCTCCCAGCGCCCCGCCACCTCCATCCAGCCGCGCAGGTCTGCGTCGACCTTCCTTGCTCGCCCGCTGCTTCCTGCGTTGAGGAGTCGCCGCGCCAAGTCCCTCGGCAGGAGCCGCGCCTGTCCGCTGCTGCTCCTCTTCATCGAGGCGCCCAAGTCCCAGGAAGCCGTCGTCCCGCCAAGTCCCGGCGCCATGTCCCGCTCCTGTTGGCCGAGCTCGACCCTTCCTCCGGCTAGATTGGGCTCCCCAAGGCCGGATCCGCCCATCCGCTTCATCCCCGTCGTCCCACCGGAGTTCCCCGCCTCGCCGCTGACCAGCAGCGCCATCGCCCTGTTTCCCCTGCATCGGACGAGGAGACCAGTTGCCGCGTTGAGCCCGTCCTCCACTGCCCTAGGCAGTTGCGTGGCCTGCCAGGCGCGCTAGGCCCAGCTCGCACGCCGGCCTAGCCGCTCCTTTTACTGGCGCGCCTCCTCCCCACTGACCGGGCCAGGCCCAATGTGAGTTCTGCCCATCCCTTTTGACTGTGCATAGTTGGGCCAGCCACTTTCGGCCCAACTTCTGTTTTTTTAACAGACAATGTGTCTATTTATCCAGAGGTTTACCATTTTGCATAAAAGTCCCTAAACTCCATGCATATTGAAACAGAACAACCGTGCATAATATGTAAAAACATTATATATGAAAGATGCGTAGAATTTCATCTAGTTTAATAATTTGCAACTTTCATCCATGTTTAACATGTTTCAAATGATGTTTGCTTATATTTTGCCTATTGCCATGCTAAAATGCTTTATTTCATAACTAAATAACTGTAGCTCCAAACTTAACAAACTTTATATGTAAATGGGTAGAAAATGCCTAGTTTAACATGGTGGCTTTACTTTGCATGTTTAACAACTCTAAAATATGGTTTAGGGCAGAACAGTACCTAATCCAAAAATATGCTCATGACGAGTTTCCGGACTTGTTGTTTGTTGTTCCGGCCTCAGTTAAACTTGCCTAGATAGGTAGTTTTCATTTGCTCCAACCCTTGCCATGTTTAAGAACATCTAATATTGTTGGGTACATAAACGAGATCGAACTAAATAATCAAATGTGGTGTCCGGCAATATGCAACTCGTTGCATATTGAGCTCCACTTAATTTGTAGTATTGTTTGTGCACTTTGCCATGCCATGCCTCTTTAAACCGCACATGCATCATACTTGGTTGTGCATCATGCCATGCTTATGTGATGGTTGTTTACTATGTTGTGTGCTTCTTTCCGGTGTTGCTCCTTCGGGTTGGTTCCGATAACGTCGCGTTTGTGAGGATTTGTTCGACTTCGTCCGCTTGTCTTCTTCATGGACTCGTTCTTCTTCCTTGCGGGATCTCAGGCAAGATGACCATACCCTCAAAATCACTTCTATCTTTGCTTGCTAGTTGCTCACTCTATTGCTATGCCGCGATACCTACCACTTGCTATATCGTGCCTCTCATATTACCATGTCAAGCCTCTAACCCACCTTTCCTATCAAACCGTTGTTTGGCTATGTTACCGCTCTGCTTAGCCCTTCTTGTAGCGTTGCTAGTTGCAGGTGAAGTTGAAGTTTGTTCCATGTTGGAACATGGTTATTGTTGGGATATCACAATATCTCTTATATTATTTAATGCATCTATATACTTCGTAAAGGGTGGAAGGCTCGGCCTTATGCCTGGTGTTTTGTTCCACTCTTGCCGCCCTAGTTTCTGTCATACAGGTGTTATGTTCCTTGATTTTGCGTTCCTTACACGGTTGGGTGTTATGGGGACCCCTTGACAGTTCGCCTTGAATAAAACTCCTCCAGCAAGGCCCAACCTTGGTTTTACCATTTGCCTCACCACCACCTACTTTTCCCTTGGGAGTCGCTCTCTCGAGGGTCATCTTTATTTTAAGCCCCCCGGGCCAGTGCTTGTCTAAGTGTTGGTCCGAACTAGAGTCCTTTGCAGCACAACCTCGGGGAAACTTGAGGGTTGGTTTTAGTTGTACGGAGCGCTCATCCGGTGTTGCCCTGAGAACGAGATATGTGCAGCTCCTATCGGGATGTTGGCGCATCGAGCGGTCTTGCTGGTCTTGTTTTACCATTGTCGAAATGTCTTCTAACCGGGATTCCGAGTCTGATTGGGTCTTCCTGGGAGAAGGAATATCTTTCGTTGACCATGAGAGCTTGTGATGGGCTAAGTTGGGACACCCCTGCAGGGTTTTGAACTTTTGAAAGCCGTGCCTGCGGTTATGGGTAGATGGTAATTTGTTAATATCCGGTTGTAGAGAACTTGACGCTTAACTTAATTAAAATGCATCAACCACGTGTGTAGTCATCATGGTCTCTTCTCGGCGCGGTCTGGGAAGTGAACACGGTTTTGGAGTTATGTTTGAACATAACTAGTTTCAGGATCACTTCTTGATCACTTCTAGTTCACGACCGTGCTTTGCTTCTCTTCTCGCTCTCATTGGTGTAAGTTAGCCACCATATATGCTAGTTCTTGCCGCAGCTCCACCTCACTACCCTTTCCTACCCATAAGCTTAAATAGTCTTGATCTCGCGGGTGTGAGATTACTGAGTCCTCGTGGCTCACAGTTACTTCCAAACAGTTTGCAGGTGTCGATGATACCAGTGCAGGTGACACAACCCAGTCAAGTGGGAGCTCGATAAAGATCTTGATCGTTGTTTTGTTTCGTCTCATGTTGATCAGTAGTGGAGCCCAGTTGGGCGATCAGGGATCTAGCATTAGGGGTTGTCTTCTTTTGTTTTGGTTCCGTAGTCGGACCTTGATTGTATTCTGGATGTTGTAAGGCTATATTTATGTATTGTGTGAAGTGGCGATTGTAAGCCAACACTTTACCCCTCTCTCATTCAGTACATGGGATGTGTAAAGATTACCCCTCTTGCGACATGCCTACTATGCGGTTATGCCTCTAAGTCGTGCTCCGACACGTGGGAGATATATCCACATCATGGGTGTTACATCTTGTGTCCTTTGTGTTGCGAGTTCGTCGAGTTAGTCCGTAAGATCTTAGCCGAGCTAGGACATGGATCAGTAGGGGGGAGATCTTCGTGCGCACCCCAGAGTTCGAACCAAAAGGGTTTTACCGGAACCCGTGATCCGACATTTGGCGCGCCAGGTAGGGGTGCGCCGGGGCTCTCCTCCCATCAACCGACTGCGATGTCAGGTGATCCTTCGGCGCCCCGCGGCTCCGATGTAAGGTGACTCGAGGACCAACGCCGACCATTGGGTATCCTGGCCAGCCCGGATGGCGCTACCAGCCCAGGAAGACCACGACCCCGCATCTCAGGCGGCACGCGCACCGCCAAACACCGTGGGGCGTGGGCGGCGTGGTCACTCACCCTCTGCTCTTACTCCCCGACAGACGCGAGCTGCTGCAAGGTCCACAAGCCATGCCACGGCGATGGCGCCGCACACCAGGAGGGAGCAGGTGAACATGCGGGTCGTGCTCACGGTGGCACGGGAGCTACTGCGGTGCCGACTGATGGAGAGCGGTCGGGATGCACTGCTGGAACGCGTCGCCGAGCTACTGGATGAAGCAGCCATGGGAGCACCGCCCTTCTGCTACCAGCTCAAGCCCCAGGCAGCGGCAGGATCCCACAGCGGGCCTCGCCGCGCCCGTGTACCCCTAAGTGCACCCGGGGGCTTCGTTGACATCAGCACGATCCAGGCGGAGGGCGCCCCTCGCACCCGCACCACCTCAGATGGGCGTGGGCACAAGTGTCACCGCACACGGCCCTGGTGAGGCGCTACCCCACCATCCTCAGGACGAGGTCTTGAGCCGGGCGACATGGAGCATGGGGCACTACGGCGAGGCCTTCAGAGCAAAGGCCTCTGAGGCCTATGTGCCCTGCATGATGAACCAGGAGTACGCGCCAGAAGATGACCCCGGCTCGTTCCTCGAGCCGGGCTGGGAAGAAGAGGCAATAGGAGCTGAGGCCTTCCAGGAGCCGCCTGAGAGCCCCGCCAACCGCGTCGTCAACAACAGCTACAGGGTACCACTAATCTCCCAGGGGCAGGCTTACGCTAACCACGAATCGCAAGTGAGCCAGGTCACAGCACCCGGCGACGGTTCCGGCGTGGTGGTATCTGTCTTGCCAGAAGAGGCTCACTGGGGGCTGCATGGGAGGGGCCAGGACCAAGGCCCCTCCCCCCGTCGCACGGAGCAAGGCAGCACCCAGAGGTAGGCCCTCTGCCGAGGTGGCGTCGGCGATCCTTCCCCCGGCAGAGGACCCGTGGTCGCCGAGGGCGCCGCTGGCGTCCCCTCTGCCCTCGTTGGGCCGTCCTGGTTTCCGGTCGTCCCGGCGGTAGTAGGGGGTGGTGCAAGGCGGGGCCCTTGTCAGGCGATATGAAGTAAGGCTCACGCTTGTGAAGATCGCCGCCCGTGACACTCTCACGTAATAATGAGTGGGGATGTACATGCCCCGGAGTCTCAGGAGCGCCGCCCTCGGGGGCTCCCTCTCACGCCCAGTGGCAGCACTTAGATCCGCGCTGGTGAGAAGACGTCGAAGACTAGACTAGGCGTCGGACGCGGCCATTTGCTTTGGATCTCTTTTCTGTAACCCTTCCTTCTGGATTTGGATTTAAGTTGAAGTTGAATTTTCACTTGATGCGCGTGGGGGGATGCCTTTTCTCGTTCGAGCTATTTCTCGCAGTCTGGTTCTTGCCTTATTTTGGAGTTCACGCCTGTCGCTCCCCCCTCGTGGGCCCCTCGCGAACGGGGCTGGGCATGAAGCAAACGAGCCACGCACGTGTCGCACCGCGGCTGGCGCTCGCTTATCACGTGGCCCCTCGGGTGTGTCGACGAATTCCTCAGGAGCTTCCCAGAAACCCACAATCCCTTGAGCCGGTTTTGGGCTCGTCCAGGTTAAGGTAAACCGCAACAGCAACCTTGCCCCAGCATACGTGAGTTCGTGAAGACGCATATTCAATTCAACCTAAAGGGGTAGAGGCAATAGTATATTTACATGAGGGGCTCCCCCTCCCAAAATGATCTTGCAACCTCCGGGGCCGCGCCCAAGCTTCTACGTGTAGGGCAAACATGTGAGAAGCACAGAATCAATCGGACAGGTCGCTCGCCGCGCCCCCAGGATCGCCCTCGACCGTGTCACTGGCATCGCTTCCATCATCATTGGCATTACCAGCACCTCCCTCGGCGCCGCCATCGCCATCATTGACCACGATGCCTTCGTCCACCGCAACTACCACCCCGTCGTTGTCAGAAGTGAAGGCCCTGACCAGCGCATCCATGTTGTCTTCAACCCATCGCGCCAGGTCACCCCGGATGGCTTCAGGTACGGGAGCAATGGCGGCATCAAAATCGAAGTTGGGATCGGTGTTCTAGAGATGGTTGAAGACGCGGGAGAACGCGCGCCCGAGCAAGCTGCGACCCCTCTCTTCAACAAGCTGGCGAGCCCTCTCGGAACGGTTCTGCAGGCGTGTCACCATGTTGGCGAAGAAGCGGAGGTGGCTGGTCTAGTCGTTCGCATGGGGATGAGGAGCATTCTCATCACAGATATGGCCCAGGGCGGTGTTGGCCCTATTCCTGAGGTCCTCAAGTATGGGGGCGTGCACACGCTCCAACGTCCACCGCTGAAGCAATTCGTCCTTGTTCTGCCACGCAACGGACTCGGCGTTGGCGACCCACTGTCGAGGAGAGAGCAGCTCAGCGCAGGCGGAAGCCAGCTCAGCCTGCGCCGAGGCCAGGGTGGCTGTGGCGGCCTCCTCGCGCCGCTCCACCTTGATCAACCTGGACTTGAGGGCAGCAGTCCTACCAGCGGCCCCGGCTTCCATGAGCTTCAGCTTCAGGTCGTGCCTGCTCTCGAGATCCGCACGAGCCTCGGCCACCCGGCGGTCAACCTCCTCCTGGGCCGTGGCCTCATGGGAGCGGACGTCATCCTCCGCCTGAGCAACCTGGCGCTCCCTCGTCTCTAGCCGTTTGAGTTCGAGGTTGCGCTCCACGGCTTCCAGTGCCAGCGCTTTCGGATCTCTTCCTCCTCAGCGGGCGACCCCCTCAATGATGCAAGGGCAGCCCTGTACGCCTCCACCTGCTGATCCAAGACGGCGCTCCATGCTTGGAGCTCCCGCGCGCCCTTCTCCGCGGCCTCGCGACGGCGGTCAGCTTCCCGAGCCTCTTCCAGAGCTCGAGAGCAGGGCTCATGGGAGGCTGCAAGGGAAGCCTCGGCCTTCGCATTATCAAGCTCGCTCTGGTGGCACCCAAGGTTGATGGCCACCTTCAGCTTATGCCGCTCCTCCAGCACCCGAAGAACCTCGGCCTCGAGGCACGCGTCCACATCCATGAGCTCTTCACCAAGCCGATTCATCGCGCCCATCGCCTCCTGAAAGAGCTCGTGGCGAACGACGCTCCTTTCTCGCGCTGACCCGAGCATGCTGCTGACTTCATCCTCCACCACAGGGACCGCAGATGGGGCCTGAAGTGGCTCGACCCCTCTCGGCAGGGGGCTGGAGGCTGGCATCCACCCATTAGTGGGGCGGGCCTCACGAGGGGCCTGAACGAGTGAAGCCCTGCTGCTTGAAGAAGGCCCCAGGATCGAAGCCAACCAGCCGCCATCCACGACCAGGGGAGGAGCCCTTGGCACGCTTGTTGTGCTCCGAGCAGGGCCGTGAAGAAAAGACGGCGAAGGCGCAAGCTCAAGACACCTTGATGACGGGTCGACTCCCACGGTTGACCCCACACCGTGGGCAGCGCACGAGCCTGTGGCGCTCGAGTTTGGCGGGGGAAGCGGGGCGAGAGGGAGCTACTTCTCAGGAGATTTCGCGGCCTAGGCAGAAGGGGTACTAAGGAGACAATCGTCAGGAAGAAAAGCAACACGCAGAAGATCACCAAGATGAGGTACTTACTCGTCAACGGCGATGTACTTCCTCCGTTTTAACGGCCCAAAGATGCCGCTGCCGCAGCTCGGGGACTCCTTCCTCTAGTGGAGTTCTTTGAAGTCCACGCAAAGCCGACCGAAGCACTAGACATGGCGGCCAACACGAGGCGCAGCTGGAGAAGTGCTCGGAGGGGCAGCCTCAGAAGCGCCAAGCTGACGGGAGCTATCCGGCCCGGCCTCGCAGTGACTTGTCGAGGCCTCTGGGGCCCCGGCCTCGGGAGACGCGGGCTGCTTCGCCCCTTCAACTGCCGACCCAGGGCAAGAGTCACGAGTCCCCGAGGTCGACGCCTCGGGAGCCCTAGGCGGCATTGGCATCTCGGCACCTTCACTATCGGCCCCCAGCGGTGCTCGCCCCCCTGCGCCCACACTTGGGGCGAGCCCGACACTAGCTTCAAGGAGAGGGACCACGATGATTGGGTTCTCACGGGGCCTCGCCTTGTCAAAGGAGGGCATCCGCTCCGTGAATGTCATCTTGTTCAACCAGCGATACAAAAGGTAACTCCTCCTCGGCAAGTCTTCTGGCAACGGGACGCCTGTCAGGACCTCAAGCACCGTCCGCCGTGCCTCAAGAGGGAGCCCTGAATCCTGAAGTCTCATGTGGTCCTGGCTACTGAGCAAGGCCCACATCGGCTGGGAGTGGCGCTGAAGCGGAGCGATTCGGCGCCAGACGAACTCCTTCACCACCATAGGTGCAGTCATGCCAAGGTCTTTGAGCCACCTCAGCCTGAGCCAGACGGGGCCAAGGCAAGGATCAGCGAGCCTCCGGTGGCACCAACCGGAGTTAGGAATGGTAGGCCCTGACAGAGAGGAGAGTAGGGGGCTGAGCACTCCGGCATCAACAAACACCCACCGTGTCCGAAACTCGCTCGTGGATGGTGGAAGTTCAAAGTCGATCCCGTCACCGGCCGTTGTCGCCATGGCCTGAAAGCTCAGGCATCCAGAGCTCTGCCGAGGATCGATCAGGTGCAACGAGAAGAAGTGGCGGAGAAGAGCCACGGAAGGAGCAATGCCTACCATGGCCTCACAAACAAAGGCGAAGACGGCAAGAAGGGTCACGGATTGAGGATCAATGTGCAGCATATGGATCTGGTAATGCGCAAGCACGACGTTGAAGAAGGCGGAGAAAGGAGGGACCAAGCCGGCCCAAAGGGCATCGATGAAGAAGGGGACCTCAGTGGTCGCCCGATCGATGCGAGCGCGAGATGCAGGCCAAGCCACCATCTTTCCCCATTCATTAAAGCTGGAGGCGAGCATGGGACGCACCTTGCCCATAGCCTCATCGTTGAGCACCAGCGATCGGCCAACTGCGGGCTCGGCGGCCGGGGGCACACTAGCCGAAGACAGAGGCTTCTTCCCCTTATTCGCTTGCGTCAGCGCCATGGCGATGGGGCGAGCAGAGCTAAGGTCAGATTGGAAATAGGAGCAGAGTCTGGAGGGAAGCAGAGGAATTGGAGGAGAATGGCGCAAGCGATGGAAGAATAATCGTGTAGACCGCGGTGGCCATCCAGCCAGGCGGATATCAAGGCAGCGTGGGGAAGCAGAGGCGCCCACGTCCAATCAACCACCACGCGTCGACCAAGGCCACATGCTATTGGGGCCCGCAGCGCTCCGCACTTGACCTTTGGCTTTGCCTCGAAGCCAAGCCCGAGCGCGCCTTGGGCTTAGGGGCTACTGTCGGCGTTATGGGAATGGGGGTCCCCAGACTTGCCTGCCTGTGGCCCATGGCGTGGCTTTGCTAGCAGGCATGTACAGCCCATCTTCATCAACAAGACATTCAAGACCCTCGCTAGGGTCCATGCCTCGCTAGGCGGACGACACAAGACCTCCTCAGGAGCGGCCTCACCAGGCTGGCTCACGAGGGGCGGAGAGTTCAAGGCCAGGCAAACCTCGCGAGGTTCTAGTGACGTGAGCCATGACGACCAAGGCCAGGCAGGCGCCAGCGCGGCGTCCTTGTTTCCTCTTTGGTGCTAAGGGGGCAAGCGCAGGCGCGGAGTACCAAGGAATCAAGCAAAGGTTTCCATATCGGTGCAACAAGACCAAGAACAGCAGGACGGCAAGACGGAGGTCACCATGGAGCCCAAGGCGGCGTCACCACCAGAGCCTTTTGCAGGCGAAGACCACTTTTGTCAGGATAAGCTGTACTAGTTGTCCCCTTTCAAGTTGGCCGTTGTTGGCTCCCTTCCCACTCAATATTTGGGGAGAGGACCAGGGCCACTATAAATAGGACTAGCCACCACCATAGCTAGGAGAGAGATCAAGAGAGACCAGAACACACACAAGTTCGCCAAGCACAAGAACACCTCTCCTCAGGAGGCTGTTCTTCCCCTTGTACTGTTCATCCTCGGCACGAGAGGCAATCCACCACCGCCGCACTGCAGTAGGGTATTACACCACAACGGTGGCCCGAACCAGTATAAATCTTGTGTCCTCTGTGTTGCAAGTTCGTCGAGTTAGTCCGTAAGATCTTAGCCGATCTAGGACGTGGATCGGTAGGGGGAGACCTTCGTGCGCACCCCAAAGTTCGAACCTTAAGGGTTTTACCGGAACCCGTGATCTGACAATTTTGCTGTCCGATTTGCCTAGGCGCACACATTAACAATCAACAAAGTCATTTTGGAACAAGTGTTGCCACATTACAATAGGAAAGACGAGTACTATTGAAACCGTGGGCATTCTATTTACCATTTACGTACCGCCACGTGTCCCCTTTTTTATTAGCTAGGAGGCGCCGTGCAGGGTAGCTATTTGAGTACGGGAGGCGTGTGATCAGACCCCTGTGTGTGCTTATCGGGAGGAGAGCCCTTTGACCTCCATCTGTTGTCCACCTCTCTCCCAAGGTCTCCATTAATGGTGCCCAAGCCTCTGTTTAATGGTGTCGCAATGTTTCACTCGAGTGAGATTTAAGAGAGAAAAAATAAAATCTGAAAAGAAAAATTTGCACGGATCTTGAGGTAAGATCCGACGGACCTATATAGCATCTATTGTGACTTATAGCAAGACTGATGAATATATATAAGGACGATGAGAGTGGATAATAATTGTCTTACATAATTAGGAAGATAATTAAAAAAGCCACATGCGGCTACGCCCGAAATACACAAGGGCAAAAGAAGAAGGAAGACGCATACAACGATCTGGCTCGCTGATCTCTACTTTCTTTATGCGTTGCAGGTCACGGAGACTAGTTCTCACGGCGGGCGATGATCTCTTTCATCAGTTTCATGTCTTTAATATGCTTCTTGGCAGCATCCATGGATTCCTCCACCATCCTGTTGCGCTCGATGCGGAGCATGGCATTCTCGTCCATAAGTTTCTTGATGATGACGCCCATCCTCTGCAACAAGGCAGCGGTCTCCTCCTCCTGCTTCGCCCTTCCTGCGATCTTCGCCCTCAGTAGGTCGCGCTTTCCCCGGAGCTTCGCATTGCCCTCCCCTAGTTGCCAGATGACACCGGTAGCCTCGTCCTGCATCCTCGCCTAGCCGGAGATCTGATCCATCTGGCTATGGAATATCGCATGCATGTGCCTGCAAGAGTCCTCGCCTGCCCTCGAGAAATTTTCCCAGGCCGCTGCGGCGCGGTAGGACCTCCCTGCTGCTTCGGCGGCACAGCGGGACATCTCTGTTGCTTCCACGGCGTGGCCGGACCAGTCTGCTACATCGACGGCGCGGCAGGACCTCCGTGTTGCTTCTGCAGCGCGGCGGGACCTCAGTGCTGCTACTGCTGCGCGGCTGGACATGTCGGCTGCTTTCACGGCGAGGCGGGACATCTCTCGTGCTTCCTCTTCCATGCTCACCTCTCCCTGGTGGAAATCTCTCGACCTAGAACTCACGTTGGCTATGGCTTGATTGACTTGATTATTTTCTGTGGATGAGGAGTTGAGGAGGAATGTGCAGTCATCTTAGCATAGTAGTATTTATAACCGAGTACTACTAATACGCTCCTAAGTGGGAAACCATTTAGGTTTTGATTGGTGTGAACAGGTTTGCAATTAAATATAGCGTGGTAGTAGTAGTAATTTGGAATGTGACGAGACGCGCTCAAAATTTATTGACGGTTCTAGTTTCGAAGTGCGGCACTATTCCTGGATGGCGTGACGTCGGCACGTTTTCTCGGCCATGGTGTAGCATATGCCATGGTACTAGTTCTTTTTCTACTGCTGTGTACATGCAAAAACTGGCACCATCGGATACATATCTTACACTTGGCCTTCGACGGGAATAGCCTCGTGGCGAGCTATAGACTAGTCTTTTTTCCAAACGCATTACACCTATCTCTCAGGACTTCTCGCACGCACCATCACTGCTCCCTAGGTCGATGCCACCCACATACAGTTATACTCTAAGAAGAGGTGCACGCATGCACTCGTCCTCTCTCACACACGCGTATGTAGCTACAAATTGTAGTGTTCTCAACCATCCGATTGGCTCTATCATAGGTTTCACGTTGCTCCTTGGCCTTGAGATTGAGAAGTTTAAAACGCGGAGGCTAATATTGAGGCGTGAGGTTTTGGTTAATGTGCGGGCCGCACATGGCACCAACCCGACACGAGCTCCGTCTGCCTGGTGCGCATGCAGTCGGGTGATTTGTCCAAGTATAGACACAACCAGGCCCTCGTTGGTATCCGCGCCTCGACTTTGGCTGGTCATAGTGGAGAGTAGCATAGACTAGTTACTAGTCTATGTTACTAGTACCTTCATAGTGGGTAGTGTCATATAGTATATGCATAATTTGGCGACGAGCGCTCTCTATATGTACCACCTTTTTTCTTTAATTACATCGTGTTAGTTTTGCTCCATGGCGCAATCCATCGATACTACTACTGTACAAATGTATACATTTTTTAAAAGGCTAGAGGGCGGGCAGTCTAGCTTGGTCCTTTTCACGAGAGGCGAGGGCCTTTGTGATTTGACGGCTCATTACTGCTGGAAGGCGGGGCCTTGTGATTTGACTACTCGTATGAATGTGACAACGACCTGAGGAGGAACAAAGAACCATGCGGTATACTCAAGTTTTCCAATGGAGTACGACGGAGGAGCACGAAACACAGCAGCCTAGTGCCATATCCTCTACTCTCTACTCTTATTATATATTACTAGCAAGAGGCATTGTTCTATTGGCGATAAAGAATGATCTAATTTGCTAGTCATCTTATTTTTAGCATTGTTCTATTCATGCCTCGCAGAGAAGGTGACACATGCGGCCAAACACCCGAAGCAAATAAGAAACACAGGAGCAAAAGAAGAAGGAGGATTATCACCCCCAAAAAAGAAGGAAGACGCACACACAAGTCTGGGGCGCTGCTCTCACTACATGAAGGGTTGCTGGCCGCGGAGTCGTAACTGCTTCTTCATCGCCTCCACAACCTCCATCTCCTTGCGCGTCTCCTCCGCCATCTTCATCATTTTGTCCATGACGTGGGATTTCTCGACGCGAGCCTTCATCATCTGTTCCACGGCCGCATTGCGTACCTTGACAGCAGTCGGGTGCTCGATGCGGAGCTTCGTCAACTCCTCCTTCTGTTCCATGATGAGGGCCTGCAACATCTTCATCGAGGAACTACTATTCTCATGTAGCTTCTTCCAGCCGGTGTTCTCCTCCTTCAGCAGGTCAAGCTCATGCAGAGCTTCGCCTTGTCCTCCTGAAGTTGCAGGATTTCTCCGGTCGCCTTCTTCTCCGAGGCAATGCTCTTCTTTAGCAGCATCACCAAGCCGGCGGTCAACTCCCCCTGCTCATTGAGCTCAGTGGGCATGTCGTCGAGGCTCTCCTTCAGCAGCTCCACCAAGCCGTGGATGAACTCCTTCTTCTTATTGAGGTGCTTATTGAGCTGATCGGGCATGCCGTCGAGGGATAACGACTCCAGTGCCGCCAGCTCAGCATGTTCGCCTCCGCGTCTAGGGCGCTCCTGGGAGCCATCGCCTGCCTGTGAGAGATCTTTCGAGGTCTCTGCGTGGCGGCGAGCCCTCTCTTTTTCTCGCAGCCTTGGTTGCCGCTCCCTTGTTACGAGTAGTTCCCGACCTAGAGCTCTGCACACAAACCATGGCAAGGACGAACGAAGAAGGAGGACTTATGAGGAGGAAGGTAGAGTAATTTTCGGTTAGGTAGTTCAACTTTTTATAACCTAAGTACTAGCACTAGTACTAAAACCTACATAGTGGGAACACGTTCAGGTTTGGTACGTACTGGTAGGTGTGATCAGGCTTGCACTTAATTGTAGCACTAGTACTTTCGAATGTGATGGGAACAAGGTAAAGATTAATTGATGGTTTTTGGTTTCGAGGCCCGAAATGGCTCCCGATGAGTTTATTGGAACATAAATTTTAAGTAGACTACACTGCTCAGATGCGTAAATATTATGTTACTGTCAAAAATTGGCACAAAATACGAAGGAGACCAATGGAAGTACTACTAGCAACCCATGATTTAACCACTCACATGCGCGCAGTGGAGTAGTAATGTCTTCCTTTCGCCCTCACGTCCACTCAATTTGCATGTGATGTATCAATTAACCATCAATGAAGTGAAGGACTTTACACACGTCAAATTATCACATGGGGTGGATCTTGGTACAAAATTGCGTCCGCCCATGTACCCACGTGTGTGTGCGAAGGAATGAGTGCGTGTGTGGCATGCGTGCACATCTTCACTTCGTGCATGTACTGCCAGTGCGGCTCAGGGAGGACGAGTACATTCTTCTGGAACTAGCAGCATGTCACTATGATCAATCCACACAAGGATGTCGCGACAACGCCTCCGCATGTGCCACGTGGCTTCATGAACTGTAAGAGAGACATTGTGTAGCATTCCATTGTGTTTTGCAGATACTCGAAGTACTAGTAAGGTACACGTGCATTGCACGCGTCAGATTTTGCAACCAAATTATGAATAAATACCACATTGTAGCATGTAAGCTCTGAGTCATATATGCCTGATGTAGACCTTCGTTTAATTCTTATAGTTCATCTCATTCAAAATCAATTATTTTTTATAAAAAACCTAGGGCCTCTTTGATTCGTAGGATTTCCAAAACGCGGGAATAGGAAGAACATGGTATTAGAGTGGAATGTCGTCTTGAATCCTACAGGATGGTACGAGTGTTTGATTGTGCATAGAAAAAACTCAGAATTCTTTAAAAGAGGTTTGAGTGGATGGGATGTTTCCTATGAAATCTAGTGCAAATGAATCATATGGAAAAATTCCTATGGTTTACAATCCTACGAATCAAACAACCAAGATAGGAAAAATTCCTAAGGATTAGAATCCTCCAAAATTCCTTCGAGAATCCTTTGAATCAAAGAAGCCCTTAATCTATTTTATGATTCATGGAATTGTGCGTTGTAAAGCATAAAGTAAAAACAAATAATGGCAATTCAACTAGAAAAAAAGTTTGGGCAGTTATGATACGGAAGATTCTAGAACAAAGGAGAGCCACTGATGTTTTGAGATTTGTGCATTATGCTTAAGTTCAACCATGGAGTCTGCTAGATTGTACATGTGGCAAAATCCGGTGGGGGCTAGAAGATGGTGTGAGGGGCCGAGTGGAGGGAGACTATGAAGTAGTGCACAACTGCGAGATCGATATTTAGAGAGAGGGGGCGAGAACGTGCGATGTTGCGCGCAATGGTGGAGCCATGAAAAATGTCCCATGAGCTAGGGGGCCAAGCATTACTAATCCTTTACGAGGAGGGCCAATTCATCAACTTAAACCATTTTTACCAGCAATTGTCTAATGATCACATTCATATTAGCCTCGATATATAGTGATGTTAGGGGGGCAGGGCCCTTGCTGCCCCCTGTCTTCGCCATTGTGCGCGCGTCTGAGAGATGAAGCGGAAGGCATGGATGACGAGAGGGGGGTGTTGGATATATAATTAATGTGGGTGTATTAGCTATATATGTAATCCTATATAGAGAGGTATAGATTGATCGATGTGGACGTGGGAAAGAGGGTGAGACCTCACTAGATATATAGATTGATCGGTTTATGTGGAAAACTATGAAAGACCTAGCTATATACACACACACATAGAGGAACATCGATCGTTGTGCATGCACGTGAGAGATAAAGAATGCCCGATATGATGGAGAGGGGGTGTGTGTGTGTGCCTTCATGGGAGACCGACCTGAAGAAAAAGATTGCATGTGTGCGATGGATAATGCCGACTGGTAGTGTGTGTGCATGCATGCACGAGAGAAAGTTAGTGGTACAATTATAAAGAGAAGACCAATGTGTGGGTGTAAAAGACTAGGTGAGGTCATAATCAATGTAAAGTTGAATTCAAATATTTGAATAAGAGATCATGATGTTTGAAACCCATGCATGCATGAATATAACAGAGATCTGCGCGGTGTGGTTTGGAAACGAGCATGTTGTAATGTATACACATTGAACAAGGTCAGACTAGTTTGAATTTGAGATATCGATGGCAGACATTGTTTGGCCACATTGCATCCGTGCATGGACACACTATTCTAATTGGAGATGATGGGTGGCTTTCGCATCACATATCTATATCTATACCCCTATATATATTATATTTTATATTTTTTATATAGTGTGCGGATAACTTTAACTTTGAAAGATGGTCGTTGGATGATGCCAATCCGATGGTGCAGAGCTGGCAAATTTAAGCACTATTGGCCGTTGGATATCATCTAGATTCCACCAGATTTTGCCACATGTACAATCTAGAAGACTCTATGGTTGAACTTAAGCATAATGCACAAACCTCAAAATACAAGCACTTCTTCTTTGTTCTAGAATATTACGTATCAGAATTACCCAAATGTTTTTCTACATGATTTGTTTTTACTTTATGCCTTACAATGCACAATTTCATGAATCTTAAAATAGATTAGCTTTCTTATCAAAACTAGATGATTTTGAATGAAATGAACTATAAGAATTAAACGAACATCTACATCATGCATATATGACTCAAAGCTTACATGCTATAATGTGGTATTTATTCATAATTTGGTTGCCAAATCTCATGCGTGCAATACACGTGTACCTTACTAGTCTAAATGGTGTATGTGTGTGTTGTGCGTGTTAAACACATTGTACATAGTATATCATACTAGTCTAAATTGTCTTTTTCCTTTTGGGTACACGTTAAGCTTGTTCTCCTGAAATTTCAAGCCGCGCCTTGTTATGTCGAAATTTCAAGCTAGCGTCTCTGTCTATCATGCTGCGAAACTCCCGCCTCTTCAACCCGCGCCTTATTACCCCGAAATATTTAAGATAAATCTTTGTCTCATTGTGCTCTGACAACTCCCTCCATCTCAACCCGCGCCCTGCTATTCCAAAATTATAATGCGCGCGAAAACTCCCACCTCCTATGAAATCCCGACACACGAAATGCCCGTGATACCCCTAAACCGAAAGAACCACCTCAAATCGGTGGGGGTACTTTCGTAACTTACCCCACATTTCAGACAAGCGCGTCCCTAAGCCATGGTTCCCTACTCCCATCCCATCCGCCCACCCATTCGTACACCGAGGCCGGCAAAACCCGCGAAGCCCTAGACCCTCCTCCGTCCGCCACCCAGCCGGAGCCTCTTCCCCGACGACGTCGTCCACAGCAACACCTCGACGTCCCTCATCCACCGTACCGGATGAGGATCCATCGTTGATCTGATCATCCCACCGGTTCAGCTACCCCGTCCTCCAGCTCCAAGGAGCTGCCCCGATGTTCCCCTCCTCTTTCGCGCCACCTCCATTCCTGCACCGTCGTATTCACCTGCACCACCAGAAGAGCATCATCATCACCGTTTCCTCGGTTGAAGTTGCGGCCTAATCGGCGCCACCAAAGAGGTTGTGCACTAATTGTCGTGGCAACGATTCCGACAATAATAAGGTATAGGATAATGGAGCATGATCTATCGAGATGCAAATGGGTGACATGGTGGTTTTAGCGAGTTCGGGCCTCTCACGTGGAGATAACAACCCTACGTCTCGTGCTCCGGAGAGGCTTTGTTTTATCTGAGTATGTATCCGGAGATTACAGTGTGTGAGAGAATGGATCCCCGTAGTCTTGAGTCTAATGACAAAAAGAGAAAGAGAGGTGGAAGAAAAGAGAGGAAAGAGCCCCCTAGTCTAGTGGTGGGGGTGGCTTATATAGAGTGCGCCACCCCCTCACCTCCTATGTTACAAAGTGGGGGCGTTAATGCCATAAGTCAGCCTACTACTAAGATGATGCTTCGAGTGCCTTGTCGACTGCTGGTCTTCGCATATCCGAGTGAGATTTGGTGCTCTGAGTGGAATGAGTTGGTCAAGTGGTTGTTGTCGTCCGAGTAACTTGATGGTCATCCGAGTGGATAGTATGTCTATATGAAATTTATCTGGACCCACCTAATGTGTGGACCCCATGCTTTAATATATTTCGACCCTTTGTTGGCCTACCTGTTATGTGTGTCCCCAACATTAGCCCCCGAATCGGTTGCCATTTTGTAGAACGAGTTTGTGAAAGACACAATTTGGTCTGAGTGATTACGGAAATACTCGGTACCCGTCATCGTGCTTTCAGACAACCAAGGTCTGAAAAAAATCTCAATGGATTATGGCATTGTGCTTCCCGACTGATCTGGGGTAAGTGCTCACGATGAGAAACTTTGTGACATTTGATCATCTCTCAGAAGAGGTTAACTCGTGATCAGAGTATGGGTGAGTCATTAAATCCAGGCAACAGGATCGACGCATGGACTGCTCTCTCGGAGAGATACCATTCTTATCCCAGAGGAACGTCAATACGAGTCGGCTCTAGATCCAAACTTATGAGTTTCATGTATGAGTCCTAGAAGAAGGCTCAGAACAGGTCCACGGAGGAGCCTTAAACTCACCTTATAGCAATTTTTTGGTAGCCGGCGAGAGTCTTAGAACTTGTTTGTTTGTTGTTCTCCACTCAGACCAGTCAGGCCGTACCGAGTGGAGATTACTCCAGTGGGGGCACGCTGAGTGCACCCACTAGGTGTAGTCCCCGAGACCACCGTCGACTGCGGGCAATCGGCGAGGGTCTGAGAGAACCAAAAATCTTCTTAGCCGGTACTGATAGAACTTGTTCCTCTCTGACTCGGAAGTCGAGTAGCACTTGAGTGATCTAGACATGGTCTTGCGTCGAGCAAAATGTTTCTTTCTGAGTTCTCCTCCAGTGGGGGCACGCTGAGTGCACCCACTGGGTGTAGTCCCAGAGCCTCTGTTGGACAAGATGAGTCCGGTAGAGGGTTTAAGTCTCTTGGTAAACCTCCACGCAGTTGATACGTCTCCAACGTATCTATAATTTTTGATTGCTCCATGCTATATTATCTACTGTTTTGGGCAATATTGGGCTTTATTATCCACTTTTATATTACTTTCGGTACTAACCTATTAACCGGACGCCCAGCCCAGATTTGTTGTTTTTGCCTATTTCAGTGTTTCGAAGAAAAGGAATATCAAACGAAGTCGAAGCGGAACGAAATCAACCGATGAAGTTATTTTTGGAAGGAAAGCAACCTAGGGAACTTGGAGTGCACGTCAGGGGAGACACCGGCTTCCCACGAGGGTGGGGGACGCGCCCACCCCCCTAGGGCGCGCCCCCTGCCTCGTGGGGCCCTCGTGGCTCCTCCGACGTACTTCCTGCACCCATATATATCATCGTACCCTAAAACTTCGAGAACAGAGATTAGATCGGGAGTTCCGCCGCCAGAAGCCTCTGTAGCCACCAAAAGTCAATCAGGACCCTGTTCCGGCACCCTGCCGGAGGGCGGATCCCTCACCGGTGGCCATCTTCATCAGCCCGGCGCTCTCCATGATAAGGAGGGAGTAGTTCACCCTCGGGGCTGAGCGTATGTACCAGTAGCTATGTGTTTGATCTCTCTCTCGTGTTCTTGATTTGGCACGATCTTGACGTATCGCGAGCTTTGCTATTATAGTTGGATCTTATGTTTCTCCTCCCCCTCTACTCTCTTGTAATGAATTGAGTTTCCCCTTTGGAGTTATCTTATCGTATTGAGTCTTTAAAGATTTGAGAACACTTGATGTATGTCTTGTGTGGGATACCCATGGTGACAATGGGGTATTCTATTGATCCACTTGATGTATGTTTTGGTGATCAACTTACGGGTTCCGCCCATGAACCTATGCATAGGGGTTGGCACACGTTTTCGTCATGATTCTCTGGTAGAAACTTTGGGGCACTCTTTGAGGTCCTTTGTGTTGGTTGAATAGATGAATCTGAGATTGTGTGACGCATATCGTATAATCATACCCACGGATACTTGAGGTGGCATTGGAGTATCTAGGTGACATTAGGGTTTTGGTTGATTTGTGTCTTAAGGTGTTATTCTAGTACGAACTCTAGGGCTGTTTGTGACACTTATAGGAATAGCCCAACGGATTGATTGGAAAGAATAACTTTGAGGTGGTTTCGTACCCTACCATAATCTCTTCGTTCGTTCTCCGCTATTAGTCACTTTGGAGTGACTCTTTGTTGCATGTTGAGGGATAGTTATGTGATCCAATTATGTTAGTATTGTTGAGGGAACTTACACTAGCGAAAGTATGAACCCTAGGCCTTGTTTTCTATCATTGCAATACCGTTTACGCTCACTTTTATCACTTGCTACCTTGCTGTTTTTATTATTTCAGATTACAAATACCTTTATCTACTATCCATATACCACTTGTTTCACTATCTCTTCGCCGAAGTAGTGCACCTATACAATTTACCATTGTATTGGGTGTGTTGGGGACACAAGAGACTCTTTGTTATTTGGTTGCAGGGTTGCTTGAGAGAGACCATCTTCATCCTACGCCTCCTACGGAATGATAAACCTTAGGTCATCCACTTGAGGGAAATTTGCTACTGTCCTACAAACCTCTGCACTTGGAGGCTCAACAACGTCTACAAGAAGAAGGTTGTGTAGTAGACATCAGCAGTCGACATGGTAAATATCTTTTAGTCTAAAATTGAGTCAATCGGATGCATCTTCAGACGCTTGACATGGTAAATAAGCTCAGCCTAGAGCTGAATCAGTCGGAATAATCTTCGTGCACTCGGCACAGAATAAATTCAGCATGGAACTCGGTCAAGCAGCTGAATCTTCGTGCTCTTGGCACGGTGAATGAATTCGGCTTTGAAACTGCCGACTGTAGAAAAAAGCTGGACACTCCAGGGAGTAATCATTCCAGTAGTACTTCTTATATTGATCATTAGATTTTGCATGAGAGGGGTATTTGTAAGAGTACATTGTATCCGTAGAGGAGCTTCATTTTCACCCTTTTGCATGAAAGGGGTATTTATCCGAGTGGACATGCTTCCCGACTGTTCGGGGTATGTTGACTGCAAGGAAAAACTTGGTGGCACTTGTATGTCTTCCGGAGGAGATAGACTAGTGGTCTGACATGCACATGCCATGAAACCCATGTGACGAGGCTAGTGTGTGGGCTGACTCTCCAGAGAGAGGCCACTCATTATCTCGGGGGAACACCAGCACATGCCATCTCTGAGTCCAAGTTTGTGAAACTGACGCCTTGGAGCCTAGGATAGGGCCAAGTGTATCCGTAGAGGAGCGTTGTTTTCACCCTTTTGCAGTCCTGAAGACGACTTTAGGCAATGATTTGGGCGATCTTCCGAGTGGACAGTACTACCCTTATATATTTTTGGCGGAACGAGCATGTATGGTCAGAAAGATATTCCTGATGTGATCAATGGGTTGATCGAATGGGCGTAACCCCTGAGGGCAGCATGGCCAACGGCTATGTGTAGCCCCTGAGTGATGCTCGAAAGAGGTAAGCTTGCTACAGAGTGTGATATGAGGTTTGATCATATGAGTAACTTAGTCGTTCCTGTGCTGGGGGTGTAGAGGTAAAGACATGTCCAACTAATGGTGATGCGCGAGGCGGCTAAGGAGCGATGATGTGTACAACTGAGTGGCGACGCGTGGGGCGGCCGAGTGGTGAAGAAGTGCACAACCGAGTGGCGACGCGTGGAGCGGCCGAGTGGTGAAGACGTGCCCAACTGAGTGGCGACGTGCGGGGCGGCCGAGTCATGATGTGCGAGGTGGTCGAGTGATGAAGACATGCATAACTAAGTGGCAATGCGCGGGGCGGCCGAGTGGTGAAGATGTGCACAACCGAGTGGCGACGTGCGTGGTGGCTGACTGGTGATGACGTGCGAGGTGGTCGAATGCAGGACTACATGTCCAGTCAAGTGGCGATGTGTGGGGCGACCGAGGGGCAAGGATGTGTACAACAGAGTG
>NC_041388.1:179114844-179116574 GCF_002162155.2 Triticum dicoccoides | reverse complement strand
GTGCGGGGCGACCGAGTGGTGAAGACGTGCACAACCGAGTGGTGACGCGCGGGGCGGCCATGTGGTGAAGGCATGCACAACCGAGAGGCGACGCGCGGAGTGGCCGAGTGGTGAAGACGTGCACACCAGAGTGGTGACGCACGGGGCGGTCGTGTGGTGAAGGCATGCACAACCGAGAGGCGATGCGCGGAGCGGCTGAGTGGTGAAGACGTGCACAACCGAGTGGTGACGTGCGGGATGGCCGAGTGACGACGCGCGGCATGGCCAAGTGATGACGTGCGGGGCAGCCGAGTGAATTATTGGGTGTCCAGCCAAGTGGTTGAAATGGTCTTCGAAGAAGTTAGCCAGGTGCTTTCAAAGCTAATGTAGCGACGAGGTCGGTGTAGTGTGGTTGCGACGCAACAAGACCGGCGTGACAACCGAGTCTAAGTAGGAATGAAGGTGGCGTGCAGAGCGTCTGGGTGATTATAAAACTTGTCAAAGTGGCAGATCGAATGCACTTGTTGAAGTGAAGGATCTGACTGGTGATGAAGTACTCGACTACTCAGGAGAGTGTCATTCCAAATTAGATGCAACCCCCGAGTGAGGCGTAGCCCCCGAGCATACTACAGGCTTCGACAACGAACATGTCGGAATACAAGAAATATAGTTTTGAATGGATGATTTGCAATTCATCTTGTCGGACTCAGGTAAAGATGAGGAGAAGCTTCCGAGTGATGCTCGAAAGAGACAAACTCGCAAAGGAGTGAATTGTGAAGTTTAATTATAAAAGGGACTTATATGTCTCATGCCTAACGAGGTCTATATCACTGATACGATGAAGAGGATTCCATAGAGGGGTTGGTCGGATGTGTTTGAAGTCAACAGAGCGACAAGGTCGGTGTTGTGGTGCGCTAGGACCGGTACGGTGACCGAGTCCGAGCAGCGATGAAGTTGGCGCATAGAGTCGTCGAGTGATCGTGTAACTTGTGTAAAAAATGGCACAAGCCAACGAAATAATTTATCGAGGAAATTTGATGTGTGCTGAAATGATTTGTGTGAATAACACCCATAAACACCCACTGGGAGTGCAAGGGGCTTGCTGGTTGACCAGCAAGAGTCTGAAAGAGCGAAGGATCCGTTCAAACTTGTCGAACCAATGGATTTGACTGAACTCATTGGAATACTGGCTCAAATAAAATGGAAGTGTAGTGTTTCGACTGAGTTGCAGCCCCGGAGGAACGATGCAAACTCGAAATGAAGAATGACACATGGTGTTCATGAATGACGTACGCGAAAAAATGGAAGTTGGACTCGGGAGTCACATAACCAGTACTAAGCAAGTATGTGAAAATAAGCAGCCGAGCGTAGAGGTACACTCGCTGGCGTGGCCTCCGAGTGAACGTGACGTGTGAATTACGGGATACTCAGGAAGATGGAAATAATAAAATATAAATTGACTTAGCTGTGTGAAGGCGCGAGAGTGGCCGAATGGTTATGAGGTGACCAACCGCGTAGCGATGCGCGGAGCGGCCGAGTGGTGATGAGGTGACCAATCGAGTGACGACGCGCCGGGCGGCCGAGTGGTGATGAGGTGACCAACTGATGACGACGCGCGAGGCGGACGAGTGGTGCTGAGGTGACCAACCGATGGAGACACGCGGGGCGGTCGAGTGGTGATGAGGTGACCAACCGATGGCGACGCGCGGGGCGGCCGAGTGGGGATGAGGTGACCAACCAAGTGGCGACGC
>NC_041388.1:179102499-179114498 GCF_002162155.2 Triticum dicoccoides | reverse complement strand
GGCGACGCGCGGAGCGGCCGAGTGGTTATGAGGTGACCAACCGATGACGGCGCGCGGGGCGGCCGAGTGGTTATGAGGTGACCAACCGATGACGACGCGCGAGGCGGCCCAGTGGTTATGAGGTGACCAACCGATGGTGACGCGCGGGGTCGCCGAGTGGTGATAAGGTGACCAACCAATCGCGACGCGCGGGGCGGCCGAGTGGTGATGAGGTGACCAACCGAATGGCGACGCGCTGTCACATCCCTAGTTCTGGTATGACCTAGACCAGCTAGTCATTTGTGCATCATGTTTAAATTTCATTGAAATTTGAAATGGGGATTTGTGAAACCCTCAGAATTCATTTCTGGAAATGACCCAGATAAAAATTGCTCCAAAAAGGCCCAAGAAAATGTTCATGTTGCTCTCTGAAAATATTGGTCAGAAGTAAAATTCAAACAAATATTTTCAGGAGCTCATAAATATTTATTTTAGCCTTTTGGAATTAATCCAGTAATTATTTGCATTGGATATATATATGATATACATATAATATATGTCCAAAACTTATGCTAGTTGTTGAGGAGCTCTGGAATAATACCACTAGCTCCTAAAAAAGTTGGCATAAGAAAATAAAATAGTTAGTATTGTTGTTAAATCAAAAAAATATCAGAAAATAGAAAAGAAAAGAAATGGAAAAACCTACCTGGACCTTACCTGCGGCCTGGCACTGTGCAGCCCAACTAGCTAGCCCGGCCCATCCCCACCTCCCCTGTCGTCTTCCTCCTCTTGCCAGGAGGACGAAGGGCGCGTGGTCGCCGCGCGCGAGCACACGCCGGCCACCTCCTGCTTCCCTGCTCGCCGCTGGAGGCACCCGAGGGCGACACGCACCCCCCCTGAACACCTCTCACTCTCTCCTGACCTTTCCCCCCTCCTCTGCTCTCTCTCCCGCGCAGCCCGAGCGGAGCTCGTCGCCGCCGACACCGTTTGCCACGGCCACCATGCTCCCCTCGCCTCCCCGCGCTGTCCACGGCCTCCGCCATCGTCCGACGCTCCGCCCCACCCTGGCCCCAAGCGCTGGGACGGCCTGCATTGCTGGCTGCCTCGTCTTCTTCCTCCTCGGTCGCCGGAAGCCACACGCGCCGATTTGCCGTCGTCTCCGCCTCCCCGAGCTCGCTGAGACCGTCTCCAACCCCGCTGTGAGCTCCGCCATCTTCTCCTCTGCTCCCCGCGCTTGTACGCATCCTCTAGCCGCCTCCTCTACCAGAGCCAAGCCGCTCCGCCACACGAGCTCGACGCCGGCGTCACCCCGGTGACCTTTTGGTCACCGCTGGTGCCTAACACACTCCCCGCACCCCCACGAGTCTGACGCGCCTAACCGCGGCTCCTGCCATGCTCTGCACCGTCAACTCGTTCGACGCCCGAACTCCAGCCACCGCCGCGAGCTCCGTTCCGGCGAGCTCCGGTGCCCCCGCAGCCACCCACCAGCTCCTTTGGATGCGGGAGAGCGCGGGCTACCCTCTGGTGGTCTTCGCGCGTCTAGCCGACGCCCGTAGCGCCGTCCCGAGCAACTCCGGCGAGCCACCGCCGCAGGATTTCGTCACCGACAGCTAAACGCCGTTCGTTGACCTGGCGTCATTAGATTAGGTTAATCACGTGTTTTGCAGACACCTGTGTCGTTGACAAACGGACCCCACCCCTTAATTAGCCACAGGGTTATTCCCTGTTTAAATTAAGCTAATGCCCGGGCCCCACAGGTCAGCCTCTCCTGCTGACGCTGTTACACTGACGTGCGGGTCCTAGCCGTCAGGTTTGACCTGGCTGGCGCTGTTGACCTGCTGACGCCGCGTTGTCATCATGCTGATGCAGTTAACAATTTTTGGATTTAAAATAACCCAGAAAATTCTAGAAATTAGTATAAACTTCAAAAATTCATAGTAATTCAACCGTAAATCCAAATGAAACAAATTATATATGAAAAATTATTAGAAAAATTCAATCTATCCATCTGTACCATTTTCATGCATGAAAAACCAACTTATACATGCTATATATGAGGAAACACATGAATGGCATTTATAAAGGCTTATTTTGAAGTTGCATTTGAAACTTTGGTTCAAATGGATTTCATGCAAATGAATGCTAGATGCATTAACTCAAACAAACATCACATACTCATGCCATGATCATGCATCATATTGTTGCATATGCTTGTGTTTGATTGTCGACACCGTTCCTTCTTGATAGGTCCTGCTCCGGAGACCGATCTAGAGTACTTGTCAAAGGACCAGTGCCCCCCTGTTGATCTACCAGGCAAGCAAACCCCCTTGTTCATTCCGATATGATCCAACTCTCTCGCTTCTGCTCTCTTTTATTGCATTAGGACAACAACGATTCAACTGCTACTTTATGCTGCGGTAGTTGAACCCATTCCTCTGCATGACCTGTCATTGCCACAGTAAATAGTTAAAACCCACTAGCATGTGTAGGAGTTGATTGAGCCATGTTGTGTTCCTGCCATGCCATGCCTGTTATTGCTTAGAGTTGTGTCAGGTCTGATTCATCGGGAATGAATTGGAGTGGTACGATATGTTCTGGTGCTGAGAGTTAAGCGTGTCAACATGATTTGGTAAAGGTAGTGGTGAGAGGCCATGTAGGAGTACATGGTGGGTTGTCTCACTGGAACTGTCCCTAAGAACTGAGTTCTGTGTATGTTGTCCAATGACTAGCTACTACCACACATTGGGCTCCGGGCGCTCCAAGCTCTCTCGACTTATTAACCAACTTGATCTCTGTCCAGGACTCGCAAATAGTTTCTGGTGTTTGTAGGTACTGTTAGTAGTCTACCAAGTGGCACCCGACCATGTGGGCTTGGGACAGACTAGGCACAAGTGGCACGGTGTACCAAGCGTAGATCCATCCGGCGAGGTGGGCTTGGGAACCCTGCACACATCATTTGGGGCCGTGAGCGACACCCCGGCCGGATCTCCTTGCGGATGGAACCCAAATAGGCGATAAACCTGGACTAGAGTCTTGTGTGGTTAGTCAGGTCGTGGCCGACACCCTCGCCAGGCTTCCGCTTGAAGGTTGCCGAGATACATGACATGTACATGGTGATAAGTGGTGAGAGCGTGTGTGAAGAAGTACACCCCTGCAGGGTTATCATGATCTATTCGAATAGTCGTGTCCTCGGTTATGGACTTCTTGGATGCTTACGTGGTACATAGACAACTTAACGTGGATACCCTAAAATGCTCAAGACAAGTGTGAGTGCTATGGATGGCCTCCTGTAGGGAGACGGGAATGAATCCATAGTAGAGTATTGACGTGGTGATTAGTGGACTCGTGTGCGCCACCTTCAAAGAGTTACCAGCAGTCGTAGTACAGGTTAGCCACTGAGTCAAAGCTGGTTTGATGCAACTGAACCCCACATTGCCTCCTTGATACTAATGCATGTATGATAGGATCTGATGTAAGTCTTGCTGAGTACCTTTGTACTCACGTTGCTTTATTTATGTTTTTGCAGCGGAGAGTTCTGTCTCACTAGTAGTACCGCTTGGACTTCGACGAGTAGCTTGTTACCTCAGCTACGATCTTGTACCCTTGGGAGGGACTTGTAGATAGCCAGGCCTCTTAGCCTTTTTCTTTTGTAGTTGTCTGTACTCAGACATGTAAGGCTTCCGTTGCTTGTATGCTCTGAATGATGGGTCATGTGACCCCTGTTTGTATTTAATGCTATGTGGATCTTCTGGGCCTTTATCTATATGAGTTGCGTTATGTTGTGATGCCATGTTGTATAGCACATACTTGCATGTGATGCGTACGTGTGACGTGTATTGCTATGTGTGGGATCCGACAATCTAGTTGTTTATCCTTGGCAGCCTCTCTTATGGGGAAATGTAGCCTAGTGCTTCCTTGAGCCATAGTAGTCCGCTACAGCCCGGTTCACCGGAGTCCTGCTAGCCCAGCACTACTGCTCAGGACACTTGACCGGCCGGCATGTGTTTCACTTCGTTCCTGTGTCTGTCCCTTCGGGGAAATGTCACGTGGTGACATCCGGAGTCCTGCCTAGCCTGCTACAGCCCAGGTTCCCCGAAGTCCTGTTAGCCCAGTGCTACAGCCCAGATTCACACGCTGCTGACCGACATGCTCGATGTGAATCATGTATGCCTGTCCCCATAGGTTAGTGTCGCTTTGGGTTCACGACTAGCCATGTCGGTCTGGGTTCTCTGTCATATGGATGCTAGCGACACAATCATATACGTGAGCCAAAAGGCGCAAACGGTCCCGGGTCAGGGTAAGGCGACACCCGTGGGAATACCGTGCGTGAGGCCGCAAAGTGATATGAGGTGTTACCAGCTAGATCGATGTGACTTGGAATCGGGGTCCCGACAGCTTTGGTATCAGATCCTGGCTACCTGTAGAATTACCAAGCCAACCTGGTCGAAGTTGAGTCTAGAAATTCTTTAGCTATATAGGGGAATTGATTGTGGAAGGGAATGTAAGGCTCTTTTTACTCCTTATACCTCATGCCCTTCTGATCTGAGTCATCCTATCCTTCCTACGGGGTTAAGGAACTAGGATTCCTCTTCTGTCTATCAGGATCACGAGTTACTACTCCGTAGTCTCTTAGGATGGGTTGATCTGAGTCATATCCCAGTTCGAGTACCTCCAGTGTAGCATGTTCAGTAATATCTCAGAACCTTGAGTGATGATGTTGAGTATGGTGCTACCCCATCATTTGCAGGATGTCTCATTTTGAGCATTTTACTGCCGTTATGCTGCCGGAATTGTCCTAGGAGTTTGAGAGATACTAAATTCTTGTGCTACCTTCTACATCCTATAGTTGGTGCTCAATCCATCCCTGTTTTCCTTGGTTTCGTTCTTCAGGATGTTGCCGGTTAATCGAAGTTCTGTTGCTCGTCGCTGGAACCACGGAAATGGTAGGGATGAGGATCCTCCCGATCAGTCTTCGTTGGCAAAGTTCATGTTAGAGGTTGAGATGAACAAGCGTGAGACCAACAGCTTGTTAGCACGTATCGAGGAGAACACCGCACCCCAGTGCAAGGAGTCAGCGACCATCTATGATTTCATTGGTCTGAAACCACCTACCTTCCATCATTCCATTGAACCACTTGATGCAGATGACTGGATCCGTAGTATCACCATTAAGCTGCGTTCTGCGAACATAGCTGAAGGTGACAAGGTCACCTATGCTGCATATCACCTGGAAGGTCCTGCTAGTCTTTGGTGACAAAACTATGAGGCTATGCTTCCAGCTGGTCAGATTCCTACCTGGAGAGATTTCACTGAGGCTTTTCGCGAGCATCACATTCCTGAAGCCCTCGTTGACCGCAAGAGAGAAGAGTTCTGTAGTTTCACCCAGAGTAAGATGGCTGTTGATGCTTACAGTAGGGAATTTGAGAACCTTGCCCGCTATGCTACAGAAGAGGTGTGCACAAACGCCAAGAAGCAGGCTAGGTTCCGGAAGGGTCTCAACCCCAAGTTGTGTCGTGATCTCCACTTGCACCATTGTGATACATTCCAGGCTCTTGTGAACAAGGCCATTAATGCAGAGACAGCTCAACTCACTTACGAGGAGTCTCGTAAGCACACCTGTGATTTGGGTTCTTACTCCGGTTCTAGTTCTCAGAAGCGCCGGATTTGGGTTCCGAACTCTGCTCTTCCACCCGGCTACACACCGACGCCATCTTATGTGGCGCCTCACCCAGTTCAGCCATATGCTACACCCATGCCTATTGGTAGACCACTTGTCAATGCGGGTCCATGTCCTACCTCCAAGATTTGTAACAAGTGCGGAGAGCCAGGCCACATTGCCCGTATTTGCACTCAGACCCGTGTTGCTCCACCCCAGCCCGAGAAGTCTGTCGGCCGTGGTAGTAAGCCATCACACCAGATGATCAGTGCCGAGTCAGCTCCCACTGAACTTGGACGTGTGCATCACGTCTCAGCTAAAGACGCTCATGATGATCCAGATGTCATTCTTGGTACACTCCTTGTCAATTGTCATCCAGCTTCGGTTCTATTCGATACCGAAGCATCTCACTCCTTCATTTCCGAAAGTTATGCCCACTTGCATGACATGTCATTTTGTGATATGCCCTCCCCACTACTCATTCAAACTCCTGGATCCAAATGGCAAACTTCTAGGATAAGTTATGGCAATGAAATACATGTTGACATACTTGTATTCCTAGCTTCCTTGATATCTCTTAAGTCTTCAGATATTAACATCATCTTGGGTATGGACTGGATGAAAGCTCATTATGCCAAGATTGATTGTTACACCAGGTCTGTTCAGCTTACACACCCATCTGGCAAGATAGTCACTGTCTCCACCAGAATTGCAAAGTGTCAGCTTTATTCCCTTAATGCCAGCCCACTTCCAGACCTTGAGGATATCCCGGTAGTCCATGACTTTCCGGATGTCTTTCCAGAAGAACTGCCAGGTGTTCCACTTGACAGAGATGTAGAATTTGTCATAGATCTTATCCCAGGAACCGCTCCAATCTCTAAGAGACCTTACAAGATGGCACCCTTAGAACTAGCTGAGCTTAAGAAACAACTTGATGAGTCCTTGCAAAAGGGTTTCATCTGTCCTAGTTCTTCTCCTTGGTCTTGCCCCGTTCTCTTCGTTAAGAAGAAGGATGGTACGGACCGGATGGTTGTAGATTATCGTCCCGTTAATTTGGTCACGATAAAAAACAAGTATCCGCTCCCCAGGATCAACGACCTATATGATCAGCTCGCTGGATCCTCAGTCTTTTCCAAGATGGATTTGAGGTTAGGCTACCACCAAATCAAGATCAGAAATGGGGACATTCCTAAGACGGCTTTTGTCACTCGTTATGGCTAGTATGAGTACACTGTCATGTCCTTTGGTCTAACTAATGCTCCAGCCACATTCTCCCGCTTGATGAACTCGATCTTCATGGAGTACTTAGATAAGTTCGTCGTGGTTTACCTCGATGATATCCTTATTTACTCGAAGAACGAGGAAGAACATGTCGAACATCTTAGACTTGTGTTAGAGAAACTCAGAGAGCACCGCCTTTATGACAAGTTCTCCAAGTGTGAATTTTGGTTGCCAGAAGTGACCTATCTCGGCCACGTGATATCTGGTAAGGGCATTGCTGTCAATCCCAAGAGAGTTCAGGCCGTTCTTGATTGGACTCCGCCTGAAACAGTTAAGCAAGTTAGGAGTTTCCTTGGCCTAGCCAGCTATTGTCGCCGCTTCGTTGAGAACTTCTCCAAAGTGGCCAAACCTCTCACGGAACTTCTCAAGAAAGATAAAAAGTTTGAGTGGTCCCCACAGTGTGAGCATAGTTTTCAGGAACTGAAAAGACGCCTGACCTCTGCTCCCATACTTGTGCCACTGGATTTCACTAAGGACTTTGTTATCTATTGTGATGCCTCACGACAAGGACTAGGTTGCATTCTTATGCAAGATCGCCATGTGATTGCCTACGCATCTCGACAGTTGCATCCACATGAGGAGAATTATCCTACGCATGATCTAGAGCTTGCAGCCGTAGTCTATGCACTTAAGACCTGGCGACATTACCTTCTTGGTAAGCGTTGCGAGATTTACACCGATCACCAGAGTCTCAAGTATATCTTCACCCAACTAGATTTGAACCTTAGGCAAAGACGTTGGTTGGAGTTGATCTCAGATTACGACTTAGGGATTACCTACACCCCAGGCAAGGGCAATGTCATGGCTGATGCGCTAAGTCGTAAGTCCTATTGCAACAATCTTATGTTGCAGCAGGGCCAACCACTTCTCCATGAGGAATTCTGTAAGCTTAACCTTCACATTGCTCCTCATGGATCCCTTTCTACCTTGGTGGCGAAACCTACTCTTGTGGATCAAATCATCTCTGCTCAGAAGCAGGATACGGGGATTTCCTGGATCAAGAGAAACATTGACAAGGGAGTTGGTGGCATTTTCTCCTTAGATGATCGAGGTGTTGTTTTCTTTGAGAATCGTTTGGTGGTTCCCAAGAATCAACATCTACGACAACTGATTCTTAAGGAGACCCATGAATCTCCTCTCACGATTCATCCCGGTAGTACTAAGATGTATCAGGACCTACGCCAGAGGTTCTGGTGGACTAGGATGAAGAGAGAAATTGCTTAGTTTATTGCTAACTGCGAAGTTTGTCATCGCGTTAAGGCAGAACATCAAAGGCCTGCTGGCACCCTTCAACCTTTAGCTATTCCTGAGTGGAAATGGGACAAAGTTGGTATGGACTTCATCACCGGCCTTCCCAGGACCAAGAGAGGGAATAACACTATCTTCGTAGTCATTGATCGTCTTTCCAAAGTGGCTCACTTCCTACCTGTTCGAGAGAGCATCACTGCTAGTCAGCTTGCTAACTTATATATTTCTCAAATAGTGTCACTTCATGGTGTTCCACTAGAGATCAATTCAGACCGTGGTAGTCTTTTCACCTCTCATTTCTGGGAGAGTTTCCAAACTGCCATGGGCACCCATCTTTCCTTTAGTAACGCTTTCCACCCTCAATAAAGTGGTCAGGTGGAAAGGGTCAACCAAATTCTCGAAGACATGCTTAGAGCTTGTGTTATCTCATTCGGTATGGATTGGGAGAAGTGTCTTCCCTTCGTCAAGTTTTCTAATAACAACAGCTACCAATCCAGCCTCAAGAAAGCTCCTTTTGAGGTTCTGTATGGACGAAGATGTCGAACACCTTTGAACTGGTCAGAAACCGGTGAAAGACAATTCTTTGGACCGGATATGATCCAGGAGGCAGAAGAGCAAGTTCGCATCATTCGTGAGAATTTGAAAACAGCCCAATCTCGTCAAAAGAGCCAGTATGACCGTCGTCATAAGGAAGTGGCTTATGAAGTTGGCGACAAAGCTTACCTTCGGGTTACCCCTTTGAAGGGTACCCATCGTTTCGGTATCAAGGGCAAGTTGGCTCCTCGTTATATTGGTCCCTTTCTCATTCTCGCTTAATGAGGAGAGGTTGCCTACCAGTTGGAACTACCACCACATCTTTCTCGAGTTCATGATGTCTTCCATGTCTCCCAACTCAGGCGTTGCTTCTCGGATCCCATCCGCGGAGTGGACCACGAAACGCTTGATCTCCAAGATAACCTCACTTATCGAGAGTACCCTGTTTGCATCCTTGATCAAGCTGAGCATGTCAACGACGTCATAACATCAAGTTTCTCAAGGTTCGGTGGTCTCATCATTCCGAGAGAGAAGCTACTTGGGAGCGTGAAGATCGTCTTCGACTGGAGTACCCCACTTTCTTTCCGCCAACTCCTGAATCTCGGGACGAGATTTTTCTAAGTGGGGGCGAGTTGTCACATCCCTAGTTCTGGTATGACCTAGACCAGCTAGTCATTTGTGCATCATGTTTAAATTTCATTGAAATTTGAAATGGGGATTTGTGAAACCCTCAGAATTCATTTCTGGAAATGACCCAGATAAAAATTGCTCCAAAAAGGTCCAAGAAAATTTTCATGTTGCTCTCTGAAAATATTGGTCAGAAGTAAAATTCAAACAAATATTTTCAGGAGCTCATAAATATTTATTTTGGCCTTTTGGAATTAATCCAGTAATTATTTGCATTGGATATATATATGATATACATATAATATATGTCCAAAACTTATGCTAGTTGTTGAGGAGCTCTCGAGTAATACCACTAGCTCCTACAAAAGTTGGCATAAGAAAATAAAATAGTTAGTATTGTTGTTAAATCAAAACAAATGTCAGAAAATAGAAAAGAAATGGAAAAACCTACCTGGACCTTACCTGCGGCCTGGCACTGTGCAGCCCAACTAGCCAGCCCGGCCCATCCCCACCTCCCCTGTCATCTTCCTCCTCTTGCCAGGAGGACGAAGGGCGCGTGGTCGCCGCGCGCGAGCACACGCCGGCCACCTCCTGCTTCCCTGCTCGCCGCCGGAGGCACCCGAGGGCGACACGCACCCCCCTGAACACCTCTCACTCTCTCCCGACCTTTCCCCTCCTCTGTTGTCTCTCCCGCGTAGCCCGAGCAGAGCTCGTCGCCGCCGATGCCGTTTGCCACGGCCACCGTGCTCCCCTCGCCTCCCCGCGCTATCCACGGCCTCCGCCATCGTCTGACGCTCCGCCCCACCCTGGCCCCGAGCGCCGGCACGGCCTGCATCGCCGGCTGCCTCGTCTTCTTCCTCCTCGATCACCGGAAGCCACACGTGCCGATTTGTCGCCATCTCCGCCTCCCCGAGCTCGTTGAGACCATCTCCGACCCCGCTGTGAGCTCCGCCATCTTCTCCCCTGCTCCCCGCGCTTGTACGCATCCTCTAGCCGCCTCCTCTACCGGAGCCGAGCCGCCTCCTCTACCGGAGCCGAGCCGCTCCGCCGCACGAGCTCGACGTCGGCGTCACTCCGGTGACCTTTTGGTCACCGCTAGTGCCTAACGCACTCCCCGCACCCCGACGAGTCCGACGCGCCTAACCGCGGCTCCTGCCATGCTCTGCACCGTCGACTCGTTCGACGCGCGAACTCCGGCCACTACCGCGAGCTCCGTTCCGGCGAACTCCGGTGCCCCCACAGCCACCCACCTGCTCCTCTGGATGCGGGAGAGCGCGGGCTACCCTCTGGTGGTCTTCGTGCGTCCAGCCGACGCCCGTAGCGCCGTCCCGAGCAACTCCGGCGAGCCATCGCCGAGGGATTTCGTCACCGGCGGCTAAACGCTGTTCATTGACCTGGCGTCATTAGATTAGGTTAATCACGTGTTTTGCAGACACCTGTGTCGTTGACAGACGGGCCCCACCCCTTAATTAGCCACAGGGTTATTCCATGTTTAAATTAAGCTAATGCCCGGGCCCCACAGGTCAGCCTCTGCTGCTGACGCTGTTACACTGACGTGCGGGTCCCAGCCGTCAGGTTTGACCTGGCTGGCGCTGTTGACCTGTTGAGGTCGCGCTATCGTCATGCTGATGCAGTTAACATTTTCTAGATTTAAAATAACCCAGAAAATTCCAGAAATTAGTATAAACTTCAAAAATTCATAGTAATTCAACCATAACTCCAAATGAAACAAATTATATATGATAAATTATCAGAAAAATTCAATCTATCCATCTGTACCATTTTCATGCATGAAAAACCAACTTATACATGCTATATATGAGGAAACACATGAATGGCATTTATAAAGGCTTATTTTGAAGTTGCATTTGAAACTTTGGTTCAAATGGATTTCATGCAAATGAATGCTAGATGCATTAACTCAAACAAACATCACATACTCATGCCATGATCATGCATCATATTGTTGCATATGCTTGTGTTTGATTGTCGACACCGTTCCTTCTTGATAGGTCCTGCTCCGGAGACCGATCTAGAGTACTTGTCAAAGGACCAGTGCCCCCCTGTTGATCTACCAGGCAAGCAAACCCCCTTGTTCATTCCGATATGATCCAACTCTCTCGCTTCTGCTCTCTTTTATTGCATTAGGACAACAACGATTCAACTGCTACTTTATGCTGCGGTAGTTGAACCCATTCCTCTGCATGACCTGTCATTGCCACAGTAAATAGTTAAAACCCACTAGCATGTGTAGGAGTTGATTGAGCCATGTTGTGTTCCTGCCATGCCATGCCTGTTATTGCTTAGAGTTGTGTCAGGTCTGATTCATCGGGAATGAATTGGAGTGGTACGATATGTTCTGGTGCTGAGAGTTAAGCGTGTCAACATGATTTGGTAAAGGTAGTGGTGAGAGGCCATGTAGGAGTACATGGTGGGTTGTCTCACTGGAACTGTCCCTAAGAACTGAGTTCTGTGTATGTTGTCCAATGACTAGCTACTACCACACATTGGGCTCCGGGCGCTCCAAGCTCTCTCGACTTATTAACCAACTTGATCTCTGTCCAGGACTCGCAAATAGTTTCTGGTGTTTGTAGGTACTGTTAGTAGTCTACCAAGTGGCACCCGACCATGTGGGCTTGGGACAGACTAGGCACAAGTGGCACGGTGTACCAAG
>NC_041388.1:179086599-179101594 GCF_002162155.2 Triticum dicoccoides | reverse complement strand
GGCCGGATCTCCTTGCGGATGGAACCCAAATAGGCGATAAACCTGGACTAGAGTCTTGTGTGGTTAGTCAGGTCGTGGCCGACACCCTCGCCAGGCTTCCGCTTGAAGGTTGCCGAGATACATGACATGTACATGGTGATAAGTGGTGAGAGCGTGTGTGAAGAAGTACACCCCTGCAGGGTTATCATGATCTATTCGAATAGTCGTGTCCTCGGTTATGGACTTCTTGGATGCTTACGTGGTACATAGACAACTTAACGTGGATACCCTAAAATGCTCAAGACAAGTGTGAGTGCTATGGATGGCCTCCTGTAGGGAGACGGGAATGAATCCATAGTAGAGTATTGACGTGGTGATTAGTGGACTCGTGTGCGCCACCTTCAAAGAGTTACCAGCAGTCGTAGTACAGGTTAGCCACTGAGTCAAAGCTGGTTTGATGCAACTGAACCCCACATTGCCTCCTTGATACTAATGCATGTATGATAGGATCTGATGTAAGTCTTGCTGAGTACCTTTGTACTCACGTTGCTTTATTTATGTTTTTGCAGCGGAGAGTTCTGTCTCACTAGTAGTACCGCTTGGACTTCGACGAGTAGCTTGTTACCTCAGCTACGATCTTGTACCCTTGGGAGGGACTTGTAGATAGCCAGGCCTCTTAGCCTTTTTCTTTTGTAGTTGTCTGTACTCAGACATGTAAGGCTTCCGTTGCTTGTATGCTCTGAATGATGGGTCATGTGACCCCTGTTTGTATTTAATGCTATGTGGATCTTCTGGGCCTTTATCTATATGAGTTGCGTTATGTTGTGATGCCATGTTGTATAGCACATACTTGCATGTGATGCGTACGTGTGACGTGTATTGCTATGTGTGGGATCCGACAATCTAGTTGTTTATCCTTGGCAGCCTCTCTTATGGGGAAATGTAGCCTAGTGCTTCCTTGAGCCATAGTAGTCCGCTACAGCCCGGTTCACCGGAGTCCTGCTAGCCCAGCACTACTGCTCAGGACACTTGACCGGCCGGCATGTGTTTCACTTCGTTCCTGTGTCTGTCCCTTCGGGGAAATGTCACGTGGTGACATCCGGAGTCCTGCCTAGCCTGCTACAGCCCAGGTTCCCCGAAGTCCTGTTAGCCCAGTGCTACAGCCCAGATTCACACGCTGCTGACCGACATGCTCGATGTGAATCATGTATGCCTGTCCCCATAGGTTAGTGTCGCTTTGGGTTCACGACTAGCCATGTCGGTCTGGGTTCTCTGTCATATGGATGCTAGCGACACAATCATATACGTGAGCCAAAAGGCGCAAACGGTCCCGGGTCAGGGTAAGGCGACACCCGTGGGAATACCGTGCGTGAGGCCGCAAAGTGATATGAGGTGTTACCAGCTAGATCGATGTGACTTGGAATCGGGGTCCCGACAGCTTTGGTATCAGATCCTGGCTACCTGTAGAATTACCAAGCCAACCTGGTCGAAGTTGAGTCTAGAAATTCTTTAGCTATATAGGGGAATTGATTGTGGAAGGGAATGTAAGGCTCTTTTTACTCCTTATACCTCATGCCCTTCTGATCTGAGTCATCCTATCCTTCCTACGGGGTTAAGGAACTAGGATTCCTCTTCTGTCTATCAGGATCACGAGTTACTACTCCGTAGTCTCTTAGGATGGGTTGATCTGAGTCATATCCCAGTTCGAGTACCTCCAGTGTAGCATGTTCAGTAATATCTCAGAACCTTGAGTGATGATGTTGAGTATGGTGCTACCCCATCATTTGCAGGATGTCTCATTTTGAGCATTTTACTGCCGTTATGCTGCCGGAATTGTCCTAGGAGTTTGAGAGATACTAAATTCTTGTGCTACCTTCTACATCCTATAGTTGGTGCTCAATCCATCCCTGTTTTCCTTGGTTTCGTTCTTCAGGATGTTGCCGGTTAATCGAAGTTCTGTTGCTCGTCGCTGGAACCACGGAAATGGTAGGGATGAGGATCCTCCCGATCAGTCTTCGTTGGCAAAGTTCATGTTAGAGGTTGAGATGAACAAGCGTGAGACCAACAGCTTGTTAGCACGTATCGAGGAGAACACCGCACCCCAGTGCAAGGAGTCAGCGACCATCTATGATTTCATTGGTCTGAAACCACCTACCTTCCATCATTCCATTGAACCACTTGATGCAGATGACTGGATCCGTAGTATCACCATTAAGCTGCGTTCTGCGAACATAGCTGAAGGTGACAAGGTCACCTATGCTGCATATCACCTGGAAGGTCCTGCTAGTCTTTGGTGACAAAACTATGAGGCTATGCTTCCAGCTGGTCAGATTCCTACCTGGAGAGATTTCACTGAGGCTTTTCGCGAGCATCACATTCCTGAAGCCCTCGTTGACCGCAAGAGAGAAGAGTTCTGTAGTTTCACCCAGAGTAAGATGGCTGTTGATGCTTACAGTAGGGAATTTGAGAACCTTGCCCGCTATGCTACAGAAGAGGTGTGCACAAACGCCAAGAAGCAGGCTAGGTTCCGGAAGGGTCTCAACCCCAAGTTGTGTCGTGATCTCCACTTGCACCATTGTGATACATTCCAGGCTCTTGTGAACAAGGCCATTAATGCAGAGACAGCTCAACTCACTTACGAGGAGTCTCGTAAGCACACCTGTGATTTGGGTTCTTACTCCGGTTCTAGTTCTCAGAAGCGCCGGATTTGGGTTCCGAACTCTGCTCTTCCACCCGGCTACACACCGACGCCATCTTATGTGGCGCCTCACCCAGTTCAGCCATATGCTACACCCATGCCTATTGGTAGACCACTTGTCAATGCGGGTCCATGTCCTACCTCCAAGATTTGTAACAAGTGCGGAGAGCCAGGCCACATTGCCCGTATTTGCACTCAGACCCGTGTTGCTCCACCCCAGCCCGAGAAGTCTGTCGGCCGTGGTAGTAAGCCATCACACCAGATGATCAGTGCCGAGTCAGCTCCCACTGAACTTGGACGTGTGCATCACGTCTCAGCTAAAGACGCTCATGATGATCCAGATGTCATTCTTGGTACACTCCTTGTCAATTGTCATCCAGCTTCGGTTCTATTCGATACCGAAGCATCTCACTCCTTCATTTCCGAAAGTTATGCCCACTTGCATGACATGTCATTTTGTGATATGCCCTCCCCACTACTCATTCAAACTCCTGGATCCAAATGGCAAACTTCTAGGATAAGTTATGGCAATGAAATACATGTTGACATACTTGTATTCCTAGCTTCCTTGATATCTCTTAAGTCTTCAGATATTAACATCATCTTGGGTATGGACTGGATGAAAGCTCATTATGCCAAGATTGATTGTTACACCAGGTCTGTTCAGCTTACACACCCATCTGGCAAGATAGTCACTGTCTCCACCAGAATTGCAAAGTGTCAGCTTTATTCCCTTAATGCCAGCCCACTTCCAGACCTTGAGGATATCCCGGTAGTCCATGACTTTCCGGATGTCTTTCCAGAAGAACTGCCAGGTGTTCCACTTGACAGAGATGTAGAATTTGTCATAGATCTTATCCCAGGAACCGCTCCAATCTCTAAGAGACCTTACAAGATGGCACCCTTAGAACTAGCTGAGCTTAAGAAACAACTTGATGAGTCCTTGCAAAAGGCTTTCATCTGTCCTAGTTCTTCTCCTTGGTCTTGCCCCGTTCTCTTCGTTAAGAAGAAGGATGGTACGGACCGGATGGTTGTAGATTATCGTCCCGTTAATTTGGTCACGATAAAAAACAAGTATCCGCTCCCCAGGATCAACGACCTATATGATCAGCTCGCTGGATCCTCAGTCTTTTCCAAGATGGATTTGAGGTTAGGCTACCACCAAATCAAGATCAGAAATGGGGACATTCCTAAGACGGCTTTTGTCACTCGTTATGGCCAGTATGAGTACACTGTCATGTCCTTTGGTCTAACTAATGCTCCAGCCACATTCTCCCGCTTGATGAACTCGATCTTCATGGAGTACTTAGATAAGTTCATCGTGGTTTACCTCGATGATATCCTTATTTACTCGAAGAACGAGGAAGAACATGTCGAACATCTTAGACTTGTGTTAGAGAAACTCAGAGAGCACCGCCTTTATGACAAGTTCTCCAAGTGTGAATTTTGGTTGCCAGAAGTGACCTATCTCGGCCACGTGATATCTGGTAAGGGCATTGCTGTCAATCCCAAGAGAGTTCAGGCCGTTCTTGATTGGACTCCGCCTGAAACAGTTAAGCAAGTTAGGAGTTTCCTTGGCCTAGCCAGCTATTGTCGCCGCTTCGTTGAGAACTTCTCCAAAGTGGCCAAACCTCTCACGGAACTTCTCAAGAAAGATAAAAAGTTTGAGTGGTCCCCACAGTGTGAGCATAGTTTTCAGGAACTGAAAAGACGCCTGACCTCTGCTCCCATACTTGTGCCACTGGATTTCACTAAGGACTTTGTTATCTATTGTGATGCCTCACGACAAGGACTAGGTTGCATTCTTATGCAAGATCGCCATGTGATTGCCTACGCATCTCGACAGTTGCATCCACATGAGGAGAATTATCCTACGCATGATCTAGAGCTTGCAGCCGTAGTCTATGCACTTAAGACCTGGCGACATTACCTTCTTGGTAAGCGTTGCGAGATTTACACCGATCACCAGAGTCTCAAGTATATCTTCACCCAACTAGATTTGAACCTTAGGCAAAGACGTTGGTTGGAGTTGATCTCAGATTACGACTTAGGGATTACCTACACCCCAGGCAAGGGCAATGTCATGGCTGATGCGCTAAGTCGTAAGTCCTATTGCAACAATCTTATGTTGCAGCAGGGCCAACCACTTCTCCATGAGGAATTCTGTAAGCTTAACCTTCACATTGCTCCTCATGGATCCCTTTCTACCTTGGTGGCGAAACCTACTCTTGTGGATCAAATCATCTCTGCTCAGAAGCAGGATACGGGGATTTCCTGGATCAAGAGAAACATTGACAAGGGAGTTGGTGGCATTTTCTCCTTAGATGATCGAGGTGTTGTTTTCTTTGAGAATCGTTTGGTGGTTCCCAAGAATCAACATCTACGACAACTGATTCTTAAGGAGACCCATGAATCTCCTCTCACGATTCATCCCGGTAGTACTAAGATGTATCAGGACCTACGCCAGAGGTTCTGGTGGACTAGGATGAAGAGAGAAATTGCTTAGTTTATTGCTAACTGCGAAGTTTGTCATCGCGTTAAGGCAGAACATCAAAGGCCTGCTGGCACCCTTCAACCTTTAGCTATTCCTGAGTGGAAATGGGACAAAGTTGGTATGGACTTCATCACCGGCCTTCCCAGGACCAAGAGAGGGAATAACACTATCTTCGTAGTCATTGATCGTCTTTCCAAAGTGGCTCACTTCCTACCTGTTCGAGAGAGCATCACTGCTAGTCAGCTTGCTAACTTATATATTTCTCAAATAGTGTCACTTCATGGTGTTCCACTAGAGATCAATTCAGACCGTGGTAGTCTTTTCACCTCTCATTTCTGGGAGAGTTTCCAAACTGCCATGGGCACCCATCTTTCCTTTAGTAACGCTTTCCACCCTCAATAAAGTGGTCAGGTGGAAAGGGTCAACCAAATTCTCGAAGACATGCTTAGAGCTTGTGTTATCTCATTCGGTATGGATTGGGAGAAGTGTCTTCCCTTCGTCAAGTTTTCTAATAACAACAGCTACCAATCCAGCCTCAAGAAAGCTCCTTTTGAGGTTCTGTATGGACGAAGATGTCGAACACCTTTGAACTGGTCAGAAACCGGTGAAAGACAATTCTTTGGACCGGATATGATCCAGGAGGCAGAAGAGCAAGTTCGCATCATTCGTGAGAATTTGAAAACAGCCCAATCTCGTCAAAAGAGCCAGTATGACCGTCGTCATAAGGAAGTGGCTTATGAAGTTGGCGACAAAGCTTACCTTCGGGTTACCCCTTTGAAGGGTACCCATCGTTTCGGTATCAAGGGCAAGTTGGCTCCTCGTTATATTGGTCCCTTTCTCATTCTCGCTTAATGAGGAGAGGTTGCCTACCAGTTGGAACTACCACCACATCTTTCTCGAGTTCATGATGTCTTCCATGTCTCCCAACTCAGGCGTTGCTTCTCGGATCCCATCCGCGGAGTGGACCACGAAACGCTTGATCTCCAAGATAACCTCACTTATCGAGAGTACCCTGTTTGCATCCTTGATCAAGCTGAGCATGTCAACGACGTCATAACATCAAGTTTCTCAAGGTTCGGTGGTCTCATCATTCCGAGAGAGAAGCTACTTGGGAGCGTGAAGATCGTCTTCGACTGGAGTACCCCACTTTCTTTCCGCCAACTCCTGAATCTCGGGACGAGATTTTTCTAAGTGGGGGCGAGTTGTCACATCCCTAGTTCTGGTATGACCTAGACCAGCTAGTCATTTGTGCATCATGTTTAAATTTCATTGAAATTTGAAATGGGGATTTGTGAAACCCTCAGAATTCATTTCTGGAAATGACCCAGATAAAAATTGCTCCAAAAAGGTCCAAGAAAATTTTCATGTTGCTCTCTGAAAATATTGGTCAGAAGTAAAATTCAAACAAATATTTTCAGGAGCTCATAAATATTTATTTTGGCCTTTTGGAATTAATCCAGTAATTATTTGCATTGGATATATATATGATATACATATAATATATGTCCAAAACTTATGCTAGTTGTTGAGGAGCTCTCGAGTAATACCACTAGCTCCTACAAAAGTTGGCATAAGAAAATAAAATAGTTAGTATTGTTGTTAAATCAAAACAAATGTCAGAAAATAGAAAAGAAATGGAAAAACCTACCTGGACCTTACCTGCGGCCTGGCACTGTGCAGCCCAACTAGCCAGCCCGGCCCATCCCCACCTCCCCTGTCATCTTCCTCCTCTTGCCAGGAGGACGAAGGGCGCGTGGTCGCCGCGCGCGAGCACACGCCGGCCACCTCCTGCTTCCCTGCTCGCCGCCGGAGGCACCCGAGGGCGACACGCACCCCCCTGAACACCTCTCACTCTCTCCCGACCTTTCCCCTCCTCTGTTGTCTCTCCCGCGTAGCCCGAGCAGAGCTCGTCGCCGCCGATGCCGTTTGCCACGGCCACCGTGCTCCCCTCGCCTCCCCGCGCTATCCACGGCCTCCGCCATCGTCTGACGCTCCGCCCCACCCTGGCCCCGAGCGCCGGCACGGCCTGCATCGCCGGCTGCCTCGTCTTCTTCCTCCTCGATCACCGGAAGCCACACGTGCCGATTTGTCGCCATCTCCGCCTCCCCGAGCTCGTTGAGACCATCTCCGACCCCGCTGTGAGCTCCGCCATCTTCTCCCCTGCTCCCCGCGCTTGTACGCATCCTCTAGCCGCCTCCTCTACCGGAGCCGAGCCGCCTCCTCTACCGGAGCCGAGCCGCTCCGCCGCACGAGCTCGACGTCGGCGTCACTCCGGTGACCTTTTGGTCACCGCTAGTGCCTAACGCACTCCCCGCACCCCGACGAGTCCGACGCGCCTAACCGCGGCTCCTGCCATGCTCTGCACCGTCGACTCGTTCGACGCGCGAACTCCGGCCACTACCGCGAGCTCCGTTCCGGCGAACTCCGGTGCCCCCACAGCCACCCACCTGCTCCTCTGGATGCGGGAGAGCGCGGGCTACCCTCTGGTGGTCTTCGTGCGTCCAGCCGACGCCCGTAGCGCCGTCCCGAGCAACTCCGGCGAGCCATCGCCGAGGGATTTCGTCACCGGCGGCTAAACGCTGTTCATTGACCTGGCGTCATTAGATTAGGTTAATCACGTGTTTTGCAGACACCTGTGTCGTTGACAGACGGGCCCCACCCCTTAATTAGCCACAGGGTTATTCCATGTTTAAATTAAGCTAATGCCCGGGCCCCACAGGTCAGCCTCTGCTGCTGACGCTGTTACACTGACGTGCGGGTCCCAGCCGTCAGGTTTGACCTGGCTGGCGCTGTTGACCTGTTGAGGTCGCGCTATCGTCATGCTGATGCAGTTAACATTTTCTAGATTTAAAATAACCCAGAAAATTCCAGAAATTAGTATAAACTTCAAAAATTCATAGTAATTCAACCATAACTCCAAATGAAACAAATTATATATGATAAATTATCAGAAAAATTCAATCTATCCATCTGTACCATTTTCATGCATGAAAAACCAACTTATACATGCTATATATGAGGAAACACATGAATGGCATTTATAAAGGCTTATTTTGAAGTTGCATTTGAAACTTTGGTTCAAATGGATTTCATGCAAATGAATGCTAGATGCATTAACTCAAACAAACATCACATACTCATGCCATGATCATGCATCATATTGTTGCATATGCTTGTGTTTGATTGTCGACACCGTTCCTTCTTGATAGGTCCTGCTCCGGAGACCGATCTAGAGTACTTGTCAAAGGACCAGTGCCCCCCTGTTGATCTACCAGGCAAGCAAACCCCCTTGTTCATTCCGATATGATCCAACTCTCTCGCTTCTGCTCTCTTTTATTGCATTAGGACAACAACGATTCAACTGCTACTTTATGCTGCGGTAGTTGAACCCATTCCTCTGCATGACCTGTCATTGCCACAGTAAATAGTTAAAACCCACTAGCATGTGTAGGAGTTGATTGAGCCATGTTGTGTTCCTGCCATGCCATGCCTGTTATTGCTTAGAGTTGTGTCAGGTCTGATTCATCGGGAATGAATTGGAGTGGTACGATATGTTCTGGTGCTGAGAGTTAAGCGTGTCAACATGATTTGGTAAAGGTAGTGGTGAGAGGCCATGTAGGAGTACATGGTGGGTTGTCTCACTGGAACTGTCCCTAAGAACTGAGTTCTGTGTATGTTGTCCAATGACTAGCTACTACCACACATTGGGCTCCGGGCGCTCCAAGCTCTCTCGACTTATTAACCAACTTGATCTCTGTCCAGGACTCGCAAATAGTTTCTGGTGTTTGTAGGTACTGTTAGTAGTCTACCAAGTGGCACCCGACCATGTGGGCTTGGGACAGACTAGGCACAAGTGGCACGGTGTACCAAGCGTAGATCCATCCGGCGAGGTGGGCTTGGGAACCCTGCACACATCATTTGGGGCCGTGAGCGACACCCCGGCCGGATCTCCTTGCGGATGGAACCCAAATAGGCGATAAACCTGGACTAGAGTCTTGTGTGGTTAGTCAGGTCGTGGCCGACACCCTCGCCAGGCTTCCGCTTGAAGGTTGCCGAGATACATGACATGTACATGGTGATAAGTGGTGAGAGCGTGTGTGAAGAAGTACACCCCTGCAGGGTTATCATGATCTATTCGAATAGTCGTGTCCTCGGTTATGGACTTCTTGGATGCTTACGTGGTACATAGACAACTTAACGTGGATACCCTAAAATGCTCAAGACAAGTGTGAGTGCTATGGATGGCCTCCTGTAGGGAGACGGGAATGAATCCATAGTAGAGTATTGACGTGGTGATTAGTGGACTCGTGTGCGCCACCTTCAAAGAGTTACCAGCAGTCGTAGTACAGGTTAGCCACTAAGTCAAAGCTGGTTTGCTGCAACTGAACCCCACATTGCCTCCTTGATACTAATGCATGTATGATAGGATCTGATGTAAGTCTTGCTGAGTACCTTTGTACTCACGTTGCTTTATTTATGTTTTTGCAGCGGAGACTTCTGTCTCACTAGTAGTACCGCTTGGACTTCGACGAGTAGCTTGTTACCTCAGCTACGATCTTGTACCCTTGGGAGGGACTTGTAGATAGTCAGGCCTCTTAGCCTTTTTCTTTTGTAGTTGTCTGTACTCAGACATGTAAGGCTTCCGTTGCTTGTATGCTCTGAATGATGGGTCATGTGACCCCTGTTTGTATTTAATGCTATGTGGCTCTTCTGGGCCTTTATCTATATGAGTTGCGTTATGTTGTGATGCCATGTTGTACAGCACATACTTGCATGGTATGCGTACGTGTGACGTGTATTGCTATGTGTGGGATCCGACAATCTAGTTGTTTATCCTTGGCAGCCTCTCTTATGGGGAAATGTAGCCTAGTGCTTCCTTGAGCCATAGTAGTCCGCTATAGCCCAGTTCACCGGAGTCCTGCTAGCCCAGCACTACTGCTCAGGACACTTGACTGGCCGGCATTTGTTTCACTTCGTTCATGTGTCTGTCCCTTTGGGGAAATGTCACGCGGTGACATCCGGAGTCCTGCCTAGCCTGCTACAGCCCAGGTTCCTCGGAGTCCTGTTAGCCCAGTGCTACAGCCCGGATTCACACGCTGCTGACTGACATGCTCGATGTGCATCATGTATGCATGTCCCCATAGGTTAGTGCCGCTTTGGGTTCACGACTAGCCATGTCGGCCCGGGTTCTCTGTCATATGGATGCTAGCGACACAATCATATACGTGAGCCAAAAGGCGCAAACGGTCCCGGGCCAGGGTAAGGCAATAGCCGTGGGAATACCGTGCGTGAGGCCGCAAAGTGATATGAGGTGTTACCGGCTAGATCGATGTGACTTGGTATCGGGGTACCGACACGCGCGGGGCGGCCGAATGGTGATGAGGTGACCAACCGATGGCGACACGCGGGGTGGCCGGGTGGTGATGAGGTGACCAACCGATGACGACGCACGGAGCGGCCGAATGGTTATGAGGTGACCAACCGAGTGGCGACGCTCAGAGCGGCCGAGTGGTTATGTGGTGACCAACCGAAGGCGATGCGCGGGGCGGCCGAGTGGTAATGAGGTGACCAACCGAGTGGTGACGCACGGGGCGGTCGAGTGGTTATGAGGACCAACCGATGGCGACGCGCAGGGCGACCGAGTGGTGATGAGGTGACCAATCAATGGCAATGCGCGGAGCGGCTGAGTAAAGTAGACGCGTCCCGCGGAGAGCGATGCGCGGGGCGTCCGAATGAAGTAGATGTTTCTGTGGAGTGGCGACGCTCGGGGCGTCTGAGTGAAGTAGATGTGTCTCATGGAGTGAGAAGGCGCGGGGCGTCCAAATAAAGTAGGGGAAGTGTTTGTGGCCGGCGCGCCGGCCCAAGCATTGGGCCGGTCACATGCGCGTCGACTGATGCGCGGACGCTCGTGTTCCCTTCGCAGCCGCACGTCCACGTGCTGGCCGGGTCCACACACCGCTTTGACCGCAGCGGTATCCCTTTCCTCGCGTTGCCTCTTCCATTCTCCACCACTCATTCTGCATTTCCCCATCCACTTCCGCTTCTTGCTGCTGCACAGAGGCGACCCAACACGGAGATGCGAAATTTTGGTGGCGAAGCACCGGCGACCGGTGCGGTGTAGATGCCACGGCGTTCGTCTTTTTGGTGGCCGGAGCTGAGCGGGGCTGCAACCGTGACGGTGCTGCAACTAGCGCTCGTTGCCATGGCCGCCCGCAGCTGATTTGTGCTCCTGCTCCTCTTCATGGCCGCCACAGCAAGATTTTTGCTACAACCATGTTTCTTTTTTGCTGGAACTGGTCCATGTTTTTGCTACCACCCACTCACCCCAAAATCTGCTCCCGTGGTGATTTTTGCTGGAACCGGCGAACCATTTTGCTACATTTTGTTTTGAGTTTTTGTTACTACCGTTGTTTTGTGGGTTTTTTGCTACATCCATCTCCATGACATCGCATGTTTTCTTTCAGTCGATTTTTGTTACAACCATACTTTGATTTGCTGGAACCGAAGATAATTTTTGCTACAACCGTATTTTCATTTTGCTGGAACCGAAGACCATTTTTGCTACATCCACCCACGGCGGTGTTGGACGGCGGCGACGGCTTTTCTTTGCTGCAACCGTCTCGGATTTTTGCTACTACCGGAGACACCATTTGCTACTACCAGAGTCTTGTTGGAAGCATCAGAAGTTTTCGCTACCACCCCAAGTTTTTTTTTTTGACTTTTGCTGAACCAGCCTAAAAATTGCTACCACCGTCTTTCGATTTTGCTGGAACCGGCATTTTTTTTGCTTCACCGGCGGCGGTGAAGGTGGGTCGTGTTTGCTTCGCCGGCGGCAAGCAGGGGTAGCGGCCGGCGACGTGAGGCTCCGCGAGCCGCGGGGGGCCTCGCCGGAGATGCGCCGTGGGGGCGTTGCTGGAGCTGGGCCTCGCGCGGAGATGCGCCGCGGGGGCCTTGCTGGAGCTGGGCCTCGCCGGAGATGAGCCGTGGGGGCCTTTGCCGGAGCTGCGCGGTGCTGCGAGCCGCGGGGGATCTCGCCGGAGATGCGCCGTGCTGCGAGCCGCAGGGGATCTCGCCGGAGATGCGCCACGGGCCCGAGGAAGAAGAAGCTGGGGCGATTTTTATTTTTTTTGGCTCCAGATCCAACCGCCACGCGGCTCGCATCGAGCGGCTATGGCTGGACCGGCCGAAAGTTTCGGCCGGTGCGCCGGCGCCTAGCGGTGCCCATAAAGTAGACGCGTCCCATGGAGTGGTGACGCGCGAGGCGTCTGAGTGATGTAGGCACATTCTGCAGAGTGATGCCGCACGGCGGAGTAACGATGCGCAGGCGGCCGAGTGATGCTGGCGTGTCCAACCGAGTGGCGATGAAGACGCCTCTGGCTGAGCGACGGTGCGCGGACGGAGTCGAGTGAGGACGCGCAGGAGGCCGAGTAAATGATCTGTGCTGGTGATCCAATAGGCAGGAAGAGCAGCTGCACGTCCGGGGTGCGGTCAGCCTCTAGCTTCCGGCTACTCTCCCGCCGCGGGAGCTGACTACCGAGCGGCTGATGCCGGGGGAGGAGCCGCCGCGTGTGTGCGCCGTGTCGAGCAGTCGGGTGACGAGGAGTGCCCATCTTCAGTTCTTGCACCGCGCTGGGTGCGCTCCAGTCTGGTCCTGAGTGAACCTGGGTTCGCCCGAGTCGGCAGGTCTGTCGGAGTAAACAACCCACTTGAGCATATAGTTCCTCCGAGTGATCAGCCTATCAGCGAGCTTCATTCTGGCCATAATTTACGTTAGAGATCTTCATCAAGTGATGGATTGACTAGGGCAGCCAATTAACTCCTCGCAGAGTAATGAGGTCCACGTCCTTCCGTTCTTAAAGCGCATGCAAGTGGGATATGTGTTGCTGCATGTAATGGCAATTTTCCTAATTGACATTGATTTGGCAATCAAAGCAATTTCCTTTCCTGGTTCTTAATGTGCATGCAAGTGGCAAGTGGGATATGTGAGACGAGGAACCTGCATGCACGCGTGACAAACGTGAGACAAGTTGCCGAGCGATCGACGCCGGCGGGAGGAGGTGGCCCGTGGCCGTGCATGGGATTCCGACGACGACGCGGTAGATGAGGCTGGAGATGGCGATGGGGTGGACCGCGCGGGTGGCCATGTTCGAGAGCTCGACGACGGCGTCGTAGACCAAACCGGAAACGATGACGAGGCAGACCGCGCCGGTGGTCGTGTTCGCGGGCTCGACGACTGCGTTGTAGACATGGCCGGAGACGACGCGGCGGACCGCGCCGGAGGGCGTTTGTATGAGCTCGCCGTCAATGAGGCTGGAGACGACGCCGCGGACCGCGCCGGAGGGCGTTTGTACGAGCTCGCCGAGGGCGTCGTAGACGTGGCTGGAGACGATGCGACGGACCGCACCAGAGGGCGTTTGTACGAGCTCGCTGTCGATGAGGTCACCGACGGCGTCGTAGATGAGGCCGGAGGGCGTTTGTGGCGGTTGCCAATGGTGACAATCATGTGAGAAGGTAAGAAATATGGGGAACGTTTTGTCCTTTTCTCTGCTTCTCTGCTTCATGATCGGTCATCCATGGATGTATCTGATCCTATGGAAGCAAAAGATAACTCATTGTTAGACGATTTATTGTAAAAAGATTAGATCGAATGGATACTTCCCTGGTCATCTTGTTTGTGCTAATGGCGCAATGGCCACACATCCAGCGGCCAATTTCTCTGCCAATGGTCGTTGATTCGCTGCCAAAGATTCAAGAAATAACCATTTGCATCATGGCTCAATAGACGCCATGCCCCACGGATGGCGCCAACTGTCGTGGAAACGATTCCGACAATAATAAGGTATAGGATAATGAAGCATGATCTATCAAGATGCAAATGGGTGACACGGTGGTTTTAGCGAGTTCGGGCCTCTCACGATGGAGATAACAACCCTACGTCTCGTGCTCTGGAGAAGCTTTGTTTTATCTAAGTATGTATTCAGAGATTACAGTGTGTGAGAGAACGGATCCCCGTAGTCCTGAGACTAATGACGAAAAGAGAAAGAGAGGTGGAAGAAAAGAGAGGAAAGAGCCCCCTAGTCTAGTGGTGAGGGTGGCTTATATAGAGTGCGCCACCCCCTCACCTCCTATGTTACAAAGTGGGTGCGTTAATGCCATAACTCAGCCTACTACTAAGATGATGCTTCGAGTGCCTTGTCGACTGCTGGTCTTCGCATATCCGAGTGAGATCAGGTGCTCCGAGTGGAATGAGTTGGTCGAGTGGTTGTTGTCGTCCGAGTGACTTGATGGTCATCCGAGTGGATAGTATGTCTGTATGAAATTTATCTGGACCCACCTGATGTGTGGACCCCATGCTTTAATATATTTTGACCCTTCGTTGGCCTACCTGTTATGTGTGTCCCCAACACTAATCGCCGCATTTTCTTCTTGATTCGATCTCACGGTGCTGCCGGTGCTCAGTCCCGAGCTGACACGGTGCGGCTCCATCCACGGCGGCGTCGCTAGCCACTTCCTCCACGGTGTCACTCCCTCGGCGGCGATGTCCACATCAGTAGGAGCTACTGCTGCTTTAGCTCTCACTCGCGCTGCTGCTCTACTCTTGCTCTCGGTCCCCTGCCTGGTCTACTCTTGCTCGCGCTGCTGCTCTCGCTCTTGCTCTTGCTTGTGATGCTGCTCTGATTTAGCTACACTTCAGTCGACTGAATCGACTTTTGGGTCAGTGGATTTTCAGGGGGTGGGGGGCTCGCTGGAGTTAAGGAAGAACCAGCCGCAGCGGGGAGAGGGGCTCGCTAGAGAGGTACCCCACTATCTATCTTAGGGTCCAG
>NC_041388.1:179079948-179086350 GCF_002162155.2 Triticum dicoccoides | reverse complement strand
GTTTTCAGGGCGGGCGGGGCGGCGCACCGCCGGCCGTGGGCGGCGGGGGGCGACTGTTTGGCCATTGATGGCTGGCGGCTCAGGGGGTGGAGGTTGAAGATGAACTGCAGGCCCTTGATTTTGTATCCAACGGCTGCAAAATCGACTAACCAGAGCTGAAAAAGTCACTCGACTGACGTGTAGCCTCACCTCTAGTGCGTTCAGTTTCGACGGTAAAATTCAGTTTCGGCAGTTAAGTTCAGTTTCGATAGTTAAGTTCAGAGATGAGCGGCTGATGTATACATCTAGCACTTTGTGGTTATGTATTTTATGTCATCTATTGGAGATTCTATTAGAATTCCACTTAGGTTAACATTGTCTCTCTTGTCCTGCTTCAGCCTCAGCGTCGTACAACTCACCGGAGCTGCTCCAACGACAAAACCCTCCATCACAGCGGAGCAGTACCTCGGGCTCCATCTCCAGACGCCTAAGATCTTCTTCCCCTCCTCCGACAGCCAAGTCAGTCGAGCATCCTCACCGGCCAACCCAATCACGCTGAGATCGACATGGCTTCGCCAAAGAGGTTGTACACTTCTTGTGGTTTGACTTAATCTCACCATACTTCTTTGCATCATGTGATCTTCCAATTCTTGTGAACCAAACACCCAGATTGGCAGAAATCATGTGTTTTTAAATTCTCTATTTTGCACGTGCATTCCTATCCTATTCATGTCTATTTCCTATCCCTGCATTGTTAGAATCCTCAAATTGAAACAAGCCCTTACACAATTACTTCTGTTATAGATATGTGTCAAAGAAAACCTTGCGTGGTTTGTCCTACTCCTGCGGTGCTGTGTTCCACCCCAGCTTAGCTGCTCCAATGACGGAAGGGTTCACCACAGTAGGGATCCGCTCTCCAGACTGTCTTTTGCCGCCTCAGATCTTCTTCCTCGCTGCCGGCAGCCACGACAACTGCATTACCATCATCAACTGAGCAGATGACCTTGACGACTACATGGCTCTGCAAGAGAGGTCGCACTCTTCCGTGTCTGCTTACGTTGCATTTTTTAATATGATGACATGCTACTTTATCGTCGTGTTCACCTATTAGACTCCGACTTAGGTCCAAACTTATGTTGAAACTTGAGTTTTTAAATGGTTGTGGGGTACATATTGGGGCAGCAATCGGTACTATCTGTCTACTATCTGGTTAATCTCGGGTGTCTACTATGAGTTTCATGTTGGGTGTAAACAAACATTAAAGGAGCCATTATCTATATTTTTTAACTAAAGCTATTATCTGCCTTCTATCATTTGCTTTGGGTCTATCCACAGTTTGCTACCATCACTCTGGATTTGTGCATGCACTCCTTACATAATCTCACTATGTTTTATTCCTATGCATGTCAGTTATTGTACACAATGGAACTAGACATGTAGAGTAAAAGATGTCGGCGTTCTGGGAATGGGGGTCCCCAGACTTGCCTGCCTGCGACCTGCGGCGTGGCTCAAAGGGGGGCCCAGCACGGCCCATCTTCACCAACACAGAGCCAAGACCCTCGCGAGGGGCCAAGCCTCGCGGGGCGGACGACGCGGAGCTTCCTCAGGCACGGCCTCATCAGGCTGGCTCGCGAGGAGGCGGAGAGATCAAGGCGGGGTACCTCATGAGGTGCCCGTGACGCAAGCCATGACGACCAAGGGCGCCAGGCGGGCGCCAGCCCGCGCAGTGTCCTCCTTTCCTCTTTGGTGCAAAGGGAGCAAGCGCAGCCGCGGAGTACCGAGGCATCAGGCAAAGGTTGCCATTTCGGTGCAACAAGACCAAGGCCAGGAGGACTGCAAGACGGAGATCCTCATGGAGCCCAAGATGGCGTCACCACCAGAGCTTTGTGCAGGCGAAGACTACTTTTGTCAGGATAGCTGGTACTAGTTGTCCCCCTTCAAATTAGCCCTCCATTATTGGCTCCCTTCCCGCTCGATATTTGGGAAGAGGACCAGGGCCTCTATAAATAGGACCAGCCACCCATAGGATTGGAGAGAGCAGAGAGGTTTAGGGAGATCGAGATAAACAATCGAGAAGAGCGAGAGAGAGAGAGAGAGAAGGGTGACTGAACTCCTCCCAGCAGTTCATCGCCCCAGCCAAGAACAGACCCTCGCGAGGCTGCTCTTCCTTGTATTGTTCATCATCATCAGCCCAAGAGGCAATCCACCACACCACACACTGGAGTAGGGTATTACACCACAACGGTGGCCCGAACCAGTATAAACCATGTGTCTCTTGTGTCGTTCTTCCCATAGCTTAGATCTTAGCGAGGCGGAGGGGTGCAGGTAGGTAGGAGGCGAAATCTCCGTGCGCACCCCAGTGTTCGAACCTCAAGGGTCCGCCGGAACCTGAAATCCGACATTTGGCACGCCAGGTAGGGGTGCGCCGGAATTCGTCTTCCACCACCCCGTTCTCCTCCGACCATCGCGCCCATGTCTGACGCTCGTCGGGCCCGCACCGAGCGCCGGGCCGCTCTCGCTTCCCGCATCGCCTAGAAGGCTCCTGTCGGCGGGCGTCCTCGCCGTTCCCCGTCACCTGCCGTCAATGCCGCCACCGGCCCGGCGGGAGACGAGCAGCAAGCATCGTCTCAGCATCCGTCCATGCGGCAAGACGGCCGCACCGCAACTCCCTCGCTCACCCCGGCTGGTTCTTCGTCCCGTGCGCTCCGCGCACCCATGGAGGCTCGAGCTGCGCTCATCGCGGCAAACGAGCTCCTGCGCTACCGTCCCGTCGACGACGTCTACGAAGAATGGCTCGACCGCGTCGCCGAGCTCGTCCGCACCGCAGGGGGCTCTCCTGCGTCGTCCGTTCCGCTGCACCGCACCCCGCCCCGCGCGGGCGACGAAGCTCCGGCGGCACCCCGGCCGCCTCCTCCTCAGGAAGGCGCCATGGCTCCAAGGCGCATGGTCCCTGGGCGGAACCCGCTCCGTCAGGTGCAAGCGCGGCAAGAGCAGAGCTGCCAAGAAGTCTCTTGCCCGCAAGAAGCTGCCCGGGCGCTCCCTACTCCAGCACGTCGCGACCATGCTCCTACTCCCGCACATCAAGACCCCGCGCTGCTCCCAGCTGCAGCGCGTGGGGACATGAAAGACCAAGCTCTCCGTCACCCAAGGCCTCCCGTGGCCACAGCAGGCTACCGTGCCTTCACCACCGAGCTACGCAGCGTCGCGTGGCCCGGCAAGTTCAAGCTAGACCTGCCTCCTTGTTACGACGGCACGGCTGACCCTGCGAGTTCCTCCAGCTCTACGAGCTGGGCATCGAAGCTGCCAACAGAAACGAGAAGGTCATGATGAACTGGTTTCCCATGGCGCTCGAGGACGGGGCCCGCACCTGGCTCCTGAACCTGGCTCCAGGCACGATCTCCTCCTGGGACGAGATGCGCACCCGCTTCATCGCCAACTTCCAAGGTACTCACGACCGGCCACCCGCCATGAGCGACATGCGCCGCATCAAGCAACAACCCAGGGAGACCCTGCAGACGTACATCCAGCGCTTCAACAACGCACGCCTCAAGATTCCCAAGGTGACTGAGGAGGACATCATCTCAGCCTTCTCTGACGGCGTGCGCGATGTCAAGATGAAGGAGGAGCTGGCGATGCATGAAGACATGTGCACTTCCTTGGAGCTGTTCAACTTGGCAACCAAGTGCGCCAGGGCTGAGGAAGGGCGTCTCTCCCTCCTCGAGTTGCCGGCCGCAAACCCAGAAGAGAAGAAGCCCAAGGCCAAGGATGTGAAATGCAAGGGGGCTGCCGTGCTCGCGGCAGAACCAGACACCAAGCAGGGCAGAGATCAGCCCGAACCTCCCAAGGGCAGTCGGTACTGTGTGTACCACGACCTCCACACCCAAAACACCAACGAATGTCAAGAGCTCCGAGCCGTGCGAGAAGGAAGGATCGGCTGTCGCCCCGACCGTGGTGACCGGGGCTACGGTCGAGGAGGAGGAAGGAACGCATGACACTGGGAAGACCGTGGCCCGCGCCAAGGGTGGCGCGACCAACCTCGCGAGGATCGCTGGCAAGACCCGCCTCGTGAGGGAGACTGGAGGGATCAGCCTCGCGAGGATCGCCCGCAAGGCAACGCAGGCCTCCCTCCGCTGCCGCCGCAGCCAAGGAGAAACGAGGACCGCCACCAGGACGAGGGGGCTGGGGGCTTCCAGGAGCCGCGCGCGATTGCCTGCATCCTGGGCGGGGCTCAAGCCCCAGCCTCTCAACGCATCTTCAAGCAGTTCGCCGGCGAAGTGAATGCAGTCCTCCCCAGGCTCGAAGCCGCGCGCCCTCTCAGGTGGTCGGCGTGCGCCATCATGTTCAGCTCAGCAGATCAGCTCAAGTGTGCCGCTACAGTCGGAGTCCTCCCGATGCTTTGTTCCCCAATCATCAGCAACGTGTTGGTCACCAGGACCCTCATCGATGGCGGGGCAGGGCTCAACGTCCTGTCCGTGGAAACATTCAACAATCTCCAAGTGCCCTACAGCCAGCTTCAGCCAACCAAGCCTTTCTCCGGAATCACCGACGGCTCCACGGTATCGATTGGGCAGGTCCGCCTCCCTGTCACCTTCGGGGCACGCGGCAACTACCGCACTGAGCTCATCGACTTCGACGTCGCTCACATTCGTCTGCCGTACAACGCCATCCTTGGGTACCCAGTGCTGGCCAAGTTCATGGCCGTAACTCACCACGGCTACAACATCCTCAAGATGCCGGGAAGTGGCGGAGTCATCACGGTGCCCTGTGAAGAGAAGGACGCGGTGTGTTCCCTGGAACGAGCCTTTCAGGCCGCGTCACTGGAAGACCCGGATCGCGGAAGCAGGAGGCTTCCCGAGGCCGCCCCCAAGAAGAAGAAGACATCGTCCGGCCCGGTCCCTCAGGAGGCAGGCCCCTCTAGGCCCATGCCTGCCCAGGGGGAACCTCCTTCCATCGCATAGGAAAGCGCGCCCAGCGCCCTCCTCAGGCAGGGCTCGGGGGCTCTCCCCTAGAGGGCCACTGTCCTAGCTAGAGTCACGAGGGAGGCACTTGGGCACCACATGGAAGCGTGTTTCGAAGCATGTTTCCCTCAAGAAGGAGCAAGGCAAGGAGAGCCAGACCCTCAGGAGTTCGTCAGCAAGGCCATTCAGGAGCTACAGGAGTCAAGAGTCATGAAAGGCGGCCGCCGCCTACCAGCAGTGGCTCCCCATCCAGGCGAGGATGGTGGGCTGCGCGTCTGCATCGACATACCAGGGCTCAACCGAGTCACCTCTCTGGAGCGCCTCTGGCCCTCGCGAGTGAGGCGCTGCGGAGGTCCACCCCACAGCTACGTTCGCATGCCTTATGGCTTGCCGAACGCCGCTGCCACGTACCAGCGCCTCATGAGGGGCATCATGGAGGCACAAGAGGCCAGGCGTTCCGCAGCCCTGGCGGAGATGGAGATGGTTCGCGAGGAGCCGCCAGCGCCTCCGGAGCCTCCCGAGGCCCCTGGGCCTGGGGGCTCATGAGGATCAGCTTCCGCAGCCCACTGAGTCTGCTACACCAACACCCCTTCGTCCTCAACGTCATCAGGTGACATCTTTCAAGTTTCACTTCCAGCTGGGAGCGCCCCCCAGGGTTGCATTATTCCCAGGCCGTGTGGGTCCGTCCCTGCGGCGTGTATCCCTTTTATTTCATGTTGTTAGCTTACCTTGTTGGGGGCGCCCCTCGGGCTGGATGATCCCCAAGTCGCTCGGTCCAGACCCAGCGGCAGGTATCCCATTTGCGTTTATTTCTGGTTATGCGTTCGATCCACCATGCTTGATTATTTGATGCCGGTCCACGGCACCTCTTCTTCTCCATGCCGACCACTTGCACGTTAAAGGGGGGGTACCTGAGCATCGCGACTCAGGGCTCTTACTGGCTCTCCAGCCCTCACCCTCTGGCCTTGTCCACGGCATCGCGACCTGGCATACCAGCGACGGCTGAGACCAGCTCGAGGGCCGGGACCCGAGGACGTAGAGTGCCGGCATCTAACCAAATTTGCAGGGACACATCACAAGATAAGGCCCAGTGCCAGGCGCAACCCGCCTAGAGGTAGGGCCCCGTGAGTCCCGCGCTGGCTCACGGGTGCCCAGATACACCTCGCCAGGCCCTACCGTGCCAGCCACGTGTCAGGGCGGGGCTGTACACGCCCCGGGGGGCTCCTCCCGGAGGGGGGCCCCCTCCCACGTACTAGTGGAAGCACCATGCTCCGCGCTGGCTGACGACACTACCGAGGAGCGGCTATGCCCGTACACATACGGAAGCGCTATGCTCCGCGCTGGTGATGAACAACTGAGGGTGGCCCCCGGGCCGCATCAACCTCAGGGAGCCTAGAGCTCAGTGTCTAGCCTCATCGTAATGCCTCCCCTCGGGAGTGCCGCGCGAGGGGGCTGGGCACGGGGG